>NC_089491.1:36973359-37285207 GCF_036850765.1 Saccopteryx bilineata | reverse complement strand
TTCAAATAACTCTTATTTTACTTACTAATGGTTTCAAAGGATAAGAATAGTGATATGGGCAGTTCAAATATGCAAAAGAGAAGTCGTAAAGTGCTTCCTTTAAGTGAAAACATGAAAGTTCTCAATAAGAAAAGAAAAAAACTCAAGTTGACATTGCTAAGACCTACAGTAAGAACGTCGAAATTGTGAAGAAGGAAAAAAAATTCATACTAGTTTTGCTGTCGTACCTCAAATTGTAAAAGTTAAAGCCATGGTGCATTAAGTGCTTAAATGGAAAAGGCATTAAACTTCATTAAAGGTATATATACACAGGAAAAAAACCAAAAACCCCAGTATATTAGGGTTTGGTACTATCTGCAGAGGGTCCTGGAACCAGTCCCCATGGATAAAGGGGACTACTATATATACCTACACCACTCTTCCCTTAGTGCAGAGGAATGAGACAAAGGAAGGAAGGAAGGAAAAAAGGAAGGAAGGGTCTATATAAAAGTGGTATGAAATTCAGAACCCTATACCTGAGCTATAATTACATATGGCTTCTTCCAGAGCATCTACTCGCTATCTACATATAATGCCAAGCTGTATTCCACCCCAGCCCTCCTCTCTATCAGAGTAGCAAAATATACTTTTTTCGTGCTCTTACAGGTGTGTTCAGGATGGGGGCATGACGAAATAAACGCCTGTCAAACTTTCAAGGAAGCCCAGACTCAGAAGGTAGTCAGGGCTGGGCACAGACCTTCAAAATCATCTTTTAGTTCAACCTCTATACCTACAGGAACTTGCCTGCCAAGTAGCTCTCCGCCCTCTCTTGCACATTTCCGTTAACAGGACACTATCTTTCGGGACCGCCCGTTTTCTTTTTGGACAGCATTGCCCTAGGATAAAGTCACGCCCGGCCTTCCCCTAACACCTGCCCACGCCCCACGTCCCCGCCCCGCCAACTTCCCGGTAACTCGCGCTGGGCCGTAATGAACCTGTTCGCTTCACCTGCCACAAGGTGGGGCCTATAATGGGACTAAAGAGAGGCCTTGGCACCCCAATAAATTCAATAATTTTAAAATAAAAGAAGGACCCCGGCAGGCCCGTGGGAGACAGGGCGAGGCCGGGTCGGGTGTGGCCGGGGGGCGCGGTGCGGTGCGAAACCTCGGGTTGGGGGCCGGAGAAGGCCCTAGAGGCCGGGAGACACTCTCCCCAAGCGCGCCCCCCAGGTCCCGGGTCCCCCGCGGACGCATGGCTCTCACCAGTCGCTGGTCCGCTGTTCCCTCCCGCGCCGGGGCCACGCCTCGAAGGCGAAAGCCAAACGCCGCGCCAGCCAGAAGGCTGTGCACAAGCCCGCCCCCTTGGCTTCCGCAACTCGGCCCCGCGGGTCGATGACTCGTCGCTCGACCCCAGCTCCGCATCCCCTGCCCCTTGCACACCTACACCAAGCACCCAATCGGCGAGCGCGTCTTTACGTCACATGAGAGGAACCCGGTGGTTGGCTGTGCCTTGTGCGCCCCACCCCCTTCTCAAGAGGAGTCCGGGGCGGGGTGGACTGAGTGCCTTCCGTGGTCGTGGCACTGTAGGTCCCGCTAGCCCTTGTTCTCGCCCCCCCCCCCCGCCCCGGCCACATTAACGCTTGGAAATCCGAGGCCTCCCACGCCTTCCATGCGCCAGTCACTTCGCAGGCCTTGACCAAAACAGTACTGTTGGGTGGACTGTCCACCCCAAGTTAAGCCTTGCCACTCCAGGACCCAGACTGCTAGAAGGTTCTGATGGCAAATACTAGATGATCACTAGAACGAGCTCCTCCTGGGCCTCCCCTGTGGAGAAATCCTCTCGTGCGGGCCCGCGGACTGCCAGAGGACAAGGCTATGGAAGGAAGAGTGGTGGTGGGAAAGCGCTCACACACCTCCTGACGAAGACTTTTAATAATCCTTTAAAATTCTTGAATCAACATTGACAAACTTTGAGTTGGTGATAACAAAACATTAAAACTTTTTTTTACAGCCATTAAATAAATTACCACAGATGAAACTAAACAGTCTAACAACTCAATGAGAGTTCTTACATAAGGTGAATATATCCAATCAAACTTTTGCACTTGATTTTTCAGTTAATGACAAATTAATTTGCATAAGACTTATTAACAGTTCTTCCACAACTAGCTTGGAGCCACTAAAAGGTCATATCAGGCTTAAAAGGATAAACATTACAGAGTTTTATGCACGAAAACGCCATTGGATTTCTTTTTCAAATATTTTCACTTCTGTGTGGACAATGGATTGGATCAAGAATGATGGCAGTCTGAAGGATGTGTAAGAAATGTGGTACCACTGCGTGTGATAGGGCTGGGAAGGATTCGTATTTTTCACTAAATTCCTTTGTATAATACCTTCCTTTTTTATTTTGTAATATATGCAGATATTCTGTATTAAAGAGAATAAAATAAAATTAATTGAAAATATGATGGTGGCCCTGGCCGGTTGGCTCAGCTGTAGAGCATTGGCCGGGTGAGCAGATGACCCGTGTTCAATTTCCAGTCAGGGCACACAGGAGAAGCGACCATCTGCTTCTCCACCTCTCCCCCTCTCTTCTCTCTCTTTATCTCTCTCCTCTCCTCCGGTAGCCATGGCTCAGTTAGAGTAAGTTGTCCCTCCCCCCCTAGGATGGCTCCATGGCCTGCCTCAGCCACTAAAATAGCTCGGTTGCTGAGCAACAGAGCAGCAGCCCTAGATGGGCAGAGCATCGCCCCATAAAGGGCTTGCTGCATGGATCCTGGTCAGACGCATGTGGGAGTCTGTCTCTCTGCCTCCCCATTTCTCACTTAAGAAAGGAAAATATGATGGCAGTGAAACTCATTTGAAGTGATGGATATGAGATTTCGTTTGTAAGCTGGGGTTTAGTTTGGAGTTAGTGAAACAATTATGGATTAGGTCTGAGTAGATAAAAGAAATAGAAGGAAACAAGGATGACTTCCACTTTTCTAGCATAAGTATTCAATAATTGGGTGATTGTTACCATTTACCAAAATGAGAAAAGCTGTGGGAGTGACCAGGTTGGGGGAGTTAAAAGTAGTCTTAATTTGGGATATGTTATGTTTGAAATACATATGAGATAGCCACATGAAGCTACTAAACAAGCAATAAGATACATGAATCTGAACAGATTCACAAGGCCATAGATGATGAATGTACAAGTGTCCTATTGTTGCTGTAACAAATTACCTCCAATTTAGTGGCTTGAAATAATACAATTGTATTATCTTATGGTTCTGGAACTTAGGAATCTGAAATGGGTTTCACAGGGCTAAAATCAAGATAGCAGTGTAGGTATCACACACAAAAAAAATTGTAACTATACATGGTAATGGAGGTTAACTATTATTGTGGTGATCATTTAGCAGTATACAGGGTGGGGCAAAAGTAAGTTTACAATTGTGAGTATGCAAAACAGAGTTTATTCTTGTATTATTTATTACTTTCCATATAAACAACTATAAACCTGTGTACCTATATTAAATTATGTTGTACACCGGAAGCAAATATGCTATACACCAAATATATCTTCTTTTTTGTGTGACAGAGAGAGAGAGAGAGAGAGAGAGAGAGGGACAGATAGAGACAGACAGTAAGGGAGAGAGATGAGAAGCATCAATTCTTTGTTGTGGCCTGACCAGGCGGTGGCGCAGTGGATAGAGAGTCAGACTGGGACACAGAGGACCCAAGTTCGAGACCCCAAGGTCGCCAGCTTGACCGCGGGCTCATCTGGTTTGAGCAAAGCTCACCTGCTTGGACCCAAGGTCTCTGGCTCGAGCAAGGAGTTACTTGGTCTGCTGTGGCTCCCCGGGTTAAGGCACATATGAGAAAGCAATCAATGAACAACTAAGGTGTCGCAATGAAAAACTGATGATTGATGCTTCTCATCTCTCTCTGTTCCTGTCTGTCCCTATCTATCCCTCTCTTTGACTCTCTCTCTGTCTCTGTAAAAAAATAATAATAATAAATTCTTTGTTGCGGCATCTTAGTTGTTCATTGATTGCTTTTTCCCGCATCCCAGTCCGATGCTCCATCCACTGCGCCACCGCCTGGTCAGGCTTTTTAAGAAAAAAAGTATCAGTAGGTCTGCCTTCCTGAGACTGCAGGGAAGAATCTGTATCCTTGCCTTTTCCAGTTTTTAGAGGATGCCCACATTCCTCGGCTCATGGCCCCTGTGACCTGATTCCCTTGTCACACCCTCTTCCATAATGCTGGTGGTTGAGGCCAGGCAGGTTCACATTGGATTCGGGCAGACCACAGGAGAACGGCAGAGCCGAAAGACACTGGGCCATTCCAATGCCTTTATTGGAACCTATTTATTGGATTCTCGCAACAGTGGGTGAACAGACAGGCAGGGAAAACCGCTTCTCCCCGCAGTAGGCAAGCAAACAGGCAAACCACCCCTCACGGTGGTGGACAAGCAACCTGTGTCCAGGGAAAGTATCCATAGTCTTAAATAGGCTATACATACACGTGGCTTTCTGCCACGAGTTCACACACTACTCATGCAAGGTGCTTGCAGTGGAAAACAAGCGATCTAGCCTAACCGCAGCTGTTTTCTCTACACCTTCTCTAACCCTCCTGCCTACTACTATGTTCAAGTACAAGAGCCCTTATGGGCTCTGGCCAGTTGGCTCAGTCAGTTAAGACTGTCATCCCAAAGTGACAAGGTTGTGGGTTTGATCCCCAGTCAGGGCACACACGGGAAACAATCAATGAATGAATGCACAGGCCTGACCTGTGGTGGCGCAGTGGATAAAGCGTTGACCTGGAAATGCTGAGGTTGCCGGTTCGAAACCCTGGGCTTGCCTGGTCAAGGCACATATGGGAGTTGATGCTTCCAGCTCCTCCCCCTCTTCTCTCTCTCTATCTCTTCTCTCTCTCTCTCTCTCTCTCTCTCTCTCTTTCTCTCTCTCTCTCCCCCTCTCCTCTCTAAAAAAATTGAATAAATAAAATTTGTTTTAAAAAAATCAAAAAAATCAATGAATGCACAACTGAGTGGAACAACAAATGAATGCTTCCCTTTCCCGTCCCCTCTCTGTCTCCCTAAAAATAAAAAAATTAAATCTTGGCCAGATAGCTTGGTTGGTTGGAGTGTCATCCCAGGGCGTGGAGGTCAGGGCACATACAGGAAAAGCTCAATATTTGGTCTCTCTCTCTCTCTCTCTCAAAAAAAGAAAGAAAGAAAAGAAAAAAGAAAGAAATCACAGTAAGGAGCTATAGAAGGCATTTTCTCTGTTTTGGGATCACTTTTTTGTTAGTAAATAATAATACATTTCTGGATCTCTGCTATTTGCTATTTAGCAGAATGAATTAACATACCAAAAATCTTACTAAGTCATTGATTGTTGGTTTGGGGGTTTTTCCCCCTTAATTTATTTAGTTATTGAATTTAGAGAGACAGGTAGGGAGAGAGAGGGAGAAACATCGATTTGTTGTTCCACTTATTTATGCATTCACTGGTTGACTTTTGTGTGTGCCCTGACCGGAGATGAAACCCACTCACAAGAGTATCACGATGATACTCTTGAAGGAGGAGAAACCAGAAGAATGCACAAGAGGGGGGCCTGCAATGTCTGGGGTCTTACGCTCCAGCTCTGACCTCAGAGGTCTGGATTGAGGAGTAAGGGCAGACAGGGAAGTTTGAAAAATAACAAAACATAGCCGTGGACCTTGCTTGTTATTAGTTCCTTGAAATGAACTCACAGCTCAGAAAGAAGAATAAGTAATAAGTCAAGGGCAGACCCTCTGGCCTCTTCTACCCTTCCCCTCCTAGAGACACGAAAGTCACGTAGGCCTGCAAGCAAAGAAGTCATAGAAATCAGGCACTTGTCACGTGAAAGCTAAAGCTGTAAAGGTGTATATAAGATGTAAGAAATCTAACGTCGGAAGAGCACGTGTTTTGTTGCATCTTTTGGGGTAACACTGCTCCACCGGCTAAATAAATCCTACTTCCTTCTTCAAGTTGTCTGGGCGTTTTTGTCTTCCTTTGATTCCTGCAACACTCTAACCAACTGGGCTACCTGGCCTGGCCTGGTTTGGTTTCTTTTTATTTTAATCTGAGGGCTCAACAAGCTGCAAATAAGTACTTACAGCTTTGTAATATAATAAAATCAGGTTTTTCCATCAATTACTCCATAAGCAGAACTATAATTTCAGGCATTCAGGGCATAATTAGACCATCAAAGAAACCTAGACCTTAAAATATCATCTAATTCAAACTTCTCATCAAGGAGACCTCTCTACAGTATCCCTCACAGGTGTTCATCTGGCCACTTTGGGAACATTTCTTCTAATAGGAACTTGTCTTGCTCTTTTATTTGATGATTTAATTATAAAGTACACTGCATTCCTATAAATTCTGCCCACATATTAGTAGCCTACTATTCTAAACACTTTACTTATATTCACTCAGTACTCGTAACAACCTTAACATCTGGATTCCATCATACCCATTTCATAGATAGGGAGACAAGCACAAAGGGAAAGTTGCCCAAGGTACCACAGCTGTTAAGTAGATGAGCCTAGTCCTCGAGCCTACATGCTTAGCCACTGCCCTACCATAAACAGAGCCCTTAGACCAGCGGTTCTCAAGCTGTGGGTCGCGACCCCGGCGGGGGTCGAATGACCAAAATACAGGGAAAATTTTCCGATGGCTTTAGGCGACCCCTGCGTTTTGGTCATTCGACCCCCGCCGGGGTTGCGACCCACAGATTGAGAACCGCTGCCTTAGACCCTGGCTGGTGGCTCAGTGGACAGAGCATTGGCCTGCCGTATGGATTTCACAGGTTCCATTCCTGGTCAGGGCACACAGGAGAAGCGACCATCTGCTTTTTCTCCCTTCCCTCTCCCCCTTCTCTCCTTCTTTCCTCCCGCAGCCAGTGGTTCAATTGGTTTGAGCATGGCCCTGGGCTCTGAGAATAGCTCCTTTGGAGCACATCAGCCTCAGGTACTAAAAATAGCTCCATACTCAAGCCTCAGCCCCAGATGGCGTTGCCCAGTGAATCCTGTTTGGGACACATGTGGGAGTCTGCCTCACTATTTCCCCTTCTCTCACCTAAAAAAAAAGAAAAGAAACAGAGCCCTTACACTTTTGATATAAACCTGTCTTCAGGTTGCTCTTGATCATCAAGGATAAATTGTTCCACTAGTTAGAAATTCACATAATTCTTCTATTACCCAGCCCATAACTCTCTGAATTGCTCACATAAATGTCTCAAGATATTTTTAAAGATAAATTCTTTAAAATAAAAATATATAATAGTCTGACATTCTTCAATTGTACTAGTTTGATAAAGTCTGCAAAAAAGAAAATGAGATCAGTTTGGCACGACTTTTCTAATAAACTTTTTTGTGTGTGTGTGTGTGGCAGAGACAGAGAGAGTCAGAGAGAGGGACAGACAGACAGGAAGAGAGAGAGATGAGAAACATCAATTCTTCCTTATGGTTCCTTAGTTGTTCATTGATTGATTTCTCATATGTGCCTTGACCAGGGGGCTACAGCAGACTGAGTGACCCATGGTGAGCTCTGCTCAAACCAGATGAGCCTGCGCTCAAGCTGGCGACCTCGGGGTCTCGAACCTGGGTCATTGGCATCCCAGTCCAATGCTCTATCCATTGCGCCACCACCTGGTCAGGCTCTAATAAACTTAATCAAGGTATAATGAAGAAAATTTGCACATAATAAGCATGTATTGAATTCTGAATTTTCATAAAGTGAAGAACACACCTGGATAACTACCACCAAGCTAAAAAAAAAATTACCAGACTGACCAGGTGGTGGCACAGGCACAGTGTGTAGAGTGTTGACCTGGTTCAAAACCCTAAGGTTGCTAGCTTGAGCACAGGCTCATCCAGCTTGAGCGTGTGCTCAGCAGCATGAGTGAGGGGTTGCCGGCTTGAGCGTGGGTTCATAGACATGACCCCATGGTTGCTGGCTTGAGCCCAAAGATCACTGGCTTGAAGCCCAAAGTTGTTGACTTGAGCAAGGGGTCACTGGTTTGGTTGGCGCCCCCTGGTCAAGGCAATATGAGAAAACAGTCAATGAACAACTAAGGTGCCGCAACCATGAGTTGATGCTTCTCATCTCTCTCCCTTCCTGTCTGTCTGTCCCTGTCACTCTCTCTGTCTCTCTCTTTTGCTAAAAAAAGAAAATATTATCAAAGTATATGGGTCACCTACCCAAGAGCTGCCTATCCATGACCCATGACCTAGCACTATGGCCATGCACAATAATAGACACAGTGATATTAACTAAGCATGTCAATCTATCTCTCTGAAGCATTTAGACTGAAAAACAGAGAGGATTGATCAGTTATAAGTGGATTGGGAAATGGGGCACATTAAGAACATAGACACAGGTATGCTATGAGGGGTGGTACAGGTGAGCCATAGGGAGAGAATCCAATCCCAGCCCCTCTGACTTCAATCCATGTATATGCTTAAAATAATCCTTTTATTGCCTGACCAGGCGGTGGCGCAGTGGATAGAGTGTCAGACTGGGATGCGGAGGACCCGGGTTCGAGACCCGAGGTTGCCAACTTGTACGCAGGCTCATCTGGTTAGAGCAAAAACTCACCGGCTTGGACCCAAGGTCGCTGGCTCAAGCAAGGGGTTACTCAGTCTGCTGTAGCCCCACAGTCAAGGCACATATGAGAAAGCATTCAATGAATAACTAAAGGGTCACAATGCGCAACGAAAAACTAATGATTGATGCTTCTCATCTCTCCGTTCCTGTCTGTCCTGTTTATACCTCTCACTGACTCTCTCTCTGTCTCTGTAAATAAATAAATAATCTTTTTCTTAAGGTGCCCTCTTCCTTGCCCTCTGAAGATATGAACAACAAATCCATAAGCCAGGAAGGCTCCCAAACCCCATCATTTCGATTCCCAACTCCAACCGACTGGTAGTACCTGCCTAGAGAACCGTGTAGAAAATGAGAGGCTGAGTTCAATGGGAAAGATATTGTGGTGTCTGCCATGTTGTTTTTTGGGGAAGATGAAAAAGAGGCAGGGATCGTACCAGGTACCTGCCATTTCTGCCCTTAGCCAATATCAAAAAGAAATCACAAGATGGAAAAAACTGAGCAATTAACTGCCATATTAAGCTGGATATTTCTGTTTAATAAACATTCTTCCCTTAGCTGTTCCCCTCACCCCACTTTATAGCTCAGGAACAACACTTTCAATTGCCAGAGTCTCTTGAGTATATAAAGAGGTAAAACACATCCTACAAACCAGATATCACTCAAGCCAGACTGTTTATAGCCTGGTGAAGTCAGATATTCACCTTCCCAGAACAGAATTACTCTTGTACTGACAAGGCTACAATACATAGATGGGAAAGCAATTCTTTTTTTCCCCCTTAGGAAAAGAATGTTAGGATTAAGTTTACATTAGCTGAATGTTATTCAATAACTTCCTAAACTGTATGGATCAACTTCGGGTTTGCAAGCGCATGAGATGAAAAATATGCTTACCTATGTGCTGATTGAAATACTCCCAACAAGACAAGAAGCCTTTTGAAAATTTGTATTTCAGAACCATTAATCACCATTCATACCCCCAATTCCTAATCAGTTTATTATGTCAGCCAATAGGCTTTTTAGAGCACCTGTGATGGTGAGCCATCCTGTGCTGGTTTCCCAATTATAGAACAGAAGTACAAATACATAAATGACTGGGTGTTGGTTTGTGTGAAATATTGCCCTTTATTTGGATTTTTAAATGTATTTTTATGGGCTATACAAGTATTATATTTTAAACTGATAAATAATTCTATTACATATTGGTCTGCTAAGGAGATGAGGTAAGCCAGAGAGTGCTCAGTCACCCCTGACTAATAGGAGTGCCGAAAGTTTAATTGGCACAGCAATTCTGGAAGAACTGGAAAAGTGTTAAAACCTAGTTTGTCTTTAACTTTGACTCTCAACAGCCTGACCAGGCGGTGGTGCAGTGGATAGAGTGTGGGACTGGTATGTGGAGGACCCAGGTTTGAGACCCTGAAGTCGCCAGCTTGAGTGTGGGCTCATCTGGTTTGAGCAAAGCTCACCAGCTTGAGCCCAAGGTCGCTGGCTTGAGCAAGGGGTTACTCAGTCTGCTGAAGGCCCATGGTCAAGGCACATATGAGAAAGCAACCAATGAACAATTAAGGTGTTGCAACGAAAAACTGATAATTGATGCTTCTCATCTCTGTTCCTGTCTGTCCTTATCTCTCTCTCTCTCTGACTCTCTCTGTCTCTGTAGAAAAAAAAAAAGTTGGCTCAACAAAATTACATTCTAAAATAACTGCTCATCAGAGTTGCATGGGAAGTGTGCTCTTTTGACCTTCAAAGGATCGGGCTAAGATCAACAGCACTCAAAACCAGCAATAAGCCTCTGGGAAAATGACATGATTTCTCAACAGATGCTGAAGATCCAGCCAAGGTACTGGGCCAAAAATCCTGCAGCTGAGGAATTGTCACCATTCAAAATGAAGATGGGGCCCCACGTGGCAACCGTTGGAGTACTGAAGCCGGCCTCTTAACAACTGTGTGAAGGCTTCAGACACATCCAAATGTGCATAATTAACGTCTGTAAATCCAAAGCATGAACAAAAAGGCCTCAACCCCTCCCTTCTCATGTCTCTCATCCCCCTCCTCTGGAATGAATCTAATTCAACTTTTCAAGCTATTTTTGTTTTTTTTGTCCCTATCTTGCTTCCTGTCCCTAAATGGGGCCACTCCCTTACGGGTACACCTCTGCCCCTAGTCCTCTACATACGCCATCATTCAGATTTCTTTCACTCTCCAGTCTTTCGTTTTGACTTCTGTGCAGATAATTCCTTGGATGCACACCCTAGCCTGACCATTCTAGCTCTAGGCCCATGACTTCAATTGCCTGCTAGATATTTCCTCATCTCAAATTCAGTATATAAAATTTAGCTTGTTTTTGTTTTCCCCTCTTGACTTCCTCATTTCTGTTAAGAATAACAACCTGCCACTTTCATTCAGACTTAAAATCATAGAGTCATATATTTTTTTAATTTATTCATTTTAGAGAGGAGAGAGAGAGGGAGAGAGAGAGACAGAGAGAGAGAAAGAGAGAAAGAGAGAGAGGAGAGAGACAGGGGGGAGGAGCTGGAAGCATCAACTTCCATATGTGCCTTGATCAGGCAAGCCCAGGGTTTCGAACCGGCGACCTCAGCATTCCAGGTCGACACTTTATCCACTGTGCCACCACAGGTCAGGCCATGGAGTCATATTTTAATTTTCTCTCTCACTCTCTCTGACTTTCAACATTCAATTTGTCAAGTTCTTCAAAATATGAGGTTTATTTTTTTATATCTACCATTCCCTCCCATTTCTACCATCACCACCTTAGTTCATTTATGTCTTCATTCTCTTAGTTCCTTAATTCTAAGATACCCATATTTTCATGATTTTACATACCTATGCTCAAGATTTATTTTTAATCAATGTATAGAGTTTTATTACAAAAATCTGTTATGTCAATCATGTCTTGGAATTAAGCAAATATGGCATCTCTGACCTAAATTGTCATGTTTCTCCTTGCTCTTCCGGCTTGCCTCCCCTCGCTTCTCTAATCTGTCCTGCCTACTACTGCCTGGTTAGTGTACTTAAAAGATGATTTTCATTAAGTCATCTTTTTGTTTAAGAAAAACTTTCCTGTCTCCCCATGCCCCACTAGGTAAAGTATGCCTAGGGGATTAACTTTGGCATTGAAGGTTCCCAACAATCATGCCCTGGCCTCTTTCTGGCCTTACCAACATTATTCCCCTACCCAGGTCCTTCTGCTCTGAACAGATTACTCTCTGCCTCTGTTGATGTCATGCTCCACAATTAGAAGGCTATTCCCTCTGCTGCTTACACCATGCTCGGGCTTCAAACCCTAGCTCTACACCTAGCTTCTTACACCTAGCTCTATTGTGAAACCTAATCTGAATGAACATCTTATCCCAGAATAATCTCTTCCTCCTCCAAATTACTGTAGCAATTGTCTTGACTATTCATTTCCTACTTATTATCTATCTGATGTTTTTATAAGGACCCTGAGGAAATCAGTCCCATTAGTTCTCCATATGTCCTCCTTCTCTTATCAGATCATACATTCCTTGAAGGTAGCTCTGCTAGGTATACTTATTTCCCTGATATACCCTTGAGTCATGAGTTATTTAATAAATACAGTCTCATAAGCATTGGGGTAAACCAGGAGATCACATCTCTTATCCAAGAGTCATTGCCATCCTAATTCTTTTCCCTCTGGCTAGTCCAAGTACTCAGGCTCCCCCATCCATTCTCCTCCAGCACCCAAGCTTATGACCTTAGTGGTATAACACTGTGGCTCAGTCTTTTTTTTTTTAATTTTTAATTTTTATTTATTCATTTTAGAGAGGAGAGAGAGAGAGACAGAGAGAGAGAGGAGAGAGAGACAGGGGGAGGAGCTGGAAGCATCAACTCCCATATGCATCCTGACCAGGAAAGCCCAGGGTTTCGAACCGGCGACCTCAGCATTTCCAGGTCGACGCTTTATCCACTGCGCCACCACAGGTCAGGCCTCAGTCTTTTTTTTAGAGACAGAGAGAGAGAGTCAGAGAGAGGGATAGATAGGGACAGACAGACAAGAATGAAGAGAGATGAGAAGCATCAATCATCAGTTTTTTGTTGCGACACCTTAGTTGTTCATTGATTGCTTTCTCATATGTGCCTTGACCGCGGGCCTTCAGCAGACCAAGTAACCCCTTGCTCGAGCCAGCGACCTTGGGCTCAAGCTGGTGAGCTTTGCTCAAACCAGATGAGCCCACGCTCAAGCAGGCAACCTTGGGGTCTCAAACCTGGCTCCTCTGCATCCCAGTCCGACGCTCTATCCACTGCGTGTGGCTCAGTCTTTATAGTGAACCAAGTGTAAAAGAGAACGGTGAGTTGAAAATCAAGGAGTAACTGCAGATGTGTGGAGGCAGAAAGCAACTGGAGATGCAACTAAGATGGGGAGTAAGGCCAGGTCGGCAAGGGCCCTGAGTGATGTCACGCTAAGGAGATCAGACTTTCTCCCCATTAGGTCTGGGAGATTTTTTAATCAGGAGAGTGACATGATCAAATTTGCTTAATTAGAATTGTGGAAGATGAGTTGGGAATAGGAGGAAGGGCTAGGAGAAGGGAGGCCAGTTAGAAAATCTATTTCAGGACCTGAATTAAGGTGAAGGAAGTGGAAATGAAGAGTGCGAGGACATGGGCAAAACTTGATGGCAGAAAGGATGACAATGGAAGAGAATGACTGATGTTTCTATTTCAAAACACTGAGTGGCTGGCAGTGCTGGTATGTGAATTAGAGAAGCAGGTGAGGATGGGCTGGAGGAGGTGAGACAGTAACAAGCTCTAGTAGGATATGTTGAACAGGCAGCACCTAAAGGGCATTTTCAGGAGTCTGAGGACCTGGAGAACACAGGGTTGGAGATACAAGTTTGTGATAAAGCATAACTTCCCCCCCCCCCCAACTTTATATCTATTTGAATGCACTGCTTCTCCTAGTCCAAGGCACCCAGTTGCATTTCTTGTCCTACCTGTTTCACCAGATTTTTCTAAGACCCCTGAGTCCCAGTCTGTTATATTTCTACTCTTGGCCAGTTCAGGGCTCTTTTTTATAATATTTTTACATATAGTAGTTATCTAAATCTTAGACAATTAGACTCTTAGACATTATTAAATTTAATTTTCTAGAATGTCAAGTTCTGCAGGAACCCAGTGTCTTCTGTTTGTTCTGCTTTGTGTTTGACATTCAGTGGTGCCTTCCTGGCCACGTGCCCGCTTTCCCAACACACTTTTTCCAACTGCCCATCTTTCCCACCCTCCAGCTTCTCTTTTTTTAACCCCTTCTTTACACTCTTGGTCACTGCCTCATTTTTTTTTTTCTTTCCTGAAATTAGAAGCGGGAGGCAGTCAGACAGACTCCCGCATGTGCCTGACCAGGATCCACCCATCATGCCCCCCAGGGGGTGATGCTCTGCCCATCTGGGGCGTTGCTCCGTTGTGGCAGGAGCCATTCTAGTGCCTGAGGCAGAGGCCATGGAGCCATCCTCAGCACCTAGGGTCAACTTTGCTCCAATAGAGCCTTGGCTGTGGGAGGGGAAGAGAGAAACAGAGAAAGGAGAGGGGGAAGAGTGAAGAAGCAGATGGGCACTTCTCCTGTGTGCCCTGGCCGGGAATTGAACCCAGGATTCCCACATGCCAGGCCAATGCTCTACCGCTGAGCCAACCAGCCGGGGCCAGTCACTGCCTCATTCTTGAAAGTTTCTTCCACCTGGCTGCAATTTCTCTGCTGCTATATTTCCCCAAACCTCTAGTTTAAAAATTTAATGTTTCCTAAGATTCCCTCTCTAGCCTCCCATCCATCTCATTTTAGTGTACACCTAGTGTGGCCTCGTACACTTGCATGGTTTAGTACAACCACTGAAAATTATTTATAAATCTGAATCTCTAGCCCACTCTTCTCAGTCCAAACCCAAACATCCAACTCCCTTTAGGACATCTTTATTTGGATGTGTTCCACAGGTACTCCAAGTCAACTCAGCACAATGAAGTTCTCTTTCTCCATAAACCTGGGCTTTCTCCATTCTGTCTCAGTGAATATTGCCATCCACCAGTCACCTGGGAGGAATCCTTGACTACTCCACCTTTATCTCTCAAATGCATACTGTCATGAGATCTTATCGACTTTATATTTTAAGAGAGCGGTTTCCTAGAAGAGAACATGGTGTGACTGAAGATACCAAGAAAGGAGAGATACCAAGAAAGGAGTGAGAATAGCATATAAAAAAGACTAGCCTGACAGCAAAAAGTTATGCTGCGGAATATTGAAAAGTGTCAAGTGGGAGAGAACCTTGGAACATAACTTAAAGGTGATACATGGTATATCAGAGGTGATGTGGTCAGAGAACCACCAAATATAGGCAGACGGATGAAATGGTCACTGCAAAGTGAATTTAAAAAATCAGTCACATAAAAAATGGGAGTCAGAGCAACTATTAGCCTTATAACTAGAAACAAACATTTCTTAGATTTTATTGAAGACATGAGGAAAAAAAGAAAAACTAAGAAGTTCCAACTAGAAGCTCAGAAAATTTGACCTTGAGTTTAAATGTAAGTGCAAGAGCTACTAAAAACTAAAAATAATAAATTCTCATTGAGGGAGACAAATTGAAATTATGCATTAGCAGTGCAGATAGAAGTAGACTGTTGAAAATAATTGCAAGAATGATATTTGATTGAAAAGTGCTTATAAGCCATTCTCTAACTGTAGATAATCTTTAAATGGAATATATACATATTTAAATCACCCAATTGAAATGTGATAATGAGTTCCTAAAACATCTGAATTTTCACATTTCAATAAAAGTTTAGGTTAAATAAACCACATTATAATATAGCACACTATATAACCTATTTGATGTATTCACATAGCGATAAGCACGGTAATTTTCACTTTCTTTGGCTTAGATATTGTATAACTCAGAGTTAAGTGCACACCCCTCCCTCCCTAATGTGGTTAGTCAGTAGTTGAATAACTGGGAGAAAAAGAAGTACGAGCCAGGCAGCTTTGCATCCCATGTTTCAAAAGAAAAGGAACAAGTAAAAATAGTTGCAACAAGCTTTCACATTGGGAAATAAACTACATTTATGAAGCAGAAGATTCAAAAAGTAAGAGCAAATCCCTCTCCCGGATGCAAGCATGAGGACTCTAAAGGAGAATTCGTTTTTAGCTTTCAGTTTAGAAAGGCTCAAGAGACCATGAGTTTCAGCAGCAACTGAGAAACAAAAAGGAACCATAAAATGGGTAATGGGAGCTAGCAGTTTTGACACTAAAAATGAATGATGGGTGGGATAGATTTAAAACCAAAGCTTTTCTCTTCTTTCTTGCAATGTTCCCCTTTGTTTCTGATGGCTATTTTAATGATAAAGCTAAATCACTTACATGAGGTCCTTGAAAGCACAGCTCCTGGTAAGAACACATGTTTATTTCCATCCCGTAGCACAAGCTCTGTACCCAGTGTTGTTTGAATCAAGGAGCAGGGCAGCTGTTCCTTTTCTTGGTGTAGCTGCAACAGAGCAGTCATTAATAGGCACCTGAATTCCAGACTAAGTCTTGCGCTCTGCCTCACTGAAAAAAAAAAATGTGGCTCTAAATTCTTCCGGTGTTCCTGGACAGTAGCTTGAGAGTAGGAGGACAGTTAGTGTGTGAGTGTTGTTACTTCCCTGTCTTTGATACACCATTCTACCTGGTGATTTTATTTTCTACTAGAAAAGTTATTTTCTTCTGAGTCTCTTGAAGGTAGAAACAAAAATCTATGATCAATACCGCAATAGTCTTTTTCACATAGGACATTCAAAACATTTATTTATTTACTTACTTATTTATTTTGACAAAGGCAGAGGGACAGATAGGGACAGAGAGACAGAAAGGGAGAGAGATGAGAAGCATCAATTCTTCATTGCAGCACCTTAGTTGTTCATTGATTGCTTTCTCATATGTGCCTTGACTAGGGGGCTACAACAGAGTGAGTGACGTTTTGCTTAAGCCAGCAACCTTGGGCTCAAGCCAGCGACCATGGGGTTATATCTATGATCCCATGCTCAAGCCAGTGACCCCACACTCAAGCTGGTGAGCCCGTGTTCAAGCCAGCAACCTCGGGGTTTCAAACCTGGGTCCTCTGCGTCCCAGTCCGACGCTCTATCCACTGAGCCACCACCCAGTCAGGCAAAAACATTTATTGACATAGTACTTTGAGCTAAAAAGTAAAGTAAAGAGATTAAGCCAGAGGATTCAAGTTTCTTTAATAGTCACAAGACTTCAGCACATTGAAAACCCTGAGTTCTGTGAGAGTAAAGAAAAAAATCAAGGCCCTGGCCGGTTGGCTCAGTGGTGGAGCATCGGCCTGGCGTGCAGAAGTCCCGGGTTTGATTCCCGGCCAGGACACACAGGAGAAGCGCCCATCTGCTTCTCCACCCCTCCCCCTCTCCTTCCTCTCTGTCTTTCTCTTCCCCTCCCGCAGCCGAGGCTCCACTGGAGCAAAGATGGCCAGGGTGCTGGGGATGGCTCCTTGGCCTCTGCCCCAGGCGCTAGAGTGGCTCTGGTCACAACAAAGCGACCCCCCGGAGGGGCAGAGCATCGCCCCCTGGTGGGCGTGCCAGGTGGATCCCGGTCAGGCGCATGCGGGAATCTGTCTGACTGTCTCTCCCCGTTTCCAGCTTCAGAAAAATACAGAAAAAAAAAGAAAAAAAGAAAAAGAAAAAAAATAAATATTGTTGCATTTGATTTTAGAAAGAGGAGAGAGAGAGACAGAGACAGAGAGAGGGAGAGAGAGAAGCAGGGAAGCATGAACTCTGTTGTAGTTGCTTCTCTCTGTGCCTTGACCAGGCAAGCCTAGGGTTTCGTACTGGTGAACTCAGCATTTTAGGTAGAAGCTTTATCCACTGCACTACCCCCTGTCAGAATATTGTTATATTTTATCTAAGCTACATTAGAATAGAAAAGTGTTACCACATTTTATAAAGGGTGTAATTTGCAACCAGATTGGGGTCAAGGGAGATACAGGCTGATGATCTGCTATTTCCATTAAATTGGTATATGTTCATTTGAACATATCACCAGTCTAACATTATCTACTTAGGGAAAGCTAAAAATAAAAAGTAACCCATTTTAAAGAAGAGAACACTTTATACTACTGTTTTCAAAAACTGATGAAGAGGTCCAGGTGGTGACATGGGTAAATGTTGTACTCACCTCCTCTTATAACCATATCAAAATTTCAACTAAACTACAGATCAACCATCATTGAGAACCATTGGAAGTCTGCTGAACAGAAGTCCTATAACTAAGGATATACAGAAGAAGCCATGTCAAGACTGATGGGAGGAGTGGAAACGCAGAACAGGCTGGTTCCACACCCACTCGTGGCAGTTAAAAACTGGGAGACATATCTTGGCAGCATGGAGGTCTCCCATGAGGAACAAGGGGTTCCAGCCCCGTACCAGGATCCCCAGCCCAGGGTTCTAGCACCTGGAAGAGAATCCCCGTTACGTCTGGCTGTGAAAACCCCTGGGGATGGTGGCTGAGTGAGACGGAGGGCTGCTGGAGGTTCCAGGCATTCCTATTAAAAGGCCTGCTCACAGACTCACTTGCTCTGAGCTCCAGCACTGGGACAGCAGTTCAAAAGGTGCCAGGGACATACAAATAGGAACTGAATTGTCTGGCTTTAGACAAAACTGGAGGGTCAGCTTTCTCTGAGACAGAGTGTCAGGAGAAGTCATTGTTTCTTTGCTGAGCCCTCCAGCAGCAGGGACAGGCAGGTGCCATAGCTGAGTCTCCATCAACCTGGCCAACACTGTTTGTTCCACCCTGGTGATTCCCTGAGACCCCATTCCACCCAACTTTTGGGCCCACCCACGCCATTTCCCATTACTTTTCCATACTAATGGCTTGTCTTGGCTCAGGCTGCAGACTTTCCTAAAATTTCTCAAGGTTCACAAATTACAAACAAGCAGCAGATGGCCTCAACATGTCCATACCTCATGCTAAGCAACCCCACACCTGGCGCTAGTGGCAGCCAGCCTCACTCCACAGCTTAGCCTCTCCCATGCACCTTCAAGCTCAGCACAAGGGGTAACCATCTGCAGATCACTTTGTATCTCACACTAGGTGGCCCTGGGCAGGGCACAGGCAGCAGCTGACCTTGGCCTGCACCTCTCAAGAGGCCCCAGAACTAACACATTCTATGGCCAGCTTCAGACCACACCAGAGCACCACCCAAACACCCCCATGAATGACACGCTCAAAGGGCGGACTCAGCCGGCACCAGAGTCCTGCTAACGCAAATTCTGCTCTTTAGGGTGGGTGCTTGCACAACAATCCCTTCACTGTAGTCATAAGCAGTCCTCACTACTAATCAGCCTGAGGATCAGTCCCACCCAAAGACGTGCCAACAGCATTCAGAGTTCAACTACAACAGGAGGTCACACACAACCCACACAAAGGTCACACATGGAGCACCTGGCTCAGATGACAAGGAACACTTTGCCATTGGGCCCCACAAGACACCCACGACATGAAGGAGACAAATGTTCTAAATGAAAGGACAGAACAAAACTTCAGAAAAAGAACTAAAACATGGAGCCAAGCAATCTACCAGATGCAGAATTTAAAAAAACAACAACTGGTTATAAGGATTCTCAGTGATCTCAGAACTTCAACAAAGAGATAGGAAACAAAAATGGTGATAGAAAATATAAAAAAGAACCAGTCAGAAATGAAGATCACATTACAGGGAATCAACAGTAGATTACATGAAGCAGAGAATTGAATCAGAAATTTGAAAGATAAGGTACCAGAAAACACCCATCAGAACAGCAAAAATAACAAAACAAAACAAATCCAAAATATTTATAAATTGAGGATAGTTTGCAAGCACACTAGCACACCTCTTAAGGGTACCAAAAGAAGAAGAAGAGAGGGCAAGGAATCGAAAACTTATTTGAAGAAATAATGACAGAATATTCTCTAACTTGGCAAAGGAAATAGACATATAAGTCCAGGAAGCACAGAGAGTTCCAAACAAGATGAACCCAAAGAGGCCCACACCAAGGTACACCATCATTCTAAATGCAAAAGGTTAAAGACAAAAAAAGAATCTTAAAAGCAGCATTCGAAAAGCAGTTAGGCCCTGGTTGGATAGCTCAGTTGGTTAGAGAATCATCCCAATACGCAAAGGTTGTGGGTTTGATCCCATCAGAGCACATACAGGAACAGATCAGTGTTGCTGTCAGTCTCTCTGTTACCCTGGCTCTCTCTCTAAGATCAATCAAGGCCCTGGCTGGTTTGCTCAGTGGTAGAGCATTGGCCAGGCATGTGGATGTCCCAGGTTTGATTCCCCATCAGGGCACACAGGAGAGGCACCCATCTGCTACTCCAACCCTCCTCCTCTCATAGCCATGGCTCAATTAAAGCAAGTTGGCCCCAGACACTGAGAATGGCTTCCACCTCAGGGAGTAAGAAGAGCTCCGTTGCTAAGCAATGGAGCAATGCCCCAGATGGCCAGAGCATCATCCCCTGGTGGGCCTGTCAGGTGGATCCCATTCAGGGCACATTCAGGAGTCTGTCTCTGCCTCCCCTTCTCTCACTAAATAAAAAATTTTTTAAATAATAATAAAATATGATTAATCAAAAAAATTTTTTTAAAGAAAAGCAGTTAGTTACCTATAAGGAAGCTTCCATAAGACCATCAGCTGACTTCTCAACAGAAACTTTGCAGGCCAGATGGGATTGGCACAAAATATCTAAAATGATGGGGGAAAAAGATTTACAATCAAGATTAGTCAAGATTACTCTACTCAGCGAAGATATCTTTTAGAATCAAAGGACAAATGAAGAGCTTCTTAGACAAGAAAAAGCTAAAGGAATGCATTACCACCAAACCAGTATTACAAGAAATGTTAAAGGGACTTCTTTAAGAAGAAGAGGGGGGAAAAGATTAAAAATATGAATAATAAAATGGCAATAACTATATATCTATCAATGATAACTTTAAAGGTAAATGAATCAAAAGCTCCAATCAAATGACAACATAGGGTAGTTGAATGGCTAAGAAAACAAGACCCTTACATATGTTGTCTACAAGAACAAAGGACACACACTGAAAGTAAAGAAATGGAAAAAGACACTTCATGAAATAGAAACAAAAAAGCCAGGGTAGCAATACTTATACTGGACAAAAATACACTTTAAAACAAAGGCTATAACAAGAGACAAAGAATGACCCAGCAATTCCACTTCCGCAAATTTATCCAAAGAAACCCAAAACACTAATCCAAAAAGACATTTGCATCCATATGTTCATTGTAGCATTATTTACAATAGCCAAACTATGGAGGCAACCTAAGTGTCCAGCAATAAATGAATGGATAATGAAGAAGTAGTGTGTGTATGTATGTGTGTGTATATATATATATATATATATACACACACACACACACACACACACACAAAGAAATATGATTCAGTCACAAAAAAGAAAGAAATCTCACCATCTGCAACAACATGGATGGACCTAGTGTATTGTTCTAGTGAAATAAGTCAGAAGAAGACAAATGTCATATGCCTTCACTTATATGGGCAATCTAAAAATCAAAATAAAGAAGCAAAGCAGAAACAAAGAATATTGTGATGGTTGCCAGATGGGAGCAGGGTTGGGATGGATGGGTGAAAAGTAGAGAGGATTAAGAAGTATATATCAGCCTGACCAGGCTGTGGCGCAGTGGATAGAGCGTCAGACTGGGATGTGGAAGACCCAGGTTCGAGACCCTGAGGTCACCAGCTTGAGCACGGGCTCATCTGGTTTGAGCAAAAATTCACCAGCTTGGACCCAAGGTCGCTGGCTCAAGCAAGGGGTTACTCGGTCTGCTGAAGGTCCATGGTCAAGGCACATATGAGAAAGCAATCAATGAACAACTAAGGTGTTGCAATGCACAACGAAAAACTAATGATGCTTCTCATCTCTCCATTCCTGTCTGTCTGTCCCTGTCTATCCTTCACTCTGACTCTCTCTCTGTAAAAAAAGAAAAAAAAAGAAAAAAAAGAAGTATATATCAGTAAACAAATTGTTAAAATTTGGGAATGTAGCCTGACCTGTAATGGTGCAGTGGATAAAGCATTGACCAGGAATGCTGAGCTCGTCGGTTCAAAACCCTGGACTTGCCTGGAAAAGGCACATATGGAAGTTGATGCTTCCTGCTCCTCCCCCCTTCTCTTTCTCTCTCTCTCTCTCTCTCTAAAAAAGAATAAATAAAATCTAAAAAAAAAAGACTTCCTAAAAATATTGGGGGATGTAAAAGTATAGCATAGGGAATATAATCATAATATGGTAATAACTATGTATGGTGTCAGATGGATACTATATTTATTGGGGTAATCACTTTATAAGTTACATAGTCACTATGTTGTACACCTGAAACTAATATAATATTGTATGTCATCTGTGATTTGGAAAGAATAGAAAGGAAGAAAGAAGAAAGAAAGAAAGAAAGAGAGAGAGAGAGAGAGAGGAAGGAAGGAAGGAAGGAAGGAAGGAAGGAAGGAAGGAAGGAAGGAAGGAAGGAAGGAAGGAAGGAAGGAAGAGAGAGAGAGAGAGATAGAAAGAAAGAAAGAAAGAAAGAAAGAAAGAAAGAAAGAAAGAAAGAAAGAAAGAAAGAAAGAAAGAAAAGAAAGAACTGATAAGCCAGATGGGAAGCATATAGACCATCATAAGCCAGCATATTCATGGAACTAGCATAGACTAGCACAAACCAAAACTTAAATTGATTTAAAGAATCTTAAATAAAATATTAGTAAATAAAATTCAACAATATATAAAAATAATAATATCTAATGACCAAACAAATAACATTTGTCTCTGGACTATGAGGATGGTTCAATTTTAGAATCTGCTATATTAACAAAAGAGAAAAACAATATGTTAGTTGGGTTTTTTTTTACAGAGACAGATAGGGACAGATAGACAGGAACAGAGAGAGATAAGCATCAATCATCAGTTTTTCATTGCGACACCTTAGTTGTTCATTGATTGCTTTCTCATATGTGCCTTGACCGCGGGCCTTCAGCAGACTGAGCCAGCAACCTTGGGTCCAAGCTGGTGAGCTTTGCTCAAACCAGATGAGCCCGGGCTCAAGTTGGCGACCTCAGTCAGGGTCTCAAACTTGGGTCCTTCCACATCCCAGTCCAACGCTCTATCCACTGCGCCACCGCCTGGTCAGGCCAATATGTTAGATTTTGAAAAAGCATTTGCTACACTCATTTATAATTTCAGAAAAGTCAAAACAGTCTAACCAGGCAGTGGAACAGTGGACAGAGTGTCAGACTGGGATGCAGAGGACCCAGGTTAGAAACTCTGAGGTTGCCGCCTTGAGCACAGGCTCATCAGCTTGAGCATGGGGTTGCTGGTTTGAGTGTGGGATCATAGACATGACCCTATGGTCGCTGGCTTGAAGCCCAAGGTTGCTGGCTTGAGCCCAAGGTACCCGGCTTGAGCAAGGGGTCACTCGCTCTGCTGGAGCCCCACCGTCAAGGCACATATGAGAAAGCAATCAATGAACAACTAAGGAGTCGCAATGAAGAATTGATGCTTCTCATCTCTCTCCCTTCCTGTCTGTCTGTCCCTATCTGTCCCTCTCTCTGTCACAAAAAAAAAATTTAAACAAAGCTCTTTCTGTCATGTAGGCTATCTAAAAAAGCCTTAACTTATTAAAGAAAAACTACCAAAATCTATAGTAAGCATCACACGTGTTGGTAAACAAAACTCTTCTCACGCTATTGTTATCACTATTCACATTGCACTGAAGGTTGTAACCAATGCAATAAGATGAGAAAAATATATGAAATGTAAATATTGAAAAGTAAGAATTAAAGCCATTACAGTTAACCCCTGAACAAGGTAGGGGTTAAGGGCACCAACCCCTGAAGAAGTAAAAAATCTGCATATAACTTTTGACTCCATCAAAACTTAATTGTTCTTCAGCATCTATGGGATTGATTCCAAGACACCCTACTGATTCTAAAATTTGCAGATGCTTCAGTTCCCTATATAAAATGTCATAGACCAACCAATACATTCTGTTGGCCCTGCCCATCTGTGACTCAACCATGAATCCAAACCAGCATAGGTATTTATTGGGAAGTAAAAAGCCATGTAGAAGTGGATTCATGCAATTCAAACCTGTGTTGTTCAAGGGTCAACTGTATTACCTATAGTTTGCATGGTTGTTTGCCTAGATATTTTAAGAGAGTCAACTGAAATAACTATTATAATTAATGAGTGTTTACTAAGATGTCTTAATACAAAATCCCCAGTAATAACGAATAAGAAAATGTCACAGGCCTGGCCTGTGGTGGCACAGTAGATAGAGTGTTGACCTGGAATGCTGAGGTCAATGATTAAAAATCCTGGGCTTGCCCAGTCAAGGCGCATACGACAAGCAGCAAGTGAGCAATGAACAACTAAAGTGAAGCAACTATGAGTTGATACTTCTCACTCTCCTCTTCCTCTCTCTGAAAATGTAACAGGAAAAAAACAAAACCCCCAATTCACAAGAACCACAAAGACCACAGAGTACCTAGAAATTAACCTAATAAAAAATGTGCAAGACTTATATGGAGAAAACTTTAAAACTTTATTGGAAGACTTAAGACCTCAATAAATATATAGATATTTTATGTTCCTAAGTGGGAACACAATATTGTAAAGATGCTGATTCTTCCCAAATAATCTATAAACCCGAGGCAATCCCAATAAAAAGGTTCACAAGATTTTTAATTGAACATGACAAACCATTTCTCATGTTCTTCTAGAATAGAAAATCTGCAATGTTATTTTTTTTAAGTTTGAGGAAAAAATAGAGAACTTGCACTTCTAGATATGAAAAAAATCTATAAAACTACAGTAATTAAACCAATGCAGTATTGGAGTAGGAAAAACAAATAGATCAAAGAAAGAGAATAGAGTCCAGAAATTGACTCACATGTTCATAGGAATTTAGCATATGATAGGTGGAATTTCTAAACAGTGTGAAAATGAAAGATTTATTCAAAAATAATATTGCTGCTGGGTAATAAGAGAGCCACAAGAAAAAAATTAAAGTGAACCCCTACCTTATATGCATATTCAGAAATAAATTCAGATTGATTCAAAATCTACATTCTAAAAGGATTCGAAGAAAACACAGGGCAGTATCTTTATAGTCACAGGGTAGGAAAGACTTAGTAGTCATGAGAAAAAAACAGGCACAGACACATTATATTAAATAGAAATTTACAACTCCCACGGAAGTAGAAGACTGGGAAAAAAATATTTGCAACATATACCTCAGACAAATGCTTGATAACTATAATATATAAAATTCCTAAAAATATATATACAATCAAAACTAGACAAGCTGCCTGACCGGGTGGTGGCGCAGTGGATAGAGCATCGGACTGGGATGCGGAAGACCCAGGTTCGAGACCAAGAGGTCGCCAACTTGAGCGAGGGCTCATCTGGTTTGAGCAAAAGCTCACCAGCTTGAGCCCAAGGTCGCTGGCTCAAGCAAGGGGTTACTCAGTCTGCTGAAGGCCCGCGGTCAAGGCACATATGAGAAGGCAATCAATGAAAATTAAGGTGTTGCAATGCACAACGAAAAACTGATGGTTGATGCTTCTCATCTCTCTGTTCCTGTCTGTCTGTCCCTCTCTCTGACTCTCTGTAAAAAAAACACAAAACAAAAAAACTAGGCAAGCTGATAGAGAAAAAAACAACAGAAGAGAAAAACAGATCATTCTTAGAAGAGGTACTACAAATATTTCAATAAATATCTGAAAAGATCTTCATCTTCATTAGTACTCAGGGAAACATAGATGAAAATAAACCAGGAGGAATTATTTCTTGCCTAGCAAATCTTACAAAGCCAAAAAGCATTATATAAATATATTGCTAATATATAATGATGGTGATGCTGTTGGAAAAACAAGAATTCTCACACACTGTTGATGAGAATATAAAAGATTACATGCTTTGGGGAGAACAATTTGTCACCATCTACTGAAAAAATTTTTTTGAAATAGCAAAAACTTTATTTAGTAGAGCGCATCCCGGACAAGGTTCTCTGGTCCACAAAACGGGGCCAGAGAAGTTGCTCTACTGGAATTTTTTTTTTTTTTTTTTTTTTTTTTTTTTTTTTTTTTTACAGAGGCAGAGATAGACAGGGACAGACAGACAGGAACGGAGAGAGATGAGAAGCATCAATCATCAGTTTCTCGTTGCGCGTTGCGACTTCTTAGTTGTTCATTGATTGCTTTCTCACATGTGCCTTGACCGCGGGCCTTCAGCAGACCGAGTAACCCCCTGCTGGAGCCAGCGACCTTGGGTCTAAGCTGGTGAGCTCTTTGCTCAAGCCAGATGAGCCCGCGCTCAAGCTGGCGACCTTGGGGTCTCGAACCTGGGCCCTTCCGCATCCCAGTCCGACGCTCTATCCACTGCTGCGCCACCACCTGGTCAGGCTCTACTGGAATTTTTAATGTGCATACTCATCACTTCAACTTCAGGTCATCTATCCTACATATATACCTGCAAATGTGTACAAAGATATATGTACAATTATTATCATTGTATCTTTTTTTTTAGAAAATTGGAGATAACCTAAGTAACTCTCTATAGGAAACTGGTTAAATAAATATAGACAATTCATATTGTGAAATAACATGTCATTGTTAAAAGGAATACTTAGGTCTATATGTATCAACATGAAACACTTCCTAGGGCACATTATTAAATGTAAAAGTAGGTCACCTGACCAGGTGGTGGCGCAGTGGATAGAGCGTTGAACTGGGATGCAGAGGACCCAGGTTTGAGACCCCGAGGTCGCCAGCTTGAGTGCAGGCTCATCTGGTTTGAGCAAAAGCTCACCAGCTTGGACCCAAGGTCGCTGACTCGAGCAAGGGGTTACTCGGTCTGCTGTAGCCCCACGGTCAAGGCACGTATGAGAAAGCAATCAATGAACAACTAAGGTGTGGCAACGAAAAACTGATGATTGATGCTTCTCATCTCTCTTCATTCCTGTCTGTCTGTCCCTATCTATTCCTCTCTTTGACTCTTTCTCTGTATCTGTAAAAAAAAAAAAAGTTAAATGTAAAAGTAGGTCAAAACTATATGGATAGTATATATTTTACATATTTTATAGATATGTAAATAACTGTTCTGTAGTCACTAAGCATGTTTTATGCCTAAAGCAATTTAACATTTAAACAAGCACATTCAGTGCCCTAGCAAGGTAGCTCAGTTGGTTAGAGCATCATCCTGACACACCAAGGTTGTAGGTTTGATCCCTAGTCAGGGAACATACAAGAATCAACCAATGAATGAATAAAAGGATAGAACAACAGATTGATATTTCTCTCTCAAATCAATAAATTAAAAAAATTTTAAGCATATTCAAACAAGATTTCCAATCTTAACTTATGCCTCTTAAGAACTTAAGGGTCTCTAGCCGACTGGCTCAGTGATAGAGCATTGGCTTGGCATGTGGATGTCCCATGTTCGATTCTCGGTCAGGGCACACAGGAAAGGCGCCCATCTGCTTCTCCACTCTTTCCTCTTTCCCACTTCTCTCTCCCCCCCCACCCCTGCAGCCATGGCGAATTGGCCCCTGGCGCTAGGGATGGCTCCATGGCCTCTGCCTCAGACTCGAAGAAGAGTTCAGTTGTTGAGCAACAGAGCAATGCCCCAGATGGGCAAAATATCGCCCCCTGGTGGGCTTTCTGGGTAGATACCAGTTGTGGCGTATGTGGGAGATTGTCTCTGCCTCCCTTCCTCTCACTGAATGAAAGGAAAAAAGAAAGAACTTAGAGAAGTCAGACACATTGTCTTCATTATTCAACTATTCTATTATTACGATGTTCTTTACTATTCTTTTTTCCTCCTTTGCTTCTCCATATACATTTTAGAATCAACTTAACAAGTTCTATGAGAAACTCCAACTTGGATTTTTACTGGTTTCATTAGTTTTTAAGTGTTCTCCATAGACTGGAAGTTCCTTGATGACAAGAGAGCAAGACTGTCTTGTTCTTACTGCGTTCCCCATACCCAACCCAGTGCCTGGAGTATAGTGGGTGCTCAGTAAATATTTGTGGAGTGTTAGGATGAATGAAAAAAATGAATGATGACCTACAATAGTATAATGACTCAACATAGAATGTTTTGCAGGCATTTAAATTTTATTTTCAAAGTATAGTTAATTATGGAAAATGTTCACAAGATCTTAATAAGTGAAAAATGTAGGTTTCAAAACTTAAAATAAAATGACCCTATTATTATAAGATATATATGTGTGTGTATGTATATACACTGCTTACAAAAATTAGGGGATATTTTATCACTTCATATTTGTTTTGCAATATCCCCTAATTTTTGTGAGTAGTATATATAAAATAATAGTTGCCCGGTGGTAAAATTGCAGATTGTTATTCTTATTTATACTTTTCTATAATTGGCATATAGCTTTATAATAAAATAAATATAATTTTTTACAGAAAGAGAGTCAGAGTGAAGGATAGACAGGGACAGACAGACAGGAATGGAGAGATGAGAAGCATCATTAGTTTTTCGTTGTGCATTGCAAAACGTTTTGCTTATTAAAAATAATAAGCAAAAGAAAATATCACAATATTTGATGTTTATGGGGGAGTATGGTAAGGCAGTGCTAATTCCACGAGTTAGGTAATTAGTTTGAGTTATCATCTTCTAGTTAAGATTGGAGTTTTGTCAATAAACAAAAGGAATTTTTTAACTCATTTTTGCTTGAAATATAACATACATACAAGAAAAAGGCACAAATCATAAGGTGTGCAGCTCAATGAATTATTACAAGGCAAACACGCCGTGTGGTCACTGCCCAGGTCAGTACACGGACTGCTGCCAGCTCTGCAGGAGCCAGCTCCGAACAGTCTTCCTCCTGCTCCCAGAAGCACTTACTGGTTCTGCAGAGACCGCAGGCTCAGGCCGGCAGGCAAGCTCAGGGAAGCCACTGAGGAAGCAAGTAGAGACCCCCTTCAGGGGAAGGGGAGAACCTATTGCCACACCAGCCCACCTCTCAAACTGGGAGCGCCTGGCCAATGCCATAGTGTGAGACCAAGATTTTCTAAAGGTGAAATGCAACAACACATAAAATACAATTTAAAAAAACACCTCCAGCCTGACCTGTGGTGGCGCAGTGGATAAAACGTTGACCTGGAACACTGAGGTCGCAGATTCAAAACCCTGGGTTTACCTGGTCAAGGCACATATGGGAGTTGATGTTTCCTGCTCCTCCCACTCCCTTTCTTTCTCTCTCCCCTCTCTAAAAAATGAACAAATGAAATCTTTAAAAAAACCCAAAATCCCACCTCCAGACTCACTTTCTGTTATTTTCCCTCACTGTGTGATTCCAGAGAAGGGGTGAGGTCAAATGTCACAAAGTAAGGAGATGAGGCAGGAAAAATTCTTGCCAAGAGAAAGGAAGTCCCCTTCTTCCATCCCATGGATAGAGAGAGGAGAGTGGATCGGCCGGGCAATGAGGAAGTGAGCAGGTGAGCATGACTGTACTTCCCCCTTCCAGGCTGAAATCTGCAGCGTGGTTGTGGCTGTTTGTGGGTTAAAAGGGATTCCAAAAACAGAGGGCATTTTCCCCAACTTGCCTTTTGGGGCTCCCGTCTCAGTCTGTTCAGGCTGTATGACAAACTATCATAGCACAGGGTTTGTAGACAACAGAATTTATTACTCACAGTTCTGGAGACAGAAAGTCTGAGATTAGGGTGCCAGCATGGTGAAGTTCTGGTGAAAGCCTTCTTTCTTGTTGCAGACTGTGAACATCTCGATTTCCTGTTGTATCCTCATGGAGTGGGGAGCAGAGAGGAAGCCCCCATTCCATGAGGACTGCACTCTCATGACCTCACCTTATCCTAATTACCTCTCCAAGGTCCCACCTCCTAATACCGTCACATTGGGGATGGGGGTAGGGTTTAACACATGAACTGGGGTGGGGGGGGGAGCATTTAATTCGGAACAATGCCTCACAGAATGGGCATCCTTCGCCCCTATCCATTCAACATGAGGTGGCTGCAGGAATGGAATAAATGGTTATCACATGGTTGGGCAGACAGACAGAGGCTTGAGCTAAATATCCCAGCTAAATTTCTTCTCTTTGAGAGTCAAGGGGCTAGAGACCCCTGTGGGAGGGGACTGAGAAAACTTGAGACATCCCTCAAATATGGGGATAAGTACAAAAATATTTTGCAATGGATAATCCATAGTATTAGTTTCCAGTATGAGGTGCCGTGGGTAGTGGCACACTCACTCTCTAAGTGCTTTTATTTCTTTCCCTTTTCTATCAGATTAGGATGAAAGCTTCAGATGGGGGATTTCTTGCCAAATCCCCCACAGTGGCTCAGTGGCTGGACTCGGCCTGACTTCCCAGAGACAGAGAACCTCCCAGGGAAACGCCCTCGTGCTTCCTCCCCCACGTGGAACATTTTCTGCACGCGGACTCACTCTTCCCCTGCAGACAAAGGAGCAAGGCTCTGAAGTCAGCCCGAGCTGTGTTTGAATTCAGGCTCTGCCATTTCCAGCTGATCTATCTTGGACAAGTTACTCAAATTCTGTAAGGCTGATGATACTTCTATAGAGATAATATTTAGAGGGCTGTGACCAGGTTAAAGGAGACACTTATGAAAAGTGTACACCCAGCACCTGACATTCAGTAAATTCCCTTCTCTCCCAACCCAGACTGAAGGTGACACATGTTCGGTTGGGTTAGACGGCCAATGCGGGAGTCAGCGTATCTCAGTCCGACGGCTGTCTTATCTTCTTGTAATGTTATTTCACTTAGTATATTTTTCTTGAAACCAACTTTAATTCTTTTTTTAACTTAACCCCTTGTCTTAACCAATAATATTTGTGAAATCATGGGTTTAATTTTCTAACAATATATTTTTCCAATGCACAGTAAATACATTTAAATCACTCATTCAAGAGATAGAGTGCCTTTTCTGCTCCCAGTAGGATTAAAATGTTTGTTATCTATCCTTTTCTAATATCCATAATAATGAATGCATTCAGGTATTCATTCACTCAGCACATATTAGCGAGCCTTTTTATGTTAGAACAGCCTTGGCCCAGTTCCAGGCTCTTGAGCACCCCGTTGAGGCAGCTGACGCCAGACCCCAGTCATTCCTAGCGCTGAGAAAATGGAGGACTTGCCACACTGCTTAGGATGCTTGGTCATGTGTTTACAGAGGAGCCCGGTCAGAGCGCACTAAACCCCAGGCCCGGCCTGCCTGGGAGGGAAGGTGGAAGGGTGGGGGAATCCACCCCAGGGCCTGAACATCTTGTTTTAGCTTTCCATCTAATTCTTCCTTAAAGGTGACTGAAAGAAAAATGGACTCAAGCCGGCTCTGTGGGTTTGACCACCGTGTGTGTGTGCGTGTGCGTGTGCGTGTTCTCTCCCTTCACTTCCTCTCTCCAGGCAGCAATATGAGTAGTAAGTTAGCTCAGGGCCTACAGCGACAGGGTAAGCCAGCCACACTCACCTTTTTTGCTTTTTCTCATTCTTCTTATAACATCGCTTTGGGCTCCAGATTGTCAAGAGGCCAAGATTCAGATTTGGGGATAATTTAGAAGCAAATTTTTAGGCTGAGCCAAGAGCTCCAAACCAACTTTACCAGATGTTATCATACTTTGCGCCACGGGACACCACACGCTGCTTCAACGAATGCACCAGCTCCTGTCTTCAGGGAGTCTTCAGTATGGCTTTCCCAGGCTATGCCTTCCTTAGGACTTGGCTTTGCCAATTATCTCCTGTCTGTTGCCTTTTCAGTCTCATGCTTTCTGTTCCGGCCTTCCTCTCTGTGTACCAAAGTGTTCCCCACGACAAGAACAAGGCAGCTAACCCACACCAGTCCTCCCCGTTGCATGTCCTTTGCGTGTCAATGCCGTCTCTTCCTTCCTTTCGTTACATGTCAGGAGAATGGGTTAGTTAGGGTTTTTTATAGAGACAGAGATAGAGTCAGAGAAAGGGACAGATAGGGACGGACAGACAGGAACAAAGAGAGATGAGAAGCATCAATCATTAGTTTTTTGTTACGACACCTTAGCTGTTCATTGATTGCTTTCTCATATGTGCCTTGACTGGGGGGCCTTCAGCAGACCGCGTAACCCCTTGCTTGAGCCAGCGACCTTGGGTTCAAGCTGGTGAGCTTTGCTCAAACCAGATGAGCCTGTGCTCAAGCTGATGACCTCGGCATCTCGAACCTGGGTCTTCCGCATCCCAGTCTGACGCTCTATCCACTGCGCCACCGCCTGGTCAGGCCCACGCACTCTTTCATTTGTCCAATCTGTCTTCAGGTCCCGGCACCTGCTTATAACTGCTATCCTCAAAGTCAGCAGCGACCCTCACGACCCTCCTCTACCTCTGTAGTCTGTGGCGCGTTGACCCTCCCTTGGCTCCCGCACCAGGTGGCCTGGGTGGCTCCTTACAAGCCTTTTCCTGCCTCATCTTCTCCTCCCCTAGAATGAGGGCACCCAGAGGGCTGCTTTCTGGCCTCTTTTCCTCCCTCCCTGCATCTGTCCTCTCTCGGAGCAACCCCTCTGCGCCATCTTCTGCCCGCCAACACAGTGTACCTTCGGCTTTTGTAAGAGAAAGGCCGCAGCCTGGGCTCCGTTCTCTTCTATATATTATATATAATAAATAGGATATATGTTTAAACTTTATATATTCATTTTAGAGAGAAGGTGGAGAAGAGCAGGAAACATCAACTCCTACATGTGCCTTGACCAGGCAGGCCCAGGGTTTTGAACCAGTGACCTCAGTATTCCAGATCAATGCTTTATCCACTGCGCCACCACAGGTCAGGCTTGGCTCCATTCTCATTTCCTCTAAGAGCTCTAAACTAAAAATAGAAACGTCAAAAGCCTTATGACAAGGCCTCTGGGAAGGTCAGTGGGAACACAGGGTTTCAGAAAGGAAGTGTGATCCCCGAGAGTCAGGCGGCCGGGAAGAACAGGCGATTCATAAGGAATGAGGTGTGGACGCCGCCTCGCTTTCCATGGACTGGAAGCAGACGAGTCGGCTGGCTGTCGGGGCAATGGGCACACAGGGGCCTGCTTTCAGACAAATGTCAATCGAAGCTTATCAAAGCTGTCTCTTTTTCAAAAAACAAGGCCCTAGGAAGGAGTGAGGGGTGCTCTCCTAGGGCCGCCCCAGCTGAGGCTGGAATGTGGAGCTCAAAGGACCTGGGCAGACCCGCCAGCAGGTAGAGAGGGAACCAGCAGGTGGGCCGCCCATCTGCCCAGTTACAGCTATGCTTCCACAGGAGCCTGGATGGGTTGCCATCAGGCAAAACTGGGCAGGACCACCAGGTTCTGCTTTATTATCAACAGATACAAATATTGATCAACTTACGACCTATGTAACTTACAACCATTTGACTTGACGATCACAATCGCTAGCCACAACTGCTCCGCGTCTGGCAGCGCAGACGTTGCCCAGCTGGGCGTACGACAGTGCGGACCAGCTTCTGACAGCACTCCCATCTCTGCGTGCACCCAGACTGTTATCCCAGACTCAGTACAGCAGTTTGTGTTTTGTGTCTTGGATATTTTTCATCAAACCCCTCCCAAGATATCTACCAAGAGGAAATTGTCCTTGCAAATATTAAACCAGTTGTACTAGTAATGCAGTGTTTTACTTAAACCTGACGAATGTAAAAATAAGAAACAAAATGGTGTAGAGATGATACAAATGGCATAAAATGAACAAAGAAAATTATGATATATAACTATAATGAAAGAAAATTATGATAAAATATGACTTAAAGATTTTTATAACATCATTTCACAGTACTGTATATATAGCCTACTTACTTACAACCGAATCGTGTTACGACCTGTCTGGCTGAACCAATCGTGGTCGTAAGTCGAACACTAGCTATGTTTGTTAGTAAGTTGCAGAATTCTAACGTGTGTGTGTGTGTGTGTGTGTGTGTTCAGTGAGGAATATGTTTGTGAGACTACAGAATAAAGCATGCACCCCCGAGAGGAGGAGATGTGGGTGGCAGGGCAGCGTGAGCACGGTCATCAGGCCCAGAGAGCCAGAGGAGGAAATTCGGCCTGACGAGACTTCTGTGGCCTAAACCAGCAGACCCTATATGTGCAGCATCTCCATGACTTGCATTTTCCAGGAGATGGTGGCCAAGAGAAGGAGGTATTGACCAAGTAAAAGACAAAGAGGGCTGTTGACCAGGAAAGCCAGACACTGACAGGAAGACCCCAAGTCCTAGGGGTCTCGGGGATGCAGCAGACCCCAAGTGGTGCTGCCAACACCTGGCACTGTCCCTGCTTTCTCGACTCTCTACTGTTAGAAAACAGGTCCAAATTAAACAGAACAATTTAAACCCTTTTCCTTCCAGATTTTCTTTCCTTTTCCTTAACAATAAACTTTTTTTTTTTTTTTTTTTTTTTTTGTGGCAGAGACAGATAGGGACAGACAGACAGGAAGGGAGAGAGATGAGAAACATCAATTCTTGTTGCAGCTCCTTAGTTGTATGTGCCTTGCCGGGGGTGGGGGGGGGGTGGGGGAGGCTACAGCAGACTGAGTGACCCCTTGCTCGAGCCAGCGACCTTGGGCTCAAGATGGTGAGCCTTGCTCAAACCAGATGAGCCCCCGCTCAAGCTGGCAACCTCAAGGTCTCGAACCTGGGTCCTCCACATCCCAGTCCGACGCTCTATCCACTGCGCCACTGCCTGGTCAGGCAACAATAAATTTATTTTTTTAAAAGAAATACAGTAGCAAGCATAGAGAAAGATACAACCCAGCTTTTAATTTTTAGCATTATGCCATTTCACAATTTCACATCAGGTCTTAGAGGTGATAGAGTAAATTTCACAGATTCAGCGGAGGGATCACTCTGTTGCTAAAGAAGCTGCTTGATTTCCACTGCTCTGCTGTCCGGCTGCTTTCCAGCAGTGGAATAGACATTCCTTTGAGAATCACGGTATCTAGCACTTGACTAGGAAGGCAGGCACTGAAGTGGACCCAAAATTCCCTCTCTCTTGCTCAGGAAGGGTGGATATCTAGGCAGGTCAATTGTTAATCAGGTATGAGGTCTAAAGAAACAAGATATCTAAAGATGACTTCAAGCTGTATGTACACATGTTGTGGTAAGGTACTAAAAAATGGAAAAATTAATATTAATATTTTAGGAGAAAGAGTCAGGTTTCTTGCCTTGTCCTTTCTGTAGAGAGTGAGGGGAGAGGAATGTGGGAGTTTCCTGGCTTGATGAGATATACTGTGTAGGAAACTCCTTTTACTAGGAAGCTTAAAGGGCTTTTTTTTTTTTAATTTAGGCCAAGCATTCAGAGAGATTTTGTAAGTATGATTTCTATACTTGTGTGTGATCTGCACCAGCTCAGGATGGACGACAGCACTGTGTTGTAAATGGAGAGGTTTTGTGCTGGGTTTTGAATGGAAGTGGGAAGGAGACTTGGATTCCCTCCCTCCCCCCACACCTGTGAGGAGGAAGGTAAACACCTGCCAGGTGCGGAGGAACTGTAGAAAGATTAGGCAAGCCCTTTCCTCTTCCCCTTTCTTTCTCCTTAGTGGGTGATTCACAAATGCTTAATCCTCTGACATCATGTAAGCCCATCCTATCCTGAAAACGTGTGATTGATGTATGTACCTGTAGACAAAGGAATGGCAGATGGACACTAAAAGATTTAAGAATGTCTTTTAATATATCAAACGACATCCTTCGCTATTGTGTTACCTTATAAGTTTTAATATATAGGAATGTTTTTTATAAATCCTATAGACGGATGTTATAAGCTTGATAATGATTATGTTACACTCCCCTCCTCTGCCTTTTCCCGCCAATCTGTATGTAATCAAGTGTATATAACTAGCCTCGGAGCTATACTGGACACTGCACGATTTGGGTCAGTTATACCCTGTGTTTGTCATATGCAGCCGGCTTATTAATAAATCTCCTCCTTTAATAAACTCCTTAAAAATTCATTTGGACTTCGTGTCTCTATATAAACCCAGCGGAACGGCGCTTTACAATGATGTGGTTAAGTGCATCTGCCCAAGCTTTGCCACCAGTTTTTCCTGTTTATGACTTTAATCTTGCTGGTTGTCATTTCACTAACATCTTTATGGAACTGTACACCCATATTTACAGTGTGACCTTTTAAGCACTGGAGTTTGTGAGTCATTACTGTAATTTTCCACTTATGACTTGGTTGTATAACAGATGGGTGTTGCCATAATTACTCAAATATTTCCTCTATTCACCTGTAAAATTAGAACAATAGGTAATACCTATTTCAAAGATTTCCTGAGAATTGAGATAATATATGTAAATCACCCAGCACAGTCATTGACAATACACTTAATAAATGATTTTCCCCCTTCCTTTCTAAATTTTCATAAAGAATCCATTTGAAACTCCATTTTGAATTCTTAAAGCATTGCCAACAAGGACTGCAGTTAGGATTTCTGCAAACTACTTTTGGTATACTGACAACTGTGGCATTTCCTTTCTTCTGAGTAATCTAGATGCTGGAAAACCTGTAGTAATGAACAGTGTTAAATATGATGTTTCAAAAATGTAAAAATATGACCTTCACACAAATATAAAATAATACATGTCAAGATTAATTAATGGGTATTTACTGGTGCCCATTCATTATGAGGGCACCAGTAAGATGGTAAGACAGTGTCAAAGAAGAATTTGAGGAATAGAGAGGCAATGAGGAAAGATGAAATGGTTTTGCCAATACAAGCAAAACTGGTTAATATTCAAGTGCAAAAAAATGTAATGTCTTTGGGGTTATCTTTTTTACAGAGGAGAAAGCAGTTGTATCCTTACTAGATGAAATTCATTTGCATCACTATCAACAGGAACTTTTAGCACCTACCAATTTTAGACAAGTTTAGTTCAGGCCCTGGCCAGTTGGTTCAGTGGTAGAGCATCGGCCTGGTGTGCAGGAGTCCCAGGTTCGATTCCCAGCCAGGGCACACAGGAGAAGCGCCCATCTGCTTCTCCACCCCTCCCCCTCTCCTTCCTCTCTGTCTCTCTCTTCCCCTCCCATAGCCAAGGCTCCATTGGAGCAAAAGTTGGCCTGGGCGCTGAGGATGGCTCTATGGCCTCTGCCTCAGGCGCTAGAATGGCTCTGGTTGCAACAGAGCAACGCCCCAGATGGGCAGAGCATCGTCCCCTGGTGGGCATCCCAGGTGGATTCCTGTCGGGCGCATGCGGGAGTCGGTCTGACTGCCTCCCCGTTTCCAAATTCAGAAAAATACAAAAAAAAAAAGTTTAGTTCAACTCCTACAGAGATGGAAAATAGTTTAGTCAATACAACAGTCAAATTGCACAAACCTATAGAATCAGAAAATCAGAGATTGCAGTAGACAATGGTAAGCATTCAACTGAAAGGAAGTTCTATGATCTCTGTTGCCCATTTCTAAATCCTGGACAACTTTTCCCAAAGATACCTATCCATATAGGATGTGGTCTAGGATGATGGCCTTGGGATTTTCTCACTCTGAATTGTGGGACCACAATGCCCCACAATTCAATGCCCCACAGCCCAGACCTAGATGCCCAGGTCTTTAACATCACCAGTTCCTTATGCCCAGTCTCTGATTACAGGAATGCTCCTCTCCCTGGGTCATGCTGGGGACTAGGGGGTGGGTGCATGGGCAGACAGTTCCAATGTGAACCATTTTGCCCCTGTATTTGGTAGCCCAGGGACTAGCTGTATGTGTAACACTATGCTTTAAGACTTCCCTCCACAAACTGCTCCAACATGCTATTCTCCTGCTTTTCCCTTGCAAACCCTCAACCTGTGCTGAAGAGATCATTAATATAATTAATATAATTTGCAAATTTTCATAAAATGTTCTGTTAAACAATTCATCACATGTTATCTTGGAACACTTCTTAAATCTTTTTTTTTAAACTTGTACAATTATTTTAAAAATGTTATTTCTTGTATCTTCAATTAAGATGTTCTTTGATAGTGGAAATTATTCCCTTTTACCACTGCCCAATTGTTAAATAAATATTCAACAGGTGTTAAATTAGGTGTTTAAACAGGTGTTTAATTAGATGTTAAATAAAAATAGATTGAAGATATATGGACAGAAGTATTAGAATAGAGTTCTTCCCTGCTCAGAAAAATTCTTTAACTCTCTAGTGCCTTCAGAATAATGTGAGAACAACTTATCAAAGAACTCACCCTCCCCTCCATATTGTCCACCTACCCTGGCCATGTCTGACGCTCACCCCCAATACAACATTGACTTTTACATCTCTGTATCTCCTCTCCCGGTCTGGAATGCTCTTTTCCTTCACCTCCATGGCTTGACTCAAAAGCATTCTCTTCCACGAAAACTTCCAGATCCCTGTGGGGTTTTTTGTTGTTGTTGTTGTTGTTGTTTTTGTTTTTTTGTATTTTTCTGAAGTTGGAAACGGGAGGCAGTCAGATAGACTTGCACATGTGCCTGACCAAGATCCACCAGGGGCGATGCTCTGCCCATCTGGAGCGTCGCTCTGTTGCAACCAGAGCCATTCTAGCACCTGAGGCAGAGGCCATGGAGCCATCCTCAGTGCCTGGGCCAACTTTGCTCCAGTGGAGCCTTGGCTGTGGGAGGGGAAGAGAGAGACAGAGAGGAAGGAGAGGGGGAGGGGCGGAGAAGCAGACGGGCGCTTCTCCTGTGTGCCCTGGCCGGGAATTGAACCTGGGACTCCTGTACGCCAGGCCAACGCTCTACCACTGAGCCAACCGGCCAGGGCTCAGATCCCTGTGGTTTGAAGTTGCCTTGTCACTTGCTTGTCCCCTAAACAGCTCTAGTGGGATGATGACAGGTGCAGGCTGTGGAGCCAGACTATCTGACTCCACTTAATAGTTTTGTGATCTTTAGCAAGTTACAAAACCATTCTGTGCCCGAGTTTTCTAATATAAAATTTGAGAGAATACCACTGCTCACCTCATAGGGTTTTGTAAACATTAAATAAATTAACACATGTAAAGCCCTTAGAAGATGTTTGGAACATAGTGAGTGCCCAGTAGAAGTTAGTTATTGTGGTTCCTTTTGGATGCTGTTATAATTCTTTACTGGTGCCTCTTTCAGTTGGTTCACTGTCTTACATTGATTTTACTTTTTACGTTTCTTCTACTTTTTTTTCTGAAGTGAGAAGCAGGGAGGCCAAGAGATGAACTCCCGCATGCGCCCAACTGGGATCCACCCGACATGCCCACTAGGGGGTGATGCTCTGCCCATCTGGGGCATTGCTCTGTTGTAACTGGAGCCATTCTAGCACCTGAGGTGGAGGCCTTGAAGCCATCCTCAGTGCCCGGGCCAACTTTGCTCCAATGGAGCCTTGGCTGTGGTAGGAGAAGAGAGAGATAGAAAAAAAAGAGAAGGGGGAATGGTGGAGAAGCAGATGGGCGCCTCTACTATGTGCCCTGGCCGAGAATCGAACCCGGGACTTCCACACGCCAGGCCAATGCTCTACCACTGAGCCAGCCGGCCAGGGCCCTTTTCTGTCTTTTTTACTGAAGTGAGCTTCTTAAGGAATGTTTAGGGAACATCAGCTAAACTAATGAATAAATTAAAGAATAGATGAATGGGCAAACAAATCCTAATCAAAAGTCTGACTTTTTTGCTCATTGTATGTGTAACTTTTTAAGAAACTGCTTAACTCTTTGAACTTCTATTTTACAAGTTCAGGCATCTGTTTGCTTTGGAGTGTGATGTTTGGATAGCCCTGGCACGTCCCGCAGCACCAGAACCTTACACATAACCTGTCTTGGGCATATTTGTTTTCTGGGTGTATGTCAGAGTAATAACTTCATTGTCAATTTGTCTTGCCTTCAAAAATCCACACATATAGTTAATTTTTTCCTAACAGTCAAACATAGAGTTAACTTTTTTAAAAATTTAAACATATAGTTAATTTTTTTCCAAATGAGAGCCCTATGTTGTAAAGAAGAAACATTACAACTAACAAGTTATATGACCTTGAACCATTCACTTCCACAACCTAATTTTCTATTTCTTCATTCTTTTTTTTTTTTTGTATTGTTTTGTTTGGGTTTTTTTTTTCTCTTCCACGAAAACTTTCAGATCCCTGTGGGTTTTTTTTTTTTGTTTTTGTTTTGGGTTTTTTGTATTTTTTTTCTGAAGCTGGAAACGGGGAGAGAAAGTCAGACAGACTCCCGCATGCGCCCGACAGGGTTCCACCCGGCACGCCCACTAGGGGGGGACGCTCTGCCCACCAGGGGGTGATGCTCTGCCCCTCCGGGGGCGTAGCCCCGTCGCGACCAGAGCCACTCTAGCGCCGGGGCAGAGGCCAAGGAGCCATCCCCAGTGCCCGGGCCATCTCTGCTCCAATGGAGCCTCGCTGAGGGAGGGGAAGAGAGAGACAGAGAGGAAGGAGAGGGGGAGGGGTGGAGAAGCAGATGGGCGCCTCTCCTGTGTGCCCTGGCCCGCAATCGAACCTGGGACTGCTGCACGCCAGGCCGACGCTCCACCACTGAGCCAACCGGCCAGGGCCAATTTCTTCATTCTTAAAAGGAGGTGATTTCACTACCTGTGAGGAGTGAAGTGTTTGGACGACACATCTAGCACCCCAAATTTTAAGACTGTCATCTCAGACACAGGCTCCAAACCACCTGGCTCTGATAGCCAAGGAGGCCTGCATGCATGAGTCCCACAGCACTATACCAAACAAAGAAGCAGCTTTTAAATCAGCGACACACGTCGGCCTGGCGTGCAGGAGTCCCAGGTTTGATTCCCGGCCAGGGCACACAGGAGAAGCACCCATCTGTTTCTCCACCCCTCCCCCTCTCCTTCCTCTCTGTCTCTCTCTTCCCCTCCAGCAGCCAAGGCTCCATTGGAGCAAAATTGACCCAGGCACTGAGGATGGCTCTATGGCCTCTGCCTCAGGTGCTAAATGGCTCTGGTTGCAACAGAGCGACGCCCCAGATGGGCAGAGCATCGCCCCTTGGTGGGCATACCGGGTGGATCCCGGTCGGGCGCATGCGGGAGTCTGTCTGACTGCCTCCCCATTTCCAGCTTCAGAAAAATAAAAAAAAAAAAAAAAAAGTAAATCAGCCACACAAAAACACCTATATATTTAATGCAACCCCCAAACAAAATTCCAATGATGTTTTTCACAGAAATAAATACAAAATCCTAAAATTTGTATGGAACAAGAAAATCCCCAAATAGCCAAGGCAATCTTGAGGAAGAATAAAGCTAGAGGCATTACATTTTCTGATTTCAAACCATATTACAAAGCTATAGTAATCAAAACAGCATGACATTACCATAAAAACGAATATATAAACAGACACAACAAAATTGAGTGTGCAGAAATAAACCCACACATATATAGTCAATTAATTTTCAACAAAGGAGCCAAGAATACAATGGGGAAAGAACAGACACATGCAAGAGAATGAAACTGGACCACTGTCTTGTACTATATATAAAAATCATCTCAAACTAAATCAATAGACTTGACCTGAAACCACAAAACTCCTAGAAGAAAACACAGGGGGTAAACTTCTTGATATTGGTTTCAGCAATGATTGTTTTGGATTTGACACCCATAGCAAAAGCAACAAAAGCAAAAACAAGCAAGTGGGACTACATCAAGCTGAAAAGCTTCTGCACAGGAAAGGAAATCATCAACAAAATGAAAAGGCAAACTATGGAATAGGAGCTTATATTTGTAGACTATCTATCTGATAAGCAATTAATACCCAAAATATACAAGGAAGTACAACTCAATAGCAAAACAAACAAAAAATCACAAATAAATAACACAATTTAAAAATGGGCAAAAAGCCTGACCAGGCAGTGGCGCAGTGGATAGAGTGTCGGACTGTGATGTGGAAGACCCAGGTTCAAGACCCCAAGGTCACCAGCTTGAGCGCAGGCTCATCTGGTTTGAGCAAAAGCTTACCAGCTTGAGTCCAAGGTCTGTGGCTTGAGCAAGGGGTTACTCGGTCTGCTGAAGGCCTGCGGTCAAGGCACGCATGAGAAAGCAATCAATGAGCAACTAAGGTGTTGCAACCCGCAACGAGAAACTAATAATTGATGTTTCTCATCTCTCTGTTCCTGTCTGTCCCTGTCTATCCCTCTCTCTGACTCTCTCTCTCTCTCTGTAAAAAATAAATAAAAAAAAATAAAAAATGGGCAAAACCCCCAAATACACATTTTTCCAAAGAAGACACACAGATGGCCAACAAGTACATGAAAAAGTGTTCAACATCACTAATCATCAGGGAAATGCAAATCAAAACCACAATGAGCTATCACCTCATACTCGTTATAATGGTTATTATAAAAAAGACAAGTGCCTGACCTGTGGTGGCGCAGTGGATAAAGCATCGACCTGGAAATGCTGAGGTCGCCGGTTCAAAACCCTGGGCTTGCCTGGTCAAGGCACATATGGGAGTTGATGCTTCCAGCTCCTCCCCCTTCTCTCTCTCTGTCTCTCCTCTCTCTCTCTCTGTCTCTCCTCTCTAAAATGAATAAATAAAAATAAAAATTAAAAAAAAAAAAAGACAAGTGATAACAAAGGCTAGTGGAAAGGGAATCCTTATACACTGTTATTGGGAATGTAAATTTGTACATCCACTATGGAAAACAGCATGGAGTTTCCTCAAGAAAATAAAAATAGAACTACCATATGTCTAGCATTCCCACTTCTGGGTATATAACCAAAGGAAATAATATCACTATCTTGAAGTGATGGCCATGCTCCCTTGTTCATTACAGCATTATTCACAATACCCAAGGTATCAGAACAACCTAAGTGTCTGTCAGTGGATGAATGGATAAAGAAAATGTGCTGGCCCTGGCCAGGTAGCTCAGTTGATTGTTCCTAATATGCCGAGGTTGCAAATTTGATCACTGGTCAGGGCAGTTACAAGAATCAACAATGAATGCATAAATAAGTGAACCAAATAAACCAATGTTTCTCTCTCTAAAAATCAGTAAATTAAAAAAATTTTTAAGAGATATATAATTATTTTTAAAAAGAAAATGTACCATATATATACATATATGTGTGCGTGTGTGTGTATACACATATATATATGCAATACTATTCAGCCTTAAAAGAGAAGAAAATTCTGCCATTTGCAACATCATGGATGAACCTGGAGGGTGTTATGCTAAGTAAAATGAGCCAGAGAGAAAAAGACACATACTGAGTGGTATCACTTATATGTGGAGTTTAAAAAACCCAAAAACCAAACAAAACAAATGTCAAGCACATAGAAACAGAGAGTAGTACAAACTTTCAGCAACAAAACAAATAAGGTCCGAGAATCTAATGTATAGTATATACATGGTGACTATATAGTGATGACGCTATATTATATAACTGAAATTTGCTAAGAGAGTAGAACTTAAGTGTTCCCGCAGACAAAAGGTGGGTAAATACATGAGGTGATGGACCTGTTAACTAACTCAATGGTAGAAATCTTTTACAATTTATACATATATCAAATCATATTGTATATTTTAAATATCTTATAATTTTATTTATCAATTATATCTCAATAAAGTAAAAAAAAAGAATAAGGCCTGGCATCAAGTAGGCACTTGACACTAAATAAATGGTTATATTCAGGAATGAAGTGCCAAGGGCTTGGGCTAATGGAAAAAAGGAGTTCAGATATAAGAAGTATTATGAGGAAGCACCTTCAGAACTTGGAGAGAAGATCAAGGCATTACTAAATTATAAATAACAGTAATTTTAAATACAAACAAGGCAAAAATGCAAGACATAAAACTCACATGGCCGTAAGCAGATAAAAAGCATAGACAATGGCACGTCTACACAGAGGAGAGGGTGTTCACTTCACTGTGGGCAGAAAAGGTGCCCATGGGCCTCAATGGATGGCGAATCTCTCAAGGCTGAAGCAGGCATGCACTTCCTGTTGAGGAGGTGGCATAAGACTAAGTCAGGCCAGAACTCCTGGAGTCACGGGTTTACGTAGATTAGGATGATCTTAAGAAAATAGATTAGGACTGTCCCTGTGGTTGTCCACGGGGCCACGGCCACCAGGAAAGAGAGGACAGGTTTCCATCCTTCAGTTTTTAAGATCAGAAATAAATCTCTGGCTATTTTGTGTCTATAACAACCAACCAAATCCATAGGTTATGAATAAATTTATTCCTGATATAGCTACCTTCTTCTGAAAAGCATTAAAAAAAAAAAAAACAGCACCACGAGAATATGACTTTAAGATCATTTTATATGTGCCCTGACCAGGAATCAAACCAGTAACCTCTGTACATCAGGATGATGGCCTTAACCAACTGAGCTATCTGGCCAGGGCTCTAAGATCATTTTAAAAGTAAATCTGTCTTCCTCTCCCTGAAAGTGGCCCGAGGTGACCTCTGACAATGGTTTGCTATTCACTAGACCCAGAAAACCCCACAAAATCATGCAAATAGAGAGATTCAAATTTTTGTGTTCATTTTAAGAACACTCGTGGAACTGCCCAGGCCAACCAGGGTACGCATAGCCAAAAAGCCACCAAGTATCTAAGGCTGTCACTTTACAGAAGCAATGTGTGCCATTCCGTTGTTACAGTAATGGAGTTGGTAGGTGAGCCCAAGCCAAACAACAGGGAATACAGAATTTAAGGGCTTAGATGTAGATTCTCTGGTTCCTGAGCACATCCTTGTGAACAAAGCTCCCAAGATGCGGCTCAGAACCCACAGAGCTCATGGGTGAATTAACCCACACATGAGCTCTCCCAGCCACACTGAGAGGATCCTTCTGAAGAAGAGCAGATTGTTCCTGAACCAGAGGAGGAAGTTACACAGAAAAAAAATATATATATATATTCCAGAAGAAACAAAATCTTACCGCCCAGGAGTAAATTCAGCATAAAATAAATACTAACGAAAGATGAGAGAGAGAGAGAGGGAGAGAGAGAGAGAGATAGAGAGAGAGAGAGAGAGAGAGAGAGAGAGAATATACAATGATTGTGAGCTGAAACTGGTTTCATCCACACAGTGACAGGTCACACACATACCTATGCATTCAACAAGCATTTGATGAGTAGGTGAATAATGAATGAAAGAACGAATAAATGAAATACCTGAAGCTGTTTTGATTCCCACAGAGAGGTCTGGAGCAAGGTGTCTAGGGTGTGGGGTATAGGGCCAGATGAGTCATCCAGAAAGAGGTTTGTCCAATGAACAGGTTTTATTAAAATCCATTGCAAAGAAAGCAGAAGCAGACATCTGCCTTTTATGGGTAAGCTTTTGCTCCACCTCAGAGCTCTGTGCACAGGAGATAAGAGTAAACTTTATTTCCTTTGCGTTTGGTCAAAGAGGCTTTCTGATTAAGGTTCAAAGGACACAGAGACAATAAACATGAGGAAGTGTCTGGCCTCCTCAGGGAGAGGTTTTGGGTTGGATCCTTTCCTGATGGTTCAGCAGTGCCTGTGACGAGAAAGTCATTATTAACTCTTTGCTAAATGACATTTTGAAGCCCCTCGTGTTGGGGTGCACCAGGCCAGAGCCCTTGAAGAACAGACAGGCGAGGCCAGGTGAGTGTTCCGTTGCTTGCACTGCCCAGGCAGCTTCAGAAGTTCCCCTATCACAGGCCCGACTAGCTGCTTTTTGTTTGATGCACCCTTTCTAGAGCTAGAGGGAGGCAGGGATGGTCACTGCTCTTCTGGAGGAAATACACCTGATGACTGGGAGAGCCCCAGGCCTAGAGGATGTGGACAGGCCTGGGTTTAGAGTCTGACACTGTCTCCTAATTGGGTCACTGGGGCAGGGCAATTATATACAATTCCTGCCTCTTACCAAGTCAGTCTTTTTAAAAAATCATTATCCTTTTTTTGAGAGAGTATTATTATTATTATTATTATTTTGTAAGAGAGAGAGACAAGAAGGGAGAGAGAGAGCGAGAGAGACTGAGAAGCATCAGCTCTTAGTTGCTTCACTTTAGTTGTGCACTGATTGCTCAAGCCAAGCCGGCGACCTCTGGGTCTGAGCCAGCAACCTTGGGACTGTGTCCATGATCCCACACTGAAGCCAGCAACCTCAGGGTCTCAAGCCGGCAACCTCAGTGTTCTGGGAATAGCACCTATGAGAGGCCAAAGGACGAGAGAGAGAGAGAGAGAGAGAGAGAGAGAGAGAGAGAGAGAGAGAAAGGGAGAGAGAACAGAGGTGAGATGAAGGTGGAGCCTGGCTGCAGAACCCAGGCCAGCACTTCCAGGCAAAGGGTATGAGGCAGGCAGAAGCCTGGACTTGGAGATTCACAGTCAGAAGTCCGCAGCTAGAACTGAGAGGGTTGGTAAACTTTGTAAGGAAAAAAATTACACCCTGATTTTCACTAACCTCTAACTACTGTTTAGATTTTCCTTCCATTAAGAATGTAGGCCATAAACCATTGTGTATTGGAGAACCCATGACTTTGTCACAACTAGAATCACAGATAACTTTTATATCACATTGCAATTGTCACAGAGACCTTGAAATTTCACTTACATTCACCGCTTCTTCAAAATCACAGCCATTATTAGATCTACTGCTAGATCTTGTCATGCATGAATAAAGTAGCATTTAGTTTCCATATCACAAATGTGTTTATATTTTGATAACTGTATTTCAATATCACTGGTTCCCTCTCTAGTCCTTTGTGCTTATGTTATACATTAGAAACATCACTCTGAGAAGTGTCCATAGGCTTCACTGTTCTGCCAAAGGAGTGAGATTTTGGCCCACAGAAAGGTTAAGAACCCAGAATAGCAGTCAGCAAGAGGGAGGTTCTGAAAACACATGATATTTGTGGAGTTCCGTTTCCACATCCTGATTTGAGAAGACACGAAGCCCTATGTTGCTCCTGTCTGTTGCCTGAGCCAACTTAGAACGGAGACAGGGGAGAAGGATGTAGAGGAGGGGTCTGGAGACATAAAGAAAAGGAAGGCCACAGCTAACACTCCCCACTCCCATCCTCCAACACACTGTACAACCCAATCTAAGCACATAAGTTAGAGCTGACCCAGCAGAGTCTCGGAGCCCCTGGCCCTTTCCTCAGGTATCTCTCACTCTGCAGCGACTGGCTACTTATGGACTCAGCAACAGTCTACTTCAAACTCCCAGCCCAGTCCTAGCACCTAACACCTGTGAGGGAACTGCCCTGCCTATTGAAAAACTCTTGCAACCCAAACAGCTTTGCCTCAAGAAGGTCAAGATGAACTCTGTGGTCTTTGTTTGATGACTCCACTGCTATTTGATCACTGAGTGTATGAGCCAAAGCTGAGCTCTAAACACCCACTTGAACTTTGCAGTTTCCCTGTTTCATTAAAAAGACTGGCCATGTGAGGCCCTGGCCTGTTAGCCAGGTTGGTTAGAGCATCATCTGATAAGCCAAGGTTATGAGTTCAACCCCCGGTCAGGGCACATACAAGAACCAACCAATGAACGTATAAATAAATGCAACAACAAATTCATCTCCCCCCCTCCCCCCCCCCAATCAATAAAAAAAAATTTTTTTTTTAAAGAAGATTAGCCATGTGTCAAGGACATGTTGACTCTGGAGCCACCCCATTTCTCTGAGTCGTGGAGGTTGGAAGGGTGTGAACAAGAGCCAAGAGGAAGGGTGTGGACAGAGGGGTGAGGTTGTACTGGCAGCTGGCTGTCCTGGAACTGGCATGGACAGCCCGCACACCAACCTGCGGGGGCCGCCAAGCTGTGAGCGCTAGGGATCCATCGCCCGATCTACTGCACTGGGACTAGTTCCCCGCTGACCCCAGCTAGTGCATATATATCAAGGAGAAGCAGGCTGTGTGGGAGCATCATTGCAGTGTAACAGCCTCCAGGTTTCTTATCTGGTAAAGCTGAGGCTGTCACAGGGCCAAAATAAAGAAAAAGTGATCATTTTCCACAGGAATTCAGTACTGTAAAAAACAAAACAATCTTGCCCTGGTCGGTTGGCTCAGCGGTAGAGCGTCGGCCTAGCGTGCGGAGGACCCGGGTTCGATTCCTGGCCAGGGCACACAGGAGAAGCGCCCATTTGCTTCTCCACCCCTCCGCCGCGCCTTCCTCTCTGTCTCTCTCTTCCCCTCTCGCAGCCAAGGCTCCATTGGAGCAAAAATGGCCCGGGCGCTGGGGATGGCTCTGTGGCCTCTGCCTCAGGCGCTAGAGTGGCTCTGGTCGCAACATGGCGACGCCCAGGATGGGCAGAGCATCGCCCCCTGGTGGGCAGAGCATCGCCCCCTGGTGGGCGTGCCGGGTGGATCCCGGTCGGGCGGATGCGGGAGTCTGTCTGACTGTCTCTCCCTGTTTCCAGCTTCAGAAAAATGCAAAACAAAACAAAACAATCTTACTCCCCCCACCCCAACCCATGTACTTGGGAAAGTGCAAATGAGTACACTGTTGATTGGGGGAGGGTAAAGGAATAAGAAGTCCCCTTGCGCCTGACCAGGTGGTGGTGCAGTAGATAGAGCGTGGCCTGGGATGCAGAGGACCCAGGTTCACAACTCCAAGGTTGCCGGTTTGAGCGCAGGGTCGCTGGCTTGAGTACGGGATCATAGACATGACCCCATAGTCACTGGCTTGAGCCCAAAGGTCACTGGCTTTTTAAGTCCAAGGTTGTTGGCTTCAGCAAGGGGTCACTGGCTCAGCTTAAGTCCCTGGTCAAGGCACATATGAGAAAGCAATCAGTGAACAACTAAGGGGCCACGATGAAGAACTAATGCTTCTCATCTCTCTCCCTCCTGCCTGTCTGTCCTTATCTGTGTCTCTCTCACAAAAAAAAACACAACAAAACAAACAAACAAACAAACAAAAAACAAAGCTCCCTTGCAGGAACCACTCACAGAAAGAACATGGTACCAGCTACTAAGAAACCTGGGTCCCAGCCCTGACCCTGCCTCTAACCCTCGACTTGATCTGGGGTAACCCCCTTGTCCTAGTATGCCTCAGTTACCCCACTGGAAAGTGAACCAACCACTGAAGATCAGTGGCCTGGGGAGGAGGGAAGAGGGAGAGGCAGCTTCAGTGCACGGAGGCAGGCAGGTAGGGGTCTGGAAGCTGGGCTCAGACAGGGAGAATTGGGGGAGCAGCAGGGTCTGAGCAGGTGGTGGATGCCTACGCCGGGACAGACAGGACTCTCAAGGTGCCGGTGTCCTATTAATTGAGATCCTAAACACAATCCTGTTCTGAGTCCTCCAAGATGGCCCTCAATGATCCCTGCCTCCAAGTATAAGCACCCTTGAGCAGTCGCTTCCCACACTGTGCCAGGCTTCCCTTTATGTGACCAAAAGAATATGGCAAAAGGGATTGTGTGTTATTCCAATATTCATATAAGGTTACTAGGTTATAAAAGACTTGAGTTCTTTCTTCCTTGACCATTTGCTTTGGGAAAAGCAAGCTACCACGTTAGCAGCCCCATGGAGAGGCCCAGAGGCGAGGAACTGAGGGCTGCCAACAACCACAAGAGTGAGCTTGTCCATCCGCCCCAGTCAAGTCTGCAAAGCTGACAGCTTGATTATGAGAGACCCTGAGCCAGAACCACCCGGCTCAGCCTCTCCCGGATGCCTGAACCTCAGAAACTGTGAGAGATAATAAGTGTTATTTTAAGTTGCTATGTTCAGTTTGTTTAAAAAAAAAAAAACCACTTTAATAAACATATGCAGGGTGCTAGAGACTCAAAGATGAATGTTACCATCCTTGACCTAATAAAAAACAACTTATAGTCAGTGATGGAGAAAATATATAATCAGAAGTAGTAGCCTTATTATGTAGAAAATACTATGTTAGAGATGAGTGTGGAAGGCTCCCTGGGAGAAATGACCCTTGGAATGACTCTCGGTGGATACGTAGAAGTTCTCCAGGCAAAGGAAGGTGGGAAAATGGTCCAGGGAGAAGGGATACATAAAGCAAGAACTTGGAGCATGAAGCACAATGGAGCGTATCATGAATAATTTTCATTTCTAGGGTGTAAAATGCAAAATTGAGAGTAGCAAGAAATAAGGCTTGAGAGGTAGAGAGGTCCATGAGCATCCTGGGGACCATGATAAGGATCCTGGACTCTGTCTAGGTGATGGAGAGCCATGAATGGGGCTCCAGCAAAGGAATGACATGTCAATGTTTGCCATAAGGGGGGTGGATTCAAAGGGAAAAATAATTGGATCGTTGAGGATTCTCATAGACCAGATGGAGTAATCTAAATGGCCAATAGTAGAGGAACGTTTAAATGAATTCTGATAAGACCATATAATGGTTTATTATCCTGCTATTAAAAATCACTTTTGCAAAGACTATTTAATGATAAGTGGGTCAGTTTTGACCCCTCCTTTTTATCTACTATGTTGGGTATCCAGCAAGACCTCAATTTTCTATTAAAAAAACTATCAGAAAAAGCGTTAAGTATGAGTCAATAGATTAGTAATTAGGAGGGAAAGGAAGAGGGGGGGGGGAAAGGTAGAGAAAAAGGAGCAGAGCAGAGATACTTTAGGAGGTAAAATTGTGACTTGGTGACTAAACGGGAGGTAGGCTTGAGGAAGTGACAGGCATGAGGAGACTTGTTTGGTCAGCCTGAGTGGTTTAGCTGATGAAGGAGCCATTGATCAAACCCGAAAAGACCAGGGGCTGAGAAGCTTGGGGCAGAGGACCAGTGCAGGTCTGGACGTGCCGAGTTCTGAGGTGCCTGAGATGCTCAGGTCATTATTGGGTGACAGCGAAAACCAGATAATTGGAGGAGTTATCTTTGGATAAAAAGTAAAACATTGGTTGAGAATACCAGTGTTGAGAAAAAGATTTGAATAAGTGGTCTTTCAACTCAAATACTAGTGCTGCTTCTGTTTAAACACTGGCACTGTTCAAACAAATGGCTCCGTTTATGAAATCGTGAACCCAGAGGACATTAGTGTGGTGATACCAGTTAGGACACTATTTTGTAGGTTATGAATTGAACGGGCTTTGCTGGCTCCCATACCCAGAAACCAAAGCGGTGTGTACTCCGGGGTTGCTCGATGCAGCTATACACATCAGGGAACGTTTCTCTCCAGTGATCTTTTGCCTTCTATGGACAGCTTCATCCTGAGGCCAATTTCCCACATGCCTGGAGGGAGATATACCTCCATGTTTACATCCAGGGAGACAGCATTTCTGAGGCAACATTCCAAGTAAGAATCTGGACATTCACCTTAACATGCACTGCTTGGGTCACATAGTTTGCTCAAAGCCCTGATTGTGCCCAGGGGAAAGGTATGTGCTTACTGGCTCTACCCACACTTACCCTCCCCTATCCCGGCAGGGGCACAACCCGAGGCTAGGACTGAGGTCAACTAATTCCCTCTGCAAACATATGGTATACTGGAAGAGGTGGTGAGGGATTTTTAGAAGGAATGATGGGATGGATACCCAGAGTAGGCAACGAAAAATGTTCATCAGACAAACTGTCTAGGTCTGCAAACCCAAGGCCTACCTCGTCCAGAGAAAAAAGCTGAATCTTCAGTTTTAGAAGACACTGAATGCCTGACCAGGTGGTAGCACAATGGATAGGGTGTCAATCTGGGATGCGGAGGACCCAGGTTCCAAACCCCATGGTCACCAGCTTGAGTGCAGGATTGCCGGCTTGAGTGTGGGACCATAGACATGACCCCATGGTCGCTGGTTTCAGCCTAAACGTCACTGGCTTGAAGCCCAAGGTTTCTGGCTTGAGCAACAGGTCACTGCCTTGGCTGGAGCTCCCCGGTCAAGACACATATGAGAAATCAATCAATGAACAACTAGAGTGTTGCAACCACGAGATGATGCTTTGCATCTCTCTTACTTCCTATCTGTCTCTGTCTCTCTCTCTCATTTAAAAAAAAAAAGTAGAAATCTAGTTCTCTTTTTTGGTGGGGGGGTGAAATAATTGATTTTTCATTCAGTTCTAAATTTCAACCACCCCATCACCAATGTATGAATGACTCCAGAATCTTCTCTTCAGGACTTTAGGGGGTGCCTTTGGTCACGTAGAGAAGAAGTAAATGGGAAAGGCTTCAGTTAAGAGGCTAACATGTGGGTGGTACTATTGTTAACACTTTCATTTGCACTAAATTACTTAATTTAGTTCCTTTGATCCTGGGAAACATCATATGTATATTATCCTCAGTTGACAGATGAGGGAATTATGCCCAAAGAGGTTAAGCAAATTGCCCACGGGCTCCTAGTTCATTTGTGGCACATTCCAGGTATTAATTAGACTTCTCAATGCTCTGGAGTTGTGTTAGCTGAGTCAAAACTCAGGAAATCTGCCTGACCAGGCGGTGGCGCAGTGGATAGAGCGTCGGACTGGGATGCGGAAGTACCGAGGTTCGAGACTCCGAGGTCGCGCGCGGGCTCATCTGGCTTGAGCAAAGAGCTCGCCAGCTTGGACCCAAGGTCGCTGGCTCCAGCAAGGGGTTACTCGGTCTGCTGAAGGCCCACGGTCAAGGCACATGTGAGAAAGCAATCAATGAACAACTAAGAAGTCGCAACGCGCAACGAGAAACTGATGATTGATGCTTCTCATCTCTCTCTGTTCCTGTCTGTCTGTCCCTGTCTATCTCTGCCTCTGTAAAACAAAACAAAACAAACAAACAAAAAAAAACTCAGGAAATCTGTCACAAGGCTCCAAGGGCAGCTCATAGAGCCTGAAAGCTGAGATGCTGGTGGGATGAGAATCAGAGACCGAAGGGCTGTAAAGGTTCTCTTCATCTCCGCTCACCTCTGCGTATTCTTTTTTTTTTTTTTACAGGGACAGAGAGAGAGTCAGAGAGAGGGACAGATAGGGACAGACAGACAGGAATGGAGAGAGATGAGAAGCATCAATCATCAGTTTCTCGTTGTGACACCTTAGTTGTTCATTGATTGCTTTCTCATATGTGCCTTGACCACGGGCCTTCAGCAGACCGAGTGACCTCTTGCTCGAGCCAGTGACCTTGGGTCCGAGCTGGTGAGCTTTTTTTGCTCAACCCAGATGAGCTCGTGCTCAAGCTGGCGACCTCGGGGTCTCGAACCTGGGTCTTCCGCATCCCAGTCCGATGCTCTATGCACTGCGCCACCGCCTGGTCAGGCTACCTCTGCGTATTCTGCTTCATTTTTCTCTCCTCCTGTAAACAGATTGTCTCTGCTTCTTCTTGAGACAGAAAAAGTAGCCACTTAAATCACTGTCCTTTTCTTTCTCCTTCTGTTCCAAAATCCTGGAGAAGATATACCCACTGGCACAGGCGGCGAGTGACACTATACCAAATGGCTGCTCCCCTGCACCTACTCTGGGTGGCTGTCAGCTAAAAACAAGGCCATGGTGAGCGAGTGGATAACCCAGCAGTGCTTTCTTTGCAGACCAATGACAGGGAGTGGAGCAAGCCTCTGTGTGCCCAATCTGCTAGTGGGTTGCTATGAAAGCAGCTTTGGGCCTTCAGCTTCCACTAGTCGCCTACTTTCTTCCCTCCGCAGGCAGTATGTCCAAGCAGCCCCAGAGTGGATGGATGAAAAGTCTTAATGAAACAGTTGTTGGGACTTCAGTTTCCTGTCACATCGCTGTCTGATGAAATTCTGGGGCATCCCGTCCTCACTATATATTGTCTTCTCTATATCCCATGCAGACACCTCAGCCTGGAAGGCCTCTTCCTCCCTTCCTTTCACTTCTCTTATGACTCAACTCAGGTGTCACCTCTTCCAGAAAATATATATATTGCCTTTTATATATATCCCTCTGTCAAAACCTTCTCCTCCTGCAAGACTTATTCCTTGGCTGATTATCCCTACCAGCCACCTAACCATTCCAGCTGGGGTCATTCTCCATCCTTTCACTCAAGAAACGTTTCTTGAACCCCTGCCATGTACCAGTCTGTCCTAGGCCCTAAAGGTAAAGACGTGTCAGTGCAGGTCAAGCTGCTCACCGGAAACCATAACAAGCCCTGCTAACACACAGGAGAAAGGAAATGGCTCAGCCCAGGGTGTTAATGGAGGATGGAGTGTCTGCCCCACCTTGCAGAGACCAGGACATATTTTCTGGAAGAGGTGACACCTGAGTTGAGTCATGAGAGAAGTGAGAGGAAGGGAGGAAGAGGCCTTCCAGGCTGAGGTGTCTGCATGGGATATAGAGAAGGCAAGCCTGCTGTGTCTGGGGAACTGTAAGCAGGTTGATGCTGCCGGAGGGTCAAGTACCTGGCAAGAGGGACCTTGAGCATTGAGGTGGGAACCACAATCAGGAGCAGGCTAAGGGGGACCTTTGTTGGAAAGGGGACATGCTAGTATGACTCCATTTTGTCCTGCAGGCAATGAAAAGCCACTTAAAGGTTTGGGACTATGTGTGAGATGGGGGTAAAAGGAACCAGTCAGATTTGTATTGTGAATGACTCACTTTGGAGGCTGAGAGGTTTCAATATGAAGATGAAGTGGGGGGTGTTGGTGTTGCAAAACTGGAAACATGATTTTGAAAGGACAAGTGATGGAACCTGAATTAGCATGTAGAGAAATGGGAGATGGAGGAACGACTGATTAGGTGTAGAGAAGGCAGATGGATGAGTTAAGGATGACTTCCACTTCTAGCTGGGGAGTTTGGGTGCATGGCGGGGCCAGCAATGAAAATAGAAAATACAGGAGAATTAACACGTTTTGGGGGAATTTGATGAGTTCATATTTGGATATATTTTTTATTTTAATTTTATTTTTATTTCTGAAATTTTAATTAATTTTAGTGAGAGGAGGGGAAACAGAGACAGACTCCTGCATGCACCCCAAGCGGGATCCACCTGGCAAGCCCACTAGGGGGCGATGCTCTGCCTATCTGGGGCCCTTGCTCTGTTGCAACTAGGGCCATTTTTTAGCACCTGAGGCGGAGGCCACAGAGCCATCCTCAGCACCCGGGGCCAACTCACTCTAATCAAGCAGGAGGGGAGGAGAAGAGAGAAAGAGAAGTGAGAGGAGGAGAGGTGGAGAAGCAGATGGGTGCTTCTCCTGTGTGCCCTCATAGGAAATCGAACCCTAGACTTCCAAACACTGGGTTAATGCTCTACCACTGAGCAAATTGGCCAGAGCCCATATTTGGATATATTGAGCTTGAGTGCCTATGGGACCTTTAGGAGGGGAAATTCAGGAGGAAATGATCAGCAGGAAGCTGGAAACAGGCAGAAACTCTGGGGAGAAGTTGGGACTGTTGATATGCATCTGTGAATCATGAGAACTGATTGAACAGTCGAGTCAGTAGGAGAGGATGCTGTCACTTCAGCAAGAGGGTGCAGAATGGGAAAACCAGAGGCTGAGGAACAGTGCTAGTGAGCACTGAGATTAAAGGGGCAGGTCAAAGAAAAACTCAGGTGAGAGAAGAAACTCAGAAAGAAACGAGGAGGATGGAGTGAGAAGAGTAATCATGAAACCCAATGACAATCAGCTTTCAGAAATGAAATAAACAGTGCCGTATACCACCACAAAGAAGTCCAGCAAGACAAAGACTGGAATGTGGCCACTGAGCTTGACATTTAGGAAGCCATGTAAACTTGTGATATGGTAGGGGCAGGTCTTGGCAGACATATTAGCTCCAATCTCATTGCACCTGTGGGTATGTGGAAGGAGCGTGGGGGTCGAGTTCATTAGCAAGAATTGGTCTTGATCAATAGAGGGAGCTTGATTTTAAAACTAAACAGTTGCATTTTAGAATACAGCAGAAAATTGAAGAGAGAGAAAGAAGAAAAGATAGGGAGAGAAAGTATGGGGGGGGGAGAGAGAGAAAGATTAAACATTCAAAAACCATTTGAACTATTAGAAGTCCTACTAGGTATGGAATAAATAGAACATTGCTTAGGAAGGAATAAGACTCTGAGCTGTAGTGATCCTGTGCTGTTCTGAGAAGCAGTTTTCCTTATGTATGCTTTCTGTAAATAAAAGCAACATTAAAGAACATTTGGACGTTTATAACCACATCAATACACCTGTACGTGAAAAGGCTTTTTTGTTTTTGAACTTGGTTTTGTACAACAGTGCCCCCTAGTGTGGATGTCATGCATAAATACTTTTATTAGCATGAAGGCAATTTTCTAGAAAAATTGCTGCTCGTTCACTAACTTAAAAAGCAAGTTTAAAACAGACGTTTTGGGATGAGAAAAGTTTTTTTTATTTAAATTTTTAAATCTAATACTCAGTACTATAATCAAATTTCCCCCCAATTATTTCTAAAATGCTTTTTCATAATTGTGTTTGAATCAGGATCCAAACAAGGTCCACACATGACATTTTCTTGATAAGTCCCTGATGCCTCTCAAAATCAATAGCACTTCCATTCTTCTTCCGATCCCTCCTTTTCTTCCTCTCTGTCTTTGAATTGTGAAAGAAATTGGGTTCCTTGATTTAAAGAACATTTCAGTCTGGATTCGTCTATTGCTTTTTCATAGTGTCATTAGTATGTTTCTTTCTCTCTTGTATCTGCTGTGCATGGAGGTTCTCCCTAGATACTTGTTTAGAATAAAGTTCAGCATTTTCTAGCAAGGACAATTTATAGGTGTGCTCTGTGCTATGTATCGGGGGCACATGATGTCTTAAGTCTCACTTTTAACACTGCTAAGGTTGATCAGTAAGAATTCTATTTCCTATTGCAAATTTATGGAATTTACTTCTAAAGTGGAACTTTCCTTCCTTCATCAACAGGGCTGTTCGATTAGTTTACAAAGTAAACAGGAAAGGCCGAATAAACGCTTACTTCTTTCCTGTTAACTGCCAGTCTTCAGAGTCAAGTGTTGGTGCTTGGTTACTTTCAGTGGTGTCCAATGAGATGTTACCCACACCAGCTCACTTTGGAGTTCTCTTTCCTAACCACTCTTGTAAAAGATAATTTATACCAGTGGTCTCCAACCTTTTTTGGGCCACGGACCGGTTTAATGTCAGAAAGTATTGATATTTTCATGGACTGGCCTTTAGGGTGGGACGGATAAATGTATCACGTGACTGAGACAAGTGTCAAGAGTGAGTCTTAAATGGATGTAACAGGGAATCTGGTCATTTCTTAAAAATAAAACATCGTTCAAACTTAAATATAAATAAAACGGAAATAATGTTATTCTTTCTCTGCGGACCGATACCAAATGGCCCACAGACCGGTACTGGTCCGCAGCCCAGGGGCTGAGGACCACTGATTTATATGACAGCATTTAATGGTCTCAACCATCTGCATTACTTTTTAATTTTCAAATTGTCCCATCTTTTGCCAGTTGTAGGTCTTTTGTGTTGATCACCGGGCTCCATTTTACACACAGCATAGGTTTGATGGAATCCAGGAAGTGTTTGATTTGGGGAGCTTGTTTAGGTTTTATGTAATGCAACATTGGCGAGATTATCCATGCACCTGGTATGGCTCCTTTAAGATGACAAAAACTCATTTGCCTGCACACTTTGTATAGGTGTAGTTCTTTAAAATGGGTCATGGAGTACAACTATAGAGCACAATAAACCTCTCAAACTGAACCACTTGTACAGTCAAGCAGAGATCAACAGAAAACTGACAGCCCAGAGGCCCCTTTGTCCCCATTGCTCCTTTCAGTCACTACAGTCCCTGCTGAGGACAACTACGATCATGACATCTCATAGCATAGACATTTTACTTGTTTTTTGAACTTTCTATAATTGGAATAATCAGTAGGTATTCTTTTGTCTCACTCATTTTATTTGTTGAGATTTGTCCATGTTGCTCTGTGTAGTTTAGTTCCTTCTCTTTGCTGTATAAAATATAAAATATCATAATTTAACAACTTAAGAGTTGATAAAAATTCAATTTGTGGCCCTGGCTGGTGGCTCAGTGGAGAGAGCACTGGCCAGTGTATGAACGCCCCAGGTTCGATTCCCGATCAGGGAACACAGAAGCTTCTCCCCACTTCCCCCTCCTCTCCCTCTTCCCCTCCCACAGCCAGTGGCTTGATTGGTTCAAGCGCCCCCCCCCCCACCCCCCGGCGTTGAGAATAGTTCCCTTAGAGCACATAAGCCTCAGGCACAAAAAATAGCTCAGTACCTGAGCATTGATGCCAGAGTTGCCAGGTGGATCCCAGTCAGGGCACATGTGGGGAGTCTGCCCCACTATATCCCCGTCTCTCACTTAAAAAAAAAATTCAACTTGTTTCCAGTTGGAGCTATGATCGTTTGCTACATTCTTGTATATGCCTTTTGGTGTATGCGTTTCTGTTGGGTACATACCTAAGAATTACTGGGTTACAGGGTATGCTTCACTTTAATAGATAACATCTAGCAGGTTTCCAATTTATATTCCTATCAACAGCATATGACAATTCCAGTTGTTTTAATATACTCAACAACACATGGTATTGTTTATCTATTTTTATTTTTTATAGAAACTGTTTATTTTTTGTCACTCTTATTTCCATTCTGTTAAGAGTCTGTGGAAGAACAGCTGAAGACCACTCAGTGGTTGTTGCTACCCACTCAGTAGCCTGAGCAGTGGGGGCTGCAGACCAGTCTTCAGTAGGAAACTGAACAGGCACAGAGGGCACCTGCACGCCTTCAGACCAGTTTGCGACCTCAGGCTGAGCAGCAGTGAACTCGGGAGCTGGAGCAGTCCATTCACCCTGAAATTCCTCCTTGGTCACAGCCTTTTCAGTAGCAGCCTGCTCTTCCTTTTCAGTCTCTCAGGAATCTCTGTAGAAGTAAAGATCAGGCATGACCTCCTATGGGTGTTCACAGCAGCTGGTGCCATGCAGACACAGAACTTCCCAGGCCAGCATCCACCACATCAGATCCACTCAGTCAGCCCTTTTGCTCTACTTGATGGCAATGTCCACATAGTGCAGAGGAGAGTGTGTTAGAGGAATGTCAGGCAGGTTAACACAAGACGCCTCTGTGAGAGGCTGGCGGTCAGCCCTTGGGATCAGCAACCACCTGAAGTCAGCTCCTGGGAGGCTGCCTGCACCTGGTTAGTGAAGGTTCGAGGAGTGAAGCAGCCAGCAATAGCAGTGGCCACAGTGGAAGCAGCAAACTTCAGCACAGCTTGCTGGACCGTGTTCCTGGATGACATGGCATTCACATCAGCAGGGTTTACAGTGGCAACAATGGCACGAGCTGCCAGCAGAAGCTTCTCCAGGTTCTCTTCAGATTTATGATATAGGCACCATCACTTTTCCTTTTGTAGATGTACTGTTCTATTTGGAAGTCAAGGCCGGTGCCACCTAAGTGGGTTCCTGCTGCAAGGAGTTTGAGGACATCCTCCTCCTACATTTGCAGGACATCAAGGGCTCCAGACATTGTGAAACTTTCCCTTTAAGTTACATGGGAACTGAGAACAATGCTGTATGTATCCCTTTCAGGATAGCGGAGAGCCGCGCCAAGTAGTTAATTTTTAAAAATTAGAAACATTCTGGTGGATGCGTCATGTTTTTAAAAACAGCTTTAAGATATAGTTCACATACTATACCATTCAGCCACTATATTCAAAGCCAGTATATTGAATGGCTTTCAACATACACAGGATTTTGCTTCTATCACAATTCCAGAATGTCTCCATTCTCTGTCAAAAACCTATACTCCTTAGTAGTCACCCTCTCAACCTTGTTCCTATCTCCTCTGCCCTAATCTGCCTCTAATCTACTTCCTGTCTTCATAGATTTGCTTTTTGGCATTTTACATAAATAGAATCATACAGTATGTGGCCTTTTATCTGACTTCTTTCACTTTTCATGTTTTTTTCAAGATTAATCATATTTTGATTCAACAAAGGAACCATCATGAATCAAACTGTACATCTGAAACACAGGTTGCAGATTAATTCCCTTTACTCATCGTCCTTTTAAAAACATTGATAACTTATTTTATTTTATTTATTTATTTTTTTACAGAGACAGAGAGTCAGAGAGAGAAATAGACAGGGACAGACAGGCATGGAGAGATGAGACGCATCAATCATTAGTTTTTCGTTGCACATTGCAACACCTTAATTGTTCACTGATTGCCTTCTCATACGTGCCTTGACAGCGGGCCTTCAGCAGACCAAATAACCCCTTGCTCAAGCCAGCGACCTTGGTCTCAAGCTGGTGAGCTTTTGCTCAAAACAGATGAGCCCTCGCTCAAACTGGCGACCTCGGAATCTCGAACCTGGGTCTTCCGCATCCCAGTCCGACGCTCTATCCACTGCGCCACTGCCCGGTCAGGCAATAATTGCTTTATCTTATAGTACATTTCCTAATAAACTAGAAAACTGCACTACTATGAGTCAATTTGCAAAAGCTCACTGGTTTATTCTTGGCTGTAGCAATGAACTAAAGATAAAGGAACGAGTCTCGCCAACATTTTTCAGATCCAAATTATTTTGGTCATGCTTCCCAATAAGAAATTCTTATTGGACTTTTGAGTTCCTTTGTTGGAACAGATTCAGACGATTTGCTGAGATAGTACATATCTGGCTTCTAACAAGCCCTGGTCGGCAAACTGCAGCACGCAAGCCACATGCGGCTGCAAAATACCACCTGCGGGCGCTACCTAGATAAGGAATGTACCTATCTATATTGTTTAAGTTTAAAAAATGTGGCTCTCAAAAGAAATTTCAATCGTTGTACTGTTGATATTTGGCTCTGTTGACTGAGTTTTCCGACCATTGTACTAAGGTGACCCTGCAGCTGACCTCTATGTTGGCCACTCAGTTCCATTCAGTTGAAAAAAACACCCACATGGGAGATGTGAAGACACATGGTAGACACAGGAAGAGACTGGAGTTATGTGTCTACAAACCAAAAAATTTCAAGGAGAAACACGGAACAAGTCCTCAGCCTTCAGAGAGAACCAGCCATTGATTTTGGACTTTTAACATCTAGTTCTCTGAGAATAAATTTCTTCTAAGCCACCAAAATTGATATGGGAGCCCTAGGAAACTAATACACAAAAGATCTGATCTCCTGAGTCTGAAGCTGCCTGGCATAAAGCTGGTGCTCAATAAAAGCCAGTCGAGTAGCCTGGGGCAATGAGGAAGGACTCGAATCTCTTATTCTGTGGGCAACAGAAATGGATTCTGAACTTACATTTTCCTGTCTGGTTTCTTTCTCTCACTAAAATCAAGGAGCTTGAATTCGATGATCCAAGTTTCTTTTAGATATTCTGGGATTACAGTAATGCGATCTATTTTCCTCCTTACTCCTGTCAAAACCAGTGCATTCTGAATTGCCAAAAACAGTAGTGTGTTTTTCCTCAGCTAGGCTGACCTTATTTTGTTAGATAAGGTTCTTTTCCTCGATTTAAAGTCCAGTATTAATATGTCCAAAACCCGAAGGGGAGAAAAAAATATCAAATACATGTGGATACCATATTGCTTGCAATGACTACAGAAATATTATTCCTGTGATTAAGTTTGCATTGTCAGACATGTATCATAGCATGTTTGGAACTTATCAGATAATTAAAACTTCCAAGAAAGTTGGACAATATTATAGGTCCTTTTATTAACCAACCACTATACTTTGTTTCCAAGGACCAGACATTTAAATGGAATATGGATTCCTTCATTCCAAACAACTTACTTCCTCTCTGCAGTGGGAAACATAACTGATTGTGCAGCACATTTTCAGACTGGTGAACTCCGTATCCCTGGCTGTCACTATGTTGACTTTTTAAAAAAATCTAGTCTTTCTTATTCCTACAATTCCTGCCTGCCAGATTGGGAGGCAGAGCCATATGAAAAGGCTGCCCTGTAGAGCACCTTAATAGGAATGAGGGTTTAAAGTTTCTGGCTCAGTTCTTCAGAATGTCATTTTCTGATTGGCAAGTCAATCATTTAAAAAGCTGTGCATGCCTTGGCTGGAATGCTTGGTTGGTAAGAGCATCATCCTAAAACATAGAGGTTGCTTGTTCAATCCTCGGTCAGGGCACCTACAGGAATAGCTCCATGTTCCTGTATCTTTCTCCTTTCCTCTCTCATTAAAATTAAAACACCTAACATTTAAATAACTGTAAATTCTGAATGTGCTAAGCAAATGTCAGATTAGGAAATCTAGCAAACAAGGACAGCTAGTTATATATGATGTTCACAGCAACTAAGTCTGCTTTTTATGTATTATTTACACATGGAATATAGCAAGTTCTAGTCAACTATACAAAAAGTAAAATACTTCTATCATACTGTGTTTTATCAAGGCATACAATTACAAAATTAAGTCTAGGAGTATCAAGAATAATATTCAATTCTTTGGAAACCAGCTAACCTGGCACTCTCATCCTAAACCTATTCCATCCAACATGCTGGCCACTATTCATACGTGGGTGTTTAAGCATTTTAAGTGTTGCTAGTACAAATTGAAATGTACAGTAAATGTAATTTTTAAAAATAAACTTTTCCTCTTAAATGTTTATTTTACTGACTTTAGGAAGGAAGGGAGAGGGCGAGAGAGAGACAGAAACATCAATCTGTTCCTGTATGTGCTCTGACTGGGAATTGAACTGGCAACCTCTGCACTTTGGGATGATGCTCTAACCAAAAAAGCTCTCTTGCCAGGGCTGTAAATGTAATTCATACACTAAATTTCAAAGACCTGATAAGAACAAAAATATCTCAACTTTTAATACTGATCACATATTGAAATATTTGTGGCACAACACTTTCTTTTTACTTTAAATGAGTTAATTTTAATTTTTTCATTATTTTAAAGAGGGAGAAAAAGAAACAGAAACATCAATCATTGTTCCTGTATGTGCCTGACTAGGGATTGAACCAGCAACTGAGTTATCTGGCCAGGGCTCTTTGTATTTTTACTGTGACCACTAAAAGATTTTAAATTATGTATTTGGTTAATTATACTTCTATTGGATAAGCACTGTCTATACAGTTCGTTAGTCTGAAGCACAAAAGACCTGAAACATTTGGCAGTGGTCTGACCACAAACATTCACAAGAACTGTATTCTCTGGTGCATGTCAGGTCTTATGAGCTGATCTATTACAAATAATAGTAGCAAGAGATGTTTAATTGGTGTATTTACTTAAGGTTTAATATATCAAACCATAGTATGAGTGAAATGGAAAACTTGTAAAAGGGGGCAATAAATTGGTGAAGATAAGACCTGAGAAACAGTCCACCTTTCACATCTTACTTAAGGACCCGTCTCTCAAAAAATACCTGCTGAGAGTCTAAAATAGCTCTCTTCCAGGTAAGTGACTTAGGACCCAGGGCTGCCACCACCAAAGAAGAAGAAAAGAGAACTGGCCTTTAAATGCTCCCCCTGGCCTGTGCTCACTTCTAGACACCTCTCATCAGAGTCAGGGAGATGTGGAAGAGCGCAGAGATACTTACTGAGCAGTAAATTCCTCAGCTATAAGACAGTGCAAGTTTTGGGTTTCTTAAGACATTCAAGGTCCAACACAAATACTCCTTCAAATATGCTACAAAAATGAAGGAAACAATCAGGACTCAAGTTACTTTCCTGAATGCTCCTGTCAGCTGGATACCGAAGCCAGCCAGATGGCATTCCCTTCCCTCAAGCAAAGAATGACTGCTTCCTCAGAGGTAGAAAGAATTGGAATGTTATTTAATCGCAAATTTTTGGATTTTGTTTCTACTTTCTTCTCAAGTAACACAGCATATACATAAATAATGGCTTTTATTTTCTTTTTTAGTCAAAGGAATTACACAAACATGTATTTAAAAATGACAAGAAGCTGCTCTTCCTGTTATTATGTTGACAGTAAATTGAATATAAGCTGTCACTAATACAGTCAAATATCCCCAATTATATGCTGTAATCTCATTTCGGGCATCTTACACTTAACATATTCTGAAAGAAACTGTCACGTACTTATGTTTCTCTACCATTTAATAAGCTTATGCCACATGTGTTGCTAACTGGGCTATCTTTTTGGCCTTTTTGAAGCTATAATCATGTATGTTATAATGCTAATTGCTTTGTGTTTCTAAGATGTTTACACAAATGTAGAAATAAAATCTGGATTATAGTCTAAAAATTAAATCTGGCAACTAGTATCAACAGCTCTATCTTCCTGCTGGAATCCCCAATACTTCTCACTCCAAGCACACACAACCCCTACTCTTTCCTAACACAGGATGAAACACAACAAAATGTTTTAAGTGTACATCATACATTTATTACCAACAACCCTCTCAACTCCAAAATTGGGCACAGGGATTAAAAATAAAAATTCATTGCACTACTTAGTAAAGCATTACTAGTAACTTTCATAAAAAATGTACAAACTTTGTTAAAAATTTATCAAGCCTTCAAATGATTTGGTTATAGATATTTATAATACATACATTTAAAACTATGTTAACTGATACAATGGAATATGATTTGAGAAAATGACTCAGCAAATGATTCCAAAAAACGCCCCTGTAAGTTTTCATAATCTGAAACAAACAGGAAAATGAGGTAACCCAATGTATCAAACAGGGAAAATAGCTTCCTAATGAAGGCCTAATGATATCTATGAAAAATACTCTCATAAGTGAGTTATAGATCTCATTCAAAATATTTAAGAGGCCCAAATTTAAGAATCTTAAATCACTTTCAAGAGAGTGTATAAAATCTAAATATGCTTCCACATTTTTCATATTTTGCTCAAAAAAATTCAAAACAGAAAATCCTAATGAAATCTTGATACCTGGCGGCCTTGACTTATTTTTTGTTTTGTTCTGTTTGGGAGTGGGGTGGGGGAGGCTGGCAAAAACCCCCCACAAAAAAAACAAATAAAAAAACCACAAAACAACAACAACAAAACCCCAAACAAAACCCCACAGCAGAGTTAAGATGGTAAAGCCAATCTTGCTTTAGAAGGAAAGAGGAAGAAGGCAAAAAGCCAACATCTGCCTGCTATCTATTGCATAACCCAAGATGACAACAGCTGGGCACGAATCAACTGTTCTTTCTCTTTTTTTCTAGCCATAAGGCTGCTCACTGTGGCTAGTCTGAGCTGGTTCAGAACACATGCATGTATACTCCTAATATGTACTAACCACTTAATAAGCATGTGTGCACACATCTCTAAGAGCCCATGCAAAGAAAAGACATTCCTAAAAAGAGATCAGTCACAAGAGTGCAACAATTCAAAATTTTACCAAAATAGACCTGCTGCCTTCTAAATTGCCAACTGCCTCTCAAAAATTTATTGGGAAAGGGATATTATGACAAGAATTCATCGTCAGAGGGAAGAAAGAGCTACTTTTCCTAGTCATTAGTACAATGTGCCTTGTTAATTAGTTATCTATATAAATTAGAAAAAGTGCTTTACTTGCATGCTTCAATAAAACGATTACTGAGTGTAGTAGTGTTATGTTAGATCTGTACAGATATAAATTTTTTGCAGCTATAAAAAGAGTCTATGTATAGGATGGGCTTTTGCCATTTTAAACATGATTTTTTAATTAAAAAAAATTAAGATGAAACTATACGTGATTTGTAATGTAGCTGATTATTATGCCAATAATTTTGGTCTTTAACAAACAGTTATCAGGAATAGGTGGGGATGTCCTAATGATTTAAAAGTAACATGTGCATTTACCACTGTTTAGATGTATTTACGATGCACTGACAGATATTGTGGCAAACAAAGTATGCAAAATCCTATTTGTATGATGAGAAAGAGGCAACAGTGTCTAGAAAAGGGCAAAATTGTGCTTCTGTGTAAATTGACTTTACTGAACTCTAAGCTGTGATGAGCTTGTAGAGACTTCGAGGGAAGGCAAGTAGCATGGCAGTAATAAGTAGTTAACACTGTCTGAATAGAAAACCAACACAGAGCCAGCTGAAAGTTGAGTGAGGCAGGCAGCAAACATCACAGTCCTGACTGGAATTGCACAGCTTGTGCTACCGCGCAGCAATAACATCAAGTGCAGGAAAGAGGCAGACGTGAACACAGAGAGAATGAGTGAGGAATCATACACTGCAGGAAAACCGAACTGAAACAATTTGCATTATGCTCAATGAATCTATTTTAAAAAAAAAACCCACATAGCTATGTATTGAAGTATTTCAGATCAACTAAATGAAGGTCAATTCCTGTTTTACAGCATTATTTTTTTTATACAAAAATCAAATCTTCATTTATACTGCAAGTATTCTGGACATCTGTTATATTAAATTTTTCTCATTCAAACAAAATGAAAAGAAAAGCAATAAAATATCAAGTACATCAGGTCTAAGGAACTCGAGCTGTCACAGCACTTGATCCATCCTGGAAATGAGTTTGATGAGAAGCACATTTACTGAGAGAACTAGACAACTTTCAGAATTGGAGCTGGGTAGGTGAATTAACAAAAACAGAAATACAGTTTTCTTAGAACAACTTAGTTCTCTATGGGAACTTGAACAAAGGACACATACCAGAAGTCAAGCTGAGTCAGCGAACAGATTTTGTTCTGGTGGAAGTCAAGGAAGTAAGACTTCCTGGGACCAGTGGTATTCTTACAAATATATTACTCAAATATCTTCAGAATAGACTATAAATCTAAATATTAAAAAAAATCACAAGTACTTCCTGTAAGAAGTTTACTGGAAATGTAAAGGAAAAAACAAGAAAGTATCAACATTCAAATCACTGATTGAAATGCTAATATTGCTAACTGATGACGTATGATATTGCACCTTCTTTTTGGAAACAGCAACCTGGAGAGTTAAAAAGTTTTCACAACAAATCAAAAAATCAGGTTCATGGAGTGAGAATCTGTTACACTTTTTTTCTCAAGTGACCCACTTGGGACCTTCAACAAAGAGGTGACAGCTGCCTGAAGCAGAGGAAGGCTTTTCTCATTCCATTCATTGGGAGGGAAGGGGATGGAGTATTCAATGCTTATAATTGATGCACCCATAGCAATCAGTGTGCAACAGCAAACACAAGGGGAAAAAAAACCAGTGTACAGTACTAGTGCTGTTTAAATAACACACCAGATTATACATTGCAGCATAATTAAAACTACACACACATTCTTGGTACATGCTGGTATATAGGATCTCATACACACATTAGCTACCATGCCCTCACACAAGTAGTTACACACTCTTTCTCACACACATGGAGATACATTTATCACCAACAGTCAGCCATACACTGCATTCATTTCCACTCACAGTTTCTGAAGGCTCTATATAAGGTAGATTGCTATATCATCTGGAGCTACCACTTTTTATCAAAGCACATGCTAAAAGATCACGTCCACTGTAATCTTGCAGCAACACTCGGAATGATCACACAAAAACCAGGGAATGTTAGTGCACACACAAAATTAAGCTAAAGAAAAAGTCTTTGGAGTTCCAATCACACGGTTAGTATAACAATCCCATAATTATGAAGACTAATTGTAAGCTTTTATAGCTGATTAAGTCACACAGTGCAAAGAAAGGTCCATTGACCCTTTTGGTAAAGGGAGGGCTGGAAGCCACACAGATTAAGTTCAATGGATAGTCCTTATATACATGTGATGAGGAACACCCAAACTGCATTTGTGCTATTAGGTTGGTCATTCTGAATCCCGATGCACTTCTGAAGCATCAGCTCGGCAAATTGGGCAAGTACGATTTGCCTAAAACACAAAAGGGAAAATTTGTCTGAATTGTGACTTACATAATAAAACATACTAATAAAAGCAATGGCACTTTTTACTTCCATATAGTTTTTACATTCTTTGTTCTTTTAAGAGGGTACAAAAGCAATCATTTAATCTTTAAAAAAATACCTCAAACCTCAAAAACTTAATAACCTGATTGATTTTTGTTATATTTTACTGATTTTTAAAAATTTATTCATTTCTAGAGAGGAGAGAGACAGAGAGGGAGAGAGAGGAGAGAGAGACAGAGAGAGAGAAAGGGGGAGGAGCTGGAAGCATCAACTCCCATATGTGCCTTGACCAGGCAAGCCCAGGGTTTCGAACCGGCGACCTCAGCATTTCCAGGTCGATGCTTTATCCACTGCGCCACCACAGGTCAGGCGATTTTTTTTTTTTTTAAATGAACGACAGAGGGATAGACAGGAAGGGAGAGATGAGAAGCATCATCTTGTAGTTGTGGCACCTTAGTTGTTCACTGATTTCTTTCTCATACATGCCTTGACTGGGGGGGCTCCAGCTGAGCCAGTGACCCCTTGCTCAAGCCAGTGACCATGGGGTCATGTATGTCCATGATCCCATGCCCAAGCTGGTGAGCTCGCACTCAAGCCAGAGACTTTGGGGTTTCAAACCTGGGTCCTCAGCGTCCCAGGTCAACACTCTATTCACTGAGCCACTGCCTGGTCAGGCTTTACTGATTTCACCATATAAACATTATCCACCACCAGTTCAGATAAATTTAATTAACTGGCTTAAAAAACTCCATCTCAATAAATGGAACCACCATTTGCTGAGTTGCTAAAGCCAGCAACACAGACATCACCTGTTCTCTTACTCTGTACAATCCATTATTTGTCAAATACTCTCATTTCTTTATTATGACAACTCTCAGTTTTCATTTAATTGCCACTATTTGTTCTCCATATGAATCAGAATATCCTTATTCCATCTCCCTGTCTTAGAAATTATTTCTTGTAGTCCATTCTCTAAACAGTGACCAGTGATCTTTCTAAAACATAATCTCAATCATAGCCCTCCATATCTCTTTCAAGATCAAGTCCAAACTCCCTCACACTCCAGTGACTTCACAATAAGCTGGTCACTGGTTAAGTCTCTGAAGGTTTGTCTCTTCTCTTGCCACTCTCCCTTCCACAATCTAGCTATCAGCCACATGGAATCTGCAGTTTTCTAATATTTCTCTGTCCTCACATATCAGGGCTGAGCATATTTAATGCTTTTTTTCTAAAATGTTCAAACTCTTCACCTTTAGGACTCAGTTTGGACTAATCTGGGTTCCCTTAAATCTATGCTCATCTATCCTCCTCACCAAACTGTGAAGTTATATGACCCAGTATTATCTTCTCTCAATCAGAATACTCTAGAAAAATCCCATACAACATATTCTATTATTAAAAAAAAGAAAGAAAATTAGAAGCTTCTGAAATTTAACCCTGGCAAAACAACTATTACAATTTGTGTCCTTTGTCCCACCCCCTACTATCTACAAAGGAGAAAAAGGTCAGAATTAAAAGTACTAGAGACTTATCTCCAGTGAGCTCCCCTTGTAAAGTCTTCAAGGAAACTGGCCTAACAAGCCCAGGCCTGGCCCTACATACCACGATAAAGTTAGGATATACTATCTATCAAGGACAGATAACCAATTTTCAGGTTTTACAAATCACTGCCATAGTGGTGATTATATTTAATTTTTGCTGGCCTTTTCATTTTCAGAAATCATACTGAAGGCTGTGTTTCAATTTTACCCCTTACCCACCCTCCACCAACCATGGACTTACTCTATATAAAACTATGTTCAATAAAAAGAAAATTCAATGTTGTTCTCTTCACAGATGCCATCACTTTACCTTAAGCCATTTGTCGACACACTTGGCATGGAACTCGTGGTTACAGGGTAAAACTCTAAGTAGCTGCCTTGACTCAAAATCACACATGCATACCACACACCTAAAAAAAGCAAAAAGTTCATTTAACCATAAAAAACCAAGTTGTTTTCTATTTTGTTATGATTCTGAAGCCCACAGAACTACTTACCAAAATGATATTTAAATTCTAAGACAAAATTTAAGGGGAAAAAAAAAGACGATGTTAAGACATTCAGCTCAAGTGCTTTTCTTTACTGAGAGAGATCATCAAGAAAATCTCTGGTTTAACATCCAAACCAGTCTTAATATTTAAGGTATTGTTAATACATTCAACAAATGATGTTAGAATGACTGGATAGTGGTATGGAAAAAAAAAAGTTTGAGCCCTTACCCACAAAATATATAAGATTACCTAAAAAAAGGAGCAAAGACCTACATGTAAAAGGTAAAAACTATTAAACTCTTAGAAGAAAACAGAAAAGTAAATCTTTGTGATCTTAAAATAGGTTTCTGAGTTTATACTAAAAGCATAAGAAACAACAAAAACAGGTAGATAAATGGCACTTCTTCAAAACCCTCCCAAAAAACTGTGCTTAGAAAGATACCCATCAAGAAAGTTCAGACAACTAATAGAATGGGAACTATTTTTGAAAATGAATGAGGGTCTTGCATGTATAATATAGAAATAACTTCTACAACTCAACAATAAAAAAAAATGGACAAAGAATATCAACAGACATTTTCCAAAGATATAAGCAGTCAATAAAGGAGAGTAAAGGAGCTCAAAAATCATTAACCATCTGGGAAATGGAAATCAAAACATCAATGAGATACCACCTCACCCCCACTAGGTTGGCTAGAATAAAAAAGACAGACAATAATAGGCATTGATGAGGATGTAGAAATTAAAACCTTGAACATGCTGGTGAAAATGAAACTGTAGCCACGTTAGAAAAACTGAAAGTTCTCAAAATCATAAGTTAAAGTTACCACAGGATCCAATACATCTAGGTACCCAAGAGAAATCAGAGCATATCCACAGAAAAACTACACAGGTATGGCCCACTTTTTAAAAGTTAGCATTATGCCATCCTGCTTTTATTAAAGACCTACATTACCTGTTTTTGCTAACTGAGATAAATCAGAGGGGAAATTCTGCTTTTATGAAAAAAAATGGGGAAAAAAGTGAAAAGCAAAATAAGCGTTACGCATTTGTTTTACAGCAAGCACCCCAGGCATCAAGAGGGGCACTGCCAAGTTCCTTTCCCAAAAACTACACTTAGCACCTCACAATCAGGCCATAGCTTTGAAATGTGTCTGTGAGCATCTGTGCTTTACCTTGATTTATTTTGTACATGTTGGCAAGATGTGCCCTAAGGCAGTGGTCCCCAACCTTTTTTGGGCCACGGACCGGTTTAATGTCAGAAAATATTTTCACGGACCTGCCTTTATGGTGAGACAGATAAATGTATCACATGACCTAAACAAGCATCAAAAGTGAGTCTTAGACGGATGTAACAGAGGGAATCTCATCATTTAAAAAAAAATAAAACATCGTTCAGACTTAAATATAAATAAATGGAAATAATGTAAGTTATTTATTCCTTCTCTGCGGACCGGTACCAAATGGCCCACGGACCAGTATCAGTCCGCGGCCCGGGGGTGGGGACCACTGCCCTAAGGTATATAAGAGAGTTTATAAGGATGCTTGGTGTAAAACTAGACATAATTAAGTGTTCAGATCGGAGTGAACAAAAAAAGACTCTGTGCATGTGCTGAGCTTGCCTTCATTCACCATTCACACTATTTACATGCAGAGTGAAAGAATTCTGAAAGGTGCCAATATTATTATTGGTTCTGAAAAGCTGATGTAATTGCATGAAGAAAGGTTACGTAATGAAACCAAACCACAGTGAAAGGCCGAAAGCCAAGTCATCCAGGCACTGAACATGAAGGCTTTGTATGAGATTTTCAATATGACTGACAGTGCCGCAATGATTGCAGAAAAGTGTGACTTTAACTTTGAAAGAACACTAGGTTTCAGGCAGGTTTGTAGGATATTTTTTTTTTCCCCTGAAGCTGGAAACGGGGAGAGACAGTCAGACAGACTCCCACATGCACCCGACTGGGATCCACCCGGCACACCCACCGGGGGCGATGCTCTGCCCACCAGGGGGCGATGCTCTGCCCCTCTGGGGCGTCACTCTGCTGCGACCAGAGCCACTCTAGCGCCTGGGGCAGAGGCCAAGGAGCCATCCCCAGCGCCCGGGCCATCTTTGCTCCAATGGAGCCTCCGCTGCGGGAGGGGAAGAGAGAGACAGAGGGGGGGGGGTGTGGAGAAGCAAATGGGCGCTTCTCCTGTGTGCCCTGGCCGGGAATCGAACCTGGGTCCCCCGCATGCCAGGCCAACGCTCTACTGCTGAGCCAACCGGCCAGGGCCTGTAGGATGTTTTGAATGCCTACAAAGAATTGTATGATAGAAAAATCCACGAGGCTAAGCTTGTTTTTCAAGCCTTCCAGGCATCAGCCAAGGCAAATAACAAACCCTGATGACCGAAGGTGTAGATGTGAGTGACCTGCCTCCCATGATGAAGTCAGACAATAAATAATGCCATGTTCACAGATGACCTTCTTCCTCTATCTTACACCCCAGTCTCCTGTACCTCCCACCTCTCTTCCCCAATAACTCGGCCCAACACTCCATCAGCACCACCTCTTAGCCAGTGCAGAGTACTCTCAGCCTTCCCATTCTGGTAAGTTAAACTACACTGTACATACATTAGTTTAACTTTATACAGGTTATATATTTATCATATCATTCTTGCTTATACTGCATGTTAGTGTTATTTTAGGTTTTACTTTTTTTTTTAATTTATTCATTTTAGAGAGGAGAGGGAGAGAGAGAGAGAGAGAGAGAGAGAGAGAGAGAGAGGAGAGACAGAGAGAGAGAAGGGGAGGAGGAGCTGGAAGCATCAACTCCCATATGTGCCTTGACCAGGCAAGCCCAGGGTTTCGAACCGGCGACCTCAGCATTTCCAGGTCGACGCTTTATCCACTGCGCCACCACAGGTCAGGCCGGTTTTACATTTTTTAAAATATAATTTGGTAATTTTTTTTTTGAGCTGTGAATGATCAAAAAAAGTTCCATAGGCCTTGGCTGGTTGGCTCGGCGGTAGAGCGTCGGCCTGGCGTGCAGGAGTCCTGGGTTCGATTCCTGGCCAGGGCACACAGGAGAGGCGCCCATCTGCTTCTCCACCCCACCCCCCCTCCTTCTTCTCTGTCTCTCTCTTCCTCTCCCGCAACCGAGGCTCCATTGGAGCAAAAGATGGCCCGGGTGCTGGGGATGGCTCCTTGGCCTCTGCCCCAGGCGCTAGAGTGGCTCTGGTCACGACAGAGCATTGCCCCCTGGTGGGCGTGCCGGGTGGATCCCAGTGCCGGGTGGATCCCAGTCGGGCACATGCGGGAGTCTGTCTGACTGCCTCCCTGTTTCCAGCTTCAGAAAATACCAAAAAAAAAAAAAATCCATATAAATTAGTAACAATTGTTTCTTCACTTTATACCATTTTGGCTTATGAAAGGTTTCACAGGAACACTCTTATTTTGGAGCAAGGGAAATCTGTACTTGAATGTTCATGGCAGTATTATTAATACCAGCCAAAATGCGGAAACAACCCAAATGTCCACCAACTGAGGAAAAAGAATAACAATATCTGGTATATCTATACAACAGAAAATTATTCCATCATAAAAAAGAGTGAGGCTCTGGCCAGTAGGCTCAGTGGTAGAGTGGTGGCCCATTATGTGGAAGTCCTGGGTTCGATTCCCAGTCAGGGCACACAGGAGAAGCACCCATCAGCTTTTCCACCCTTCCCCCTCTCCTTCCTCTCTGTCTCTCTCTTCCCCTCCTGCAGCCAAGGCTCCACTGGAACAAGCTGGCCTGGGCGCTGAGGACAGCTCCATGGCTTCGCCTCAGGCACTAGAATGGCTCTGGTTGCAACGGCCCCAGATGGGCAAAGCATCATCCCCTAGTGGGCTTGCCAGGTGGATCCCTGTTGGGCACATGTGACAGTCTGTCTCTTTGCCTCCCCATTTCTCACTTAAGAATTAAAAAAAAAAAAAAAGAGTGAAATACTGATACAAGTTAGGACATGATGTACCTTGAACACTTGAACATAAGCTAAGTGAAAGATACTAGACTCAAGGCCATATATATTATGGTCTGATTTACATAAAATGCCCAGAACAGGCAAATATATGAAAATAAAGTTAGTGGGAGTTTGCACCAGGGCAAAGAGGGTTGAAGAAAAATGGGGAGTGGCTGCTAATAGGTAAGGAGTTTCTTTTTGGGGTGATAAAAGTGGTATAAATTTCCTTGTGAAGATAGCTGCAAAACTCTGAATATATCAAGAAACACTATAAATGCAAATTCTATCTCAGGAGAGTTGCTATCAAGAAGATAATATAATAAGCAGAATCTTTAGGTAAAAACTGTAAGTTTAATGAGAGTTGGGGTTTTTTTTTGTACTTTTCCGAAGAAACGGGGAGGCAGAGAGACAGACTCCTGAATGTGCTCGACCAGGATTCACCCGTCATGCCTACCAGAGGGCGATGCTCGGCACATCTGGGGCATTGCTCTGCTGCAACCGGAGCCATTCTAGTGCCTGAGACAGAGGCCATGGAGCCATCCTCAGTGCCCAGGCCAACTTTGCTCCCATGGAGCCTTGGCTGCAGGAGGGGAAGAGAGAGAGAGAGAGAGAAAGAAGAGGGGGAAAGATGAAGCAGATGGGTGCTTCTCCTGTGTGCCCTGGCCGGGAATTGAACCCAGGACTTCCACACCCTGGGCTGACAATCTACTGCTGTAGGTCCTAATGAGAGTTTTTAATCATATATAAAATACTGTAGTTTGAATTAGAAGCCATACAATTTCCAGGCAACCTAAAAAATCCAACAGCACTGTCCAACGTAACTTTCTGAAGTGATAGAAATGTTCCTTGTCTTCCAATACAGCGTCATTAGCTAGCTCTGCTAAAAAATTTAACTTAATTTTTTAAAATTTATTTATTCATTTTTTAGAGAGGAAAGGGAGAGAGAGAGAGGAGAGACAGAGAGAGAGAAGGGGGGTAGGAGCTGGAAGCATCAACTCCCATATGTGCCTTGACCAGGCAAGCCCAGGGTTTCGAACCGGCGACCTCAGCATTTCCAGGTCGATACTTTATCCACTGCGCCACCACAGGTCAGGCATAAAAATTTAACTTAATTTTATTTAAACAGCCCCATGTGACTAGTTGCTACCTAACTAGACAATATAGGCCTAGAGTATGAAATAGAGGTTACTTATCTTTATCAAGTTATCTTTGACTTTCAAGCTTTTATTCCATAAAGGTTGAAAATGAAATTTAACTTAGTGATGTCAAAAAAATGTACTTACAAAGTCTGTTCTGACTGGTGGTTGTTAGGATTAAACCGATAGGAAGGAAGTTGTTCAATATCTGCTTTAGTCAGTCCTCGTGGCTTAGCCTCTCCTAGTCGCTCTGCCAGGTTTAAAAGGGCCTATTGATGGAAAAGACATATTTTAATCTTTCTTAAAGTTTTTCTATTGTACTGTTTTCAAAACTACATTTATTTTGGAAAATTTTAAATATATACAAAAGAAGAGATACAGTATAATGAACTTTCATATGCCCTTACCCCAGACTTAACAATCCATGGCTAATTTTATCGTACCTATTAATGTCTACTTCTAAACACCACATTATCTTCAAAGAAAGCTAAAATATGGTATTTCATTGGCAAAATAGTTTCATGTGTATCTTTAAAACAGTCTGTCAACTTAAGCATTTTTTGGGGGGGAGGTATTTTTCTGAAGCTGGAAACGGGGAGAGACAGTCAGACAGACTCCCGCATGTGCCCGACCGGGATCCACCCAGCACGCCCACCAGGGGGCGACGCTCTGACCACCAGGGGGCAATGCTCTGCCCCTCCAGGGTGTCGCTCTGTTGCGACCAGAGCCACTCTAGTGCCTGGGGCAGAGGCCAAGGAGCCATCCCCAGCGCCTGGGCCATCTTTGCTCCAATGGAGCCTCACTGCGGGAGGGGAAGAGAGAGACAGAGAGGAAGGAGAGGGGGAGGGGTGGAGAAGCAGATGGGCGCTTCTCCTGTGTGCCCTGGCCGGGAATCGAACCCGGGACTTCTGCACGCCAGGCCGACACTCTACCACTGAGCCAACCGGCCTGGGCCAACTTAAGCATTTTTGATATTTTGGGCTGAATAAAATTTAACTGTGGGCAGGGGCATTCTGTGTCTTGTTTAGCAGCATCTCTGCTAAATGCCAGTAATACCCCCACCCAGCTGTAACAGCCAAAAGTGTCTCCAAATGTTGCTAAATATCCTCTTGAAAATAAAACTGTCCCCAGGTTGAGAACCACCACTTTATAATATTAAAATCTTTTTAAAAGAATAAAACCACATCATCATACCTAAAAGATTATTATTTCCTTAATGTCAAATGTCTGGTGTTTCAATTAATTTCAAACACTTTTAAAAATAGTTTATTCAAACCAGGATCGAAATAAATCCATTTATTACCACTGGTTGATATGTCTCAAGTATCTTTTTTTACTCTTGTACTGATTAAAAAAAAATAGGTCAATGGCTTGTAGAAATTCCCAGTCTGAATTTTGCTGACTGAATATCCCCACCTTACCTTGAGTTTCCTTGTCTCCTGTATTTCCTATAAATTGGTGGATTTGACTATTTCAATCATAGCTCATCAAGCCTAGTTATGTTAGTAACCACTGATGGAACACTGCCTAGATCCACTAATTAATTAAAGCTGGCAAAATAGTAATATTCTATCATTCTTTCTTGATTTAGTAGTTGAAATACTTCTATATCGAACAATTGCCTAGTACCAAATTGTATTCAGCAGTATAATTTATATAGTTATTATGTTTACTGATTTGTACAAGTGCCTCTTTCTCCAAGTTTTCACAACTGCTCTAATTACTTATTTGCTTTATCCTAAAATCAGGCAGCCCTTTGTGTGTGCATTCCCCCTGTACAGGCTGTCACAGGGTTAAAAGAATGGATAACAAAGAAATGATGACAGACAATGAGAGGAACAATTCATTTCTCAAAATAATCTCAATATAAACTAATGCTGTGACAAATGTTTTAATATGATGATGCCACAACACTGTTTTGGGTACAGCTTCACTTGGAGAACTGGGTCATCTAAAATAAACTGCCTTCCCTTTGTGAACATGCATGTCCCCCCAAGTCCTTTTTTCTTTTTCTTTTTTAAATTTATTAATTTGAGAGAGAGGATAGGAGAGGGGGAGGGAGAAGGAAAGGTGGGAGAGAGACAGACATCAATTTGTTGTTTCACTTATCTATGCATTTAATGGTTGATTCTTGTATGTGCCCTGACTGGGGCTCAAACCCACAGCCTTGGCATATCAGGATGATGCTCTCACCAACTGAGCTACCTGCCCAGCACTGCCCCTAAGTCCTTCTAAATGCTAGGATAGTAAATTGTTAAATTTAATTGGTGCAAATTATAATTAGCATGTAAAATTATGATAAAATTTATAATATTGCTGATATATATCTATCATACTTCTCTTGTATATACTATAAAAAACTTAGGTCAATTAACACAATCAATGAACAACTAAAATGCCACTAATACAAGTTGATGCTTCGTATCTTTCTCCCTTCCTGTCTGTCTCCAAACAGCCTGACCAGGTGGTGGCGCAGTGGATAGAGCATCCAACTGGGATGCAGAGGACCCAGGTCTGAAACCCTCAGGTTGCTGGGTTGGGCCTAAGGTGGCTGGCTTGAGTAAAGGGTCACTTGCTCTGCTGTAGCTCCCCAGTCAAGGCACATGTGAGAAAGTAATTAATGAACAATGAAGGTGCCACAATGAAGACTTGATGCTTCTCATCTCTCTCCTTTTCTGTCTGTCTGTCCCTATCTGTCCCTCTCTGTCTCTGTCGAAAAAAAAACCCAAACAAACAAAAAACCCGGCTCAAACACTTCTGGCTTCCACAAAAATTTTGAGAACATCTATTCATAATTCATTGTTTCCTTATTTAGATTCTCTCACAGGAGCTGTATGTAATTCTAATAGAGCACCAAAAGTCTATGACTTGCTATCAGAGCTGTGTGGTATGTGACAAAATATCCTTAAGGATGCTGAATACTTTTTTCTTTTTAATATATTTATATCTTAAAATATACAAAGGAGTCACACAATATAATATTTAATTAGATGAATGAGTTGAATAGAACAAAATTTTTATGCACATAATACTCCCCAAAATAATTCAAAGTTCACTTACTAACCTCGTAATTTTCTACTTCTCCATCTTCTACATCCAATTCAAAGCTGAAAGTTGGGCCTACTGTAGGTGGCACTGGAAGCATTGATCTGCAGTGAAAATAACCAACACCGGCATTGATATATTACATTACTTCAATGAACAGAAAGAACAAGGCCAGTGCTACAAGGACAAAGGATGTTCAGGGTTGCAATTAGCGGCAACCCTTTCAAAACCTGCTTTCACTAATAAAAAACTGACACAAGTGTCATTCACAATAGCATAAAATCACATTAAATATTAGGAATGAATTTAACAAAACAGATGTTAAGACCTGCATAAGAAAAACTGTAAAAATACTGCTATGATAAACTTAAAAAGAAGAGAGAAATATACTGTAAGTTGACTAGAAGAGTCCATTTTCTTCCAAACTGATGTACAGATTTCATGCAATCCCTACTGATACCTCAGCAAGCTTTTTTAAAAGCAGAAACTGATTTGCTGATTTTAAACTTTATAAGGATCATGAAAAAGTCTTTAAAATTATTTTTTAAGAATTAAGTTAGGAGACTTTCCTATCTGATTTAAGACTTACAATAAAGCTACAATGATCAAAATAGTGTAATATGGGCATATGACCTTATAAAGACAACATTTCCTAGCTTTCCTAGCAGGTAGTTAAAGACACAAGACTGAATTCTGGCCAACTGTATTTGGCAGGAATAATACATGCAATTTCTAGAAAGTATCCCTGAGAGGAGACTGGTAGGTAGACAGACCTATTTTCATTTCTGCCAGTGGACTGCGGACATGATGGCTAGAACCTTGGATCATGAAGAGGAAGCTGTAGGATGATAGAACCATTCCTCAGAGTTATGGCGCTAAACAACCCATACCTAAATTGCCTACTTCTGGACTTCATTACATGAGAAATAAAGAACTACTATGTTTAACTCATGAGTGCTTCTGTTATAACTTAATTCTAACAGAGTATTTCTAAGGTACAGAAATATCAATAACTTCTCTTTTTCTCTTTGAGAGAAGCAGCAGCACCAAAGGCTGGGTAATCAAAGGAGGTGCCAAGTGATGTCAGCTGTAAAAGGAGCAAAACTTTTAAACTTTTCTACCTTTAGATTTGGTAAATAAATCTGTTTTCTAGCTCACAAATTTCTTCTTCCCCCACCTTTCCCTTGTCCTTGGCTTGTCTTTTACCTTTAAATGGTTCCACACCACCAACACCTTAACATTAAATAAAAACAAGTATCTAACACACTCTAAATTACATACCACATAGAAGATACTCATGAAGAAACAATGTCAAGGATGTTAAAATTCAGAACTCATTAAAATAAGAAAGAACTTACAACACATATGGTAGTAAGCTGGGATGATAAGGGGGAGGTGGTATTGGCTGCTGGGATCGGTATCTACTGCGTCCTGTGAGTCTCCGAGGCATAAATGGCGGATAAGGCTGTAGGGAAAAAAATGTTGAAACAATTTAAGATAACGTATTTAATGTCCAATAAAGTCTCTTTAAAAACAAACAAACCTGAGAAGTTCTTTACCGTACAAGTGGTATTTAATATTTCTTAAATGTTCACACACAGATGTGACTAGTTTAAAACATAGCTATATTTCTGAATACAATCAATTTTCCAACCCAATGATTTCAACAGTACATTTAAAATTCTAAACATGCGGAATACAATGAAATAGAACTCAAAACAAGGTATCAAACCAAATAATAAGTTAATAATAATGAATGAAAACTTACTACTCCAAAGGACACCTCTTGATGCAATGGATCATGTGTTAAGAACTGCAAAGGAGCTGATGGAGGTAGCGCTGGGGGATGGGCCGATGGAGGGTAAGTAAAACCTCCTACTGGAAGATGTTCTCCTAAGAGTTCCACTTCATTTTCTATCCTTTGCAGAGGCTGGGGGGTGTCGGGGTGGGCAGAAAAAAGCAAACTAATGTACTTCCAGTGCACAAATACTATATTTTTAAGGTCATGCATTTCTTGATATTCATATCAACTTCAATTTATACATGTGGACATATATAGACACAGTAAAATCTTCCTACCTTTACTGAATTTCAGTAAGAAAGTCTCTGAAATATGTTATTGAACATTTCCACTATCCACTAAAGCAGGGGTCCCCAAACTACAGCCCGCAGGCCGCATGAGGCCCCGAGGCCATTTATCCGGCCCCCGCTGCACTTCTGGAAGGGGCACCTCTTTCATTGGTGGTCAGTGAGAGGAGCATAGTTCCCATTGAAAATACTGGTCAGTTTGTTGATTTAAATTTACTTGTTCTTTATTTTAAATATTGTATTTGTTCCCATTTTGTTTTTTTATTTTAAAATAAGATATGTGCAGTGTGCATAGGGATTTGTTCATAGTTTTTTTTATAGTCCGGCCCTCCAACGGTCTGAGGGACAGTGAACTGGCCCCCTGTGTAAAAAGTTTGGGGACCCCTGCGTGACTAAAGGATACATTTCTTTTACTGTTTGAACCTTCTCAAGATGAGAGAAGGAAAAGATGAGCAGGCAAAAACTCATGTAGTAAGCCAACACTGACTTACTGACAGGATTTTCAGACATTTAACCCTTAACATGAAGTTAAACATGGTGTATATTTATTTATAAATTAGAACCAGGGTTAAATGGGATGAGATACAGTAGGCATTACATTGTAGTAGAAAGCTTATGGGATGTGTTATTAGACAGATTCTTTGTGCTGTCACTAATCAGCCATGTGACTTTTTACGCAAATTACCATATTTCCTTATATATAAGACACACTCTTTTCAAAAAATTTGGGGTGTAAAAACTAGGTGCATCTTATACAGTGGTTAGGGGGTTTTTTACTTGCATTTCTCCCTTTTTTGCGCTTGTTTTTGTGCTCAGCGTTGAACAGTGATTTGTCATCAGACATAGATGAGGACAAGCTAATGAATGGGAGTTTTGACAGTGATGAAGAGTTGTAGGAATTTTATGATGAATAAAAATTGATTTCAGTAACTTTATGTAACATCTTTCCCCCCCAAATTTCGGGCCCCAAAATTAAGGTGCATTTTATACGTGGGATCATCTTATACATTGGGAAATATGGTACTTAATCTAAACCTCAAAATTGTCTTCTATAGAACTGACATGTTTATAGCCTATTTCAAAGGTGTGCTGTAAACACTGAGACAATGTATAAGTAGCATATAGCATGTGGGATTTTTTCATATAGTATAAAATTCACCCTAAGTAAGGGGTACAATTCATTTCTGTATATTCATCACTAATTCCAGAACATTTCTCATCCCTCTTCCCCCCAAAATCCCATGTCTGTTAGTAGTCATTTCACTACCAATTTCCCCATAGTCCTCCCCCAGCCATGAACAACAACTAACTTACTTCTGTTTATGTAGATTTGCCTGTTCTGGATATTCCATATATACAGAATTACATAATACTGTGGCTCTTTTTTCTAGCACAATGTTTTCAAGGTTATCCATCTTGTAGTTTGTACATCAATACTTCACTGCTTTTTATGGTTGAATAATCACTTGTATAGATACAGCATGCTTTGTTTATTCATTCATCAGTTGATAGACACTTGTACTGTTTCTATTTTTTGGCTACTAAAAATAATGCTGCTACAAACATTTGTGTAGATTTTGTGTTGATGATTTCAACTTATTCTTTTTTTTTCAACTTATTCTTAAATGTTAGTCTGACTTCTTCCCACAGTTAGAAAACACAGTATTCAAATATAAGTAATTAATGACATTTTAATTTTGAAACTTATGTATGCTTGAGAGAAATCACAAGTGTTGACACTATGACAACACAGTGAACCTGAGTTCTGATTTGGCTATGTAACTGGACCTTTTAAATAATTCTGAATTCAGATATAAGGTGGATGGTCAAATTTTGTTTTAACTCTGATTTCCCAGGCATTGGAAGCTAAGGAACATCCTAGCATGAATCCTGTACCAATTCTAAGAAAAGATTTTCTTATAGACATAGTTTTAACTTTTTGGATGAGCTAAACTCCTGTCTTAATTGGCTTCTATAGTTCAGGAGAGCAGCCATGTATGTTCACCCCTGCCTGTGACGCAGCATGGTACATAAACCTTTAGTAAAGGATGGTTAGGCTCTGCCAGAATAAACTGTCAAGTTCCTTTAACAGGGTTGAAATCTTCCACTCCAATCATTTCCTTATGTTCTCATGCCTATTCTCTTTTAATACCTGATGATGGTTCAGATGTTCAACATGGCCTGTTCAAAAAAGTGGGCCTCTTTCCTGTGGCCTTCCTTCCACTTACACAGTCCTTACCTCCATCCAGCCCCCTAAAATCATGTGCCTTTTAGCCATATTCCAGTCCCAGGACAAAATTAATTAGGTTAACAAACTATCTCGTCTACTTTTTTGTGAGAACATAGTAGAAAACAAGGCCTTCAAAAAAAAATTAAATACATAATTATTTAAGAGGCTCAGAGGGTTATTTTAGCTGCCTAAATCAATATAAATATTATTCTAACAAGTATAAACAATTTTATAGTATTTTTGTTTTCCATTTTAGAAATACATAAAAGAAAAAACCAGAAAATTTAACTTCATTACTTCCTGAAGGACTAGAGACATAAAAGAATAAACAAATCAGACAAGAGACATAAAATAACAAGAAAAATTTAAGAAACCAAGATAATTCTAGGTAAATTTGTAGATCTATGGATTCTTTAATTTTTGAAGAACCAAAAGAATGCCCAAGTTATAGTTTTTAAATGGTAACACTTATATCTACTAAATTAATCCGCCTTTTACGTCTAAACATTCCGTGAAAGTTAAAGACATAAGAGTAAAAGTATCTAATACCTACCGATCGTGATTGCTGTGTTTGGAAAGGGACAAACTGGCCTGGTGGTGGCAAATGAGGAGGATGATGGGGAGAAAGGTGAGGGGGATGTAAGAGAAATGGATCACTAGAAATAAGAGGGGGGAACGCAGCATATGGTACTGGTAAGTGCTGAACTGAACATGCTTGCAGCATCTGTAAGAGAAATTATTTTTTGTTAAAAGCATCAGCATATATAATTTAAAAAACCATATAGTGAAACTGAAATGTCATTGCCACATCTCCCCAAAATCAAACCAAATTATTTTAATAACCTATAGTAATAGTAAAATACTAGTGTACATTGGCATCTACTAATAAAATACTGGTAAAACTAGTAATTATTCTGTATTTTCTATAGTTCTTACACATCAGTCAAAACACCTTTTACTTTAGCCTTTTTAACACCTATGGAATGGGAGGAAAGTAGAAGTTTTTTACTTCTACGATTTTTGTATTTATAGAAGCCCAATTCACAACTAAGTGATTTATGTTCTCTCCATATATTCCCTGCTGATTTAGCACACTGGTCCCATAATCTAGTACGCTGAGAACCAAGCTTGGGTAAATTAATCTGTTACATTGGGTTGGTATTTCTATGTGTGTGTTTGTTTTAATCTCACATTCAAACAAAGATGTCAGAATTTTATTAACAGATTTAGCAAAAGTGCCTTATTTTGAAAACATTATTGACTTTAGACAAGTCATTTAATCCTTTGGATTTAAAAACCTCATTTGTGAAATAAGTAGGCTGGGGATGGAGGTTGGTAGATTAAAAGATAAAGCTGAAGTTTAAGAGGCAGAAAGTGGCTGTGAATTCCTGTTCTTTCATTCTGTCTTTATGACATTAGATCAGCAGTAATTTTCATTTCATCATCTAGAAAAGTGGGGGATAACATTTTCATCAAAGGCTTCATTCATATAATGAGAAATAAATAGATCATGCACTTATAGTACCTATTAAAACCCAGTAAGTGCTGAGGTCATTAGCACTAATCAATAACTAGACTTTTTTATTAATTAATCCAATATCCTATGTTAATACCCCATGGCCAATCTAAATTAAAATTTAATTATAAACTAAACTGACATATGAGAGAGTATGCTTTGACCTTCAGAATATTCAAATATGTACAGTTTAATGAAAAACATATCAAATTTTAAAGCTAATTTTATTAAACTGTTATCATAAGGAAGCTATTGAGCCCTGGCTGGATAGCTCATTTGGTTAGAGCGCAGTCCTAGTACACCAGTGTTGCAGCTTCAAAGCCTGGTCAGGACACATGCAAGAATCAACCAATGAATGCATAAAGTGAAACAAAAAACTGATGTTTTCCCCCCCTCTTTTTCTTATTCTCCCTAAAATCAAGAAATAAAAATTTAACAAAAAATGGAAGCTACTGAAATTGCCACTGCAATAAAACAGCCTTTTTTAGTTGGAATTGAATAGCAACAGAAGGCAGTCTCTTCAATTCTGTTTGCTTACATAACACACTTAGCCATTCTAAGGAGGGAATGCATGGACTTACTGGAGGAGGCACACTACAGACAGGGAGGTGTTGTCCACTGAAAACCACAGAGCATCCTGGGACCTGCTGTGTACTGCATGCAGGGATGTGCTGGCCTGTGCAGAGTGGAATCCCATGTGGTGCCACTGTTGTTACTGTGTAAGAAACAGGGACAGTGCCCTGATGGAGCTATTAGGAAAGAAAAATAAAATGTTAGAATTTTAGCGATTTGGATAAAACATCAACTATTAAAAATCAAAATATGGCCATTTATTGATTCTCCTCAGGTACACAGATTTTCACAATGTACTTCTCCAACAGTTTCAACTAAACTATTCTTTGTCATTGGATAGAAAAACTGTTTAAAGAGTAGTGTATGACGCTCACAGAACTAGGACTAAACTCTTCCTCCTAAAAGATAAATCCAGGAAAATAATGAATTGCTATATTAACTCTTCTCATCTGCTGAAAATTTTTCTAAAGCAAAAGCTTGGGAAAATGACAGTTTGCATCATCTAATACTTTGCCACATTCAACAGGAAAAAAAAGTTTAATTATAACTAGTGAAACAATAAAGAATAATATTTTAAAAGTTAAATAACATCCTTTTCTTTTGGTCAGTCTTATTCTCATCCTATGTGTATCCCAAGACAAACAATGTTCAAACACATCCTTCCACATTTTTATCCATGAGCATATAAACACATACAAATATGATTACCCATAAGCTATGTTTGTTTTTGTTTCTTAATAGAAACGAGATATTACCCTGCACCTTATTTTCCAATTAATATTACAAATATCTCTTCAAGTGACCTGAAGGCAATCCTTCTTTTTGATACTAGCCAGATATTTCAATTAAAATCACTAAACATAGTCCTATCATTTCTACACTAATGAACATTCAAATTGTTTCCAATCTTCTGCCAATACAAATACAATTATAAAAAATATTGTTGAACATATAACCTTACATATTACTAACTTCACTTATTTTAGAGGTATTACTGGGTAAAAGGATAAATGTATTTTAAACTTTTGCAAAAGGCTAGATGAAATACAATCCTAACACTAATAGGGCCTTTTCCCTAGCACCTCCACAAAAGGTAGATATACTAGGTGAAAAACAATTATTTCTTTTAATATTTTATATCTATTACTACATTATCATGTTCATTTGGTAGAACTTCCAACATAACATTAAAATAGATTGAGTAAAGTATCTCGGCAGTTGCTGATACCTCTCTCACCAATTAGGAAGGTTACTTGCTGTTAAGTTTTATTTATTGTATTTAAATTTTAACTGACTTCAGTATTTTTTGATAATTATATAATTATTTGACATAATTGTATATGGTTTTCCTTCTATTATTTGTTGATGTAATACGAATACTTTCATGTTAAACTCTCTTACTTGGGAATAAATCTTATTTGGTCATAGGTTATTCTTTTGCTACATTGCTAGCTTGTATTTCCTATTTGGTCATAGGTTATTCTTTTGCTACATTGCTAGCTTGTATTTCCTAAACATCCATTGAGAAATTCTTCCTATGTATTTGAGGGTATTTTCTAGTTTTGGGCCCCCCAAAAACTATCTTTATTTGCTTTAGTATTAAAATTACGCTAGCTTCATAAAATTATTACAAAAATTGTTTTAAGGGGGAAAAAAAGCCTGAAATTATTTGAATACTATTAAAATGAGTGTTCCTTGAAGGTTAGAAAAAACAGCTGGGAAGCCATCTATCTGGTCATTTTATGCCTTTTTAATGGTAATCTCTAATTAGCCTTCAAACTTTTATTTCCACCAGTAATTCCACTTTCCCTATTATTCTTGGGTCAATTTTTGAACTTCCTTTAAGTCCCACCCCCACTGGATTATACTATATATAAAATTTCATTATAATAGCTAATAATGAAATATAATAATATACTTAAGCACTTACCACTTGTACTAGTTGGAAGTGCTGAAAATGGATTAACTCTTAATTCTTCCAACACCTCCTTATGAAAAGGGTTATTTTGTTTTACAACTTAAGAAAATTCTTTAATCACACCCACTCTTCTTTACATTTGTCCTTTTCTCTTTAACCATGCTCACAGGAGGTATGCCACTTTTACACCAATTTTTCAAAGCACCAGGATCGGTTTTTCTTTTCTTTTTCTTTTCCCTAATGTAATGTAGGCCACAAAATAGTAGTGAACTATATGTTTAGTGATATAGCTCACTGTGGAGTGTGGTCTTTATTCTCCCAAATAGCTCAAGTTGGAGGATCGGTTTTTCTTTAAACTACTCTTAAAAATAGATTTCCCATATATTAATTTTCATTGTTTTTCCTGGTAACTTATTCTTTCCAATTCCTTTCTGTTTACTCTATTTTCTCCTAATTACTCAAGCAATTAGTTGAAATTTAAATTTTTCAATTTAAAAAATAAGTTTATAAAATTTTCTCACAGATTATTAAATTTAAAAAAAAATTTTCTCAGAGAATAGTTTTAAGAGTGTCCCACTAATTCTGCCATGAAGATTTTTAATTTTACTTATAATCTTGCCTCAAATCTGTGTCATTGTTTTTAAATCAATTTTTTAAACTTATGATTTATAATTTTTCAGATTATGACCATATAGAATGTGATCTGGAAAATCTTTTCTTTTTAGAAATTATGATGTGATCAGTTTTATAAGGTGTTTCATAAATGTAAAGGGAAAACTCAGTGGTAGACTGTCAGCCTGGCGTGTGGATGTTGTGGGTTCGATTCCCGGTCAGGGCACACAGAAGCAACCAACTGCTTCTCCACCCCTCCCGCTTTCACTTCTATCTCTCTCTTCCCTTCCTACAGCCATGGCTTGGTTGGAGCAAGCTGGCCCTGGACACTGAGGATGGCTCCATGGTCTCATCTCAGGTACTAAAATAATACGGTTGCTGTATAACAGCCCCAGATGGGCAGAACATCACTCCATAGGGGGCTTTCCAGGTGGATCCTGGTTGGGGGTGCATGTGGGAGTCTGTCTCTCTGCCTCCCCGCTTCTCACTTAAAAATTAAAAAAAAAAATTTAAGGAAAAAAAGAGAACATGACTGACAGAAAAATGGTATGTGAGAGAGAAAGGGAGAGGGAGAGAGATTTTGGAGAGATCGTATTTTCTTTCAGTTGTCAATATAAGGTATTTTCATTGCTTTTATCAACGACTGCATTAGATAAAAAATTGGAGGTTAGTCTACTTCCTTTGTAATACTCCTGTCTATAAACTTGCCAAGATTTTTTTCGTTATCTTTAAATTCAGCAACTTTAGATCAACACATTTAGACTTGTGTCTCTCTTGGCTTCAGAACGTCCACAGAAAGAAAATCATGCAATTTGGTCTTCACCCTCAGGCTTTGAAGACTGGCAAGACCGCCTCCACAGGTAGTCCCTTTCAGTTCCCAGAAGAAACTAAGCCTTGTACCTGTTATTTCTTTGGAGACCTATGGAAATGATGCACCCAGCTGTCTTGCCTACTAAATTACTCCAGAACTGGAAGGGGGAAATAGGGATATGTATTTAAACCACCAGCTGAACAAGTGGTATATCCTATTAATCCTCTCTCAGTCATTTCGAACCAACTACTACACAAAGTCATTACAAGTTTTCTTAACTTTGATCCTAGTTTTTAAAGGTCACCTTTATTCTAAGAAAGCTGTATAAAATTTATATTTTAATCCTTATGAAAAATGATGTATTGCTTCATATTAGGTAAAAAGTATTTCCTTTTAGGTAAAACTAAAAGAAATTTATAACTAAAACAACCTCAATAAACTGCCACCAACTTTTAGCATCTTTATTTCTTGGACATTTTGTTACTATACCTGATCATGTATGTCAACCATTACTGCATTCTGCTGGGGTGGATGAGCAGCAGGGTGTAACAGACGGGGCGATACATTCGGAGGGTGGAAGGCTCTAGGTTCCTCTATTGCTTGCTGCTGTGCATAAGGGAGATGGTGATAATTTTCATCTTGACTAATGGAATTATGTCTAGACAGACGATCCCTTCTTCCTCTCTGGCGTCTGACAGGAGGACTGTAACACATCAAATGTAGAAAAGGTCATTATGTTTACTGTTGTAATGCATCAGCATTCTGCGTTGCCTCTCTTTACAATTCATCAGTAATTTATGCTAAGGTAAGCTGAATATTAAATTGCTGTAGTTTCTAATCAGCTATAAAAACTTACAAATTTAGGTAGAATGTTTTTAAATTAAAATATAGTTAATATACAGGATTATCTGTATTCGTTTCAGGTACACAACAGTTCAACATTTAAACACCTATAGAAGTGATTACTATAGTCCAGTAACCATCTGACAATGTATAAGGCAATCATAATACTCTTTTTGTGATAGAGACAGAAATAGATACAGAGAGAGGGACAGATAGGGACAGACAGGGAGAGAAATGAGAAGCATCAATTCTTCACTCAATTTGGCACCTTAGTTGCTCATTGATTGCTTTCTCATATGTGCCTTGACCGGGAGACTCTAGCTGAGCCACAGACCTCTTGCTAAAGCCAGTGACCTTGGGCTAAAAGCCAGTGACCTTTGGGCTCAAGCCAGCGACCCTGGGTCTTCTGTGTCCCAGGTCTAACACTCTATCCACTGTGCCACTGCCTGGTCAAGTAATAATACTGTTGACTATAGTCCCTATTGCCGTACATCATATCTCTGTGACTTGATTTTTTTTAAGTGAGAGGAGGGGAAATAGACTCCCACATGCACCCTGACCATGATCTACCTGGCAACCTATCTGGGGCCAAAGTTCGAATCACACAAGCTATTCTAAGCACCCGTGGTCAATGCCTGAACCAACTTAGCCTTTGGCTGTGAGAGAGGAAGAGGGAGAGAAGGGGAAGAGAGAGGGGAAGAGAAGCAGATGGTTGTTTCTCATGTGTGCCCTGACCGGGGATTAAATCCAGGATGTCCTGTCCACATGCCCGGCTGATGCTCTATCCACTTCGCTAACCCACCAGGGCTTATTTGCTCATTCTTAAAGTGGACATTTGTATTTCTTATTCTCCTTCACCTTTCTTGCCCTTCATACTACTCCCTTCCCCTCTGGCAATCATCAGCTTACTACTTATATTACACACAGATATATACAGTGTATATATTTTCAAAAAATAACAAGAGGCTCTGGCCCATGGGCTCAGTGGTAGAGCATCAGCTCAGCATGTGGATGTCCCAGGTTCAATTCCAGATCAAGGCACACAGAAGTGCCCATCTGTTTCTCCATCCTCCCCCTCTTGCTTCTCTCTCTTTATCTCTCCCTCCTGCAGTGTGGCTCCATTGGAACAAGTTGGCCCCAGGCACAGAGGATGGCTCTATGGCCCTGCCTCAGGCTCTAAGAAGAGCTCAGTTAACAAAGAGCTTGGTTAATGAGCAACAAAGCAAGCCTCAGATAGGTAGAGCATCATCCCCTGGTGGGCTTGCTGGGTAGATCCTGGTCAAAGGGCATGCAGGAGTCTATCTCTGCCTCCCTTCCTCTCACTAAATGAATAGAAAACAAAAGCAAAAACAAAATTGGTATTCAGCACTGAAAGTATTTAGAAATCAATACCCCCTTTTTAAAAATTGTATAAAATTACTTTTTAAAGACAAATAGTTAAATATCAGTAATTTCATGGTTTAACCTATTATTTGTCCTCCCTTTATTTTACAAATATTATATTACAAAATTTAATCTGCATATATCTTGCCAGCACATATGTCTAGTGGGAACTTATGTTTGTCTATTTGGATACAACATACAGAAAGACATAGTTCCTATATGCCCAAAATGACGATTTTTAAAAATGAGTAGAAAATACATAAAATAACTAAAGAACATTTGTTGACAACTGCAAATAGTAACTGAGTAAAAGCTGAGAATGGAAATGATTGAGAGATAGTTTCAGCATAAGTATTTGATTAACATTGACTTTTTAGTTAAAATCTAGTCACTGAAGACCACTTTTACTATCCATGCACTAGTTATTTACATAGTTGAACATAAATTTGACAAGTTATTTTGAGTACTTCCATTTTCTACTCTGCCACGATTCCACAATTCATCTCCACTGCTTTTTCCATGGCTTAACACCAATAAATTAGAAAAAGCAGCAGGCCTCATTAAAATGTAGTTCATATTGGTAAAAGAGGCCAAAGAGTCCTTTTCTAGACACAGCTGCACATAGACAACTCAGCAACCTTTACTCAGGTCAGGTTACCTTTCTCTCAGTTGTCCCACTTTGCACCTCAAAATATGTTTCTTCTCACTCCCAACTGCTCAATCTTCAAGAGGACAAGGAACACTCCTTTGGGACATTACTCCTCAGTAGTGCTCCTGATACTATCCTCCATTCTTTTTTTTTTTTTTTTTTTAAGTTCTGATTGGTTTGAGAGATTTCTTATTTATTTTTATTATTATTATTCATTTTTAGAGAGGAGAGAGAGACAAGAGAGAGACAGAGAGAGAGAAGGGGGGAGGAGCTGTAAGCATCAACTCCCATATGTGCCTTGACCAGGCAAGCCCAGAGTTTCGAACCAGCGACCTCAGCATTTCCAGGTCAACGCTTTATCCACTGCGCCACCACAGGTCAGGCCTATCCTCCATTTTTGATCCATTAATTGCTTCTTTCATCTTTATTTTTAGCATATATCTTTTTGCATTTTTCCTACAAAACCTACATATTGTACTTCAATGAATTTAAGATGACATTGAACTTAAACTCACTTTTAAAACATTTTATTCTGAGATCATTTTAGCATAGTTTTTGCAAACATTTCAACCAGCTTTCCTTCATGCTAATATCTTCCATTAGCATAGAAAAATTACCAAAATTAAGAAATAAACCTCAGTATCACATTGTCAATTAAACAACAGGATGTACTGAGACTGTTTTTCCAAGAATGGCCCCTCATTCTCAAAATCCAAGGCAGGATCTCATTAATGAATTACAGTTGTCATGTCCATGACATTTACTCAGTCTTCCCTGACCTTGAAAGCTCTAACGCATAAACATTTACTCTTCAGAATGTCCCTCAGCCAGGGTTTGTCTGATGTTTTCTCATGATCTGTATGAGGTTTTGCATTACTAGACAGGAAACAGAGGTGATATGGCCTTTCACTGCATCAGAGCAAGGAGCACAGCACATCAATACACATCAGTAGAACATACTTATGTATCACTGGCCACTTGACTGCCAACACCCCTACTACAAAACCATTTTTCCCTTTGTAATTACTAATCTCCTTCTACTGAAAGTTTGCCAATAAATTTAGCATGCATGAACGAATCATCAGCAATCATTATAGTCTAATAGTGATTTTTCTATTCCCCTCATTTCACCTAAATGTATTAACTGAAATTCTAAAAGGAAGAGCTGTTGCTTCTCTCCCATTTGTCTACTCATTTATAATTAGTGTATGCTCAAGGATATTTATTCTTTTGGTTATAATACACACTATTGTTTTATTTTGTTCAAATTATTTCAACTTTGTCCAATGGGAGCATTTTCAGTTTGGCTCCTGAGCCCTTTCAATAAGTCCCCATCCTTTTAAGCACTTCCTTAATATCTGGCACCTTAATATGCTGCGGTTTATCTTATATTTTCCATACATCAGTTTTGGAATTAACCAGTTCTCCAAAGAGCCTTGGAACCTTTATTTGCAAAGTGGCTGATATTTTGAAGCCAGGTGTGCTCACTACTACATGGGAGTCATGTAACTGTTTCTAGTTTCTTTAAAAGCATACAACAAGAAATTTTATCTGTGCACACCAACTCATGTATTTACATATAACATATCTTTATATCTGTATGAATATTTTATTTTAATTCACTTGAAGATCTAATTGGCTTTAATTAAGTAATTCATAAATCCAGCAGCAAGCATTCCATATAGTTAGACAGGCACTTCCTTTGTAAAAATATTTTAAAGGACTGTTTTATGTATCACTAAAAAAAAGGAAAAAGTTGCCAATTAAACTATGTTGTAGGCTTGACCTGTGGTGGCACAGTGGATAAAGCATCAACCAGGACTGCAGCGATCACCGGTTTGAAACCCTGGGCTTGCCTGGTCAAGGCACATACGGGAATTGACACTTCCTGCTCCTCTCCACTTCTCTCTCTACTTTCTCTCTCTCTCTCCTTTCTCTATTGAATAAATAAAGTCTTTAAAAAGTCTTTACTCAGTGGGAGAGCATCGGCCCGGCATATGGAAGTCCCAGGTTCGATTCCTGGTCAGGGCACACAGGAGAAGCGCCCATCTGCTTTTCCACCCTTCCTCCTCTCCTTCCTCTCTCTCTCTCTCTTCCCCTCCTTCAGCCAAGGCTCCACTGGAGCAACATTGGCCCGGGCGCTGAGGATGGCTCCATGGCCTCCGCCTCAGATGCTAGAATGGCTCCAGCCGCACAGAGCAATGTCCCAGATGGGCAGAGCATTGCTCCCTGGTGGGCATGCCGGGTGGATCCTGGTTGGGTGCATGCAGGAGTCTGTCTGCTTCCCCGCTTCTAACTTCAGAAAAATAAACAACAACAGAAAAAAATGATGTATCATCAATTTTGAATCTTTGATGTTAAGATGTAAAACCTTCAAATCAAACAATATATATGCTCACATTGCTCTACTCCTGAAAAAAGACTCAATCAACTCACAAACTGTTAAGGGCACCTTTAAAAACTGTTTTATTCAGTTGTTATAACTTCCTCTCACTTCCCTACTCAAAAATAATTTCAGTAGCTCTCAAACCAAACACAAATTAAGATTCAAGCCCTTTAGCTCATCAGTTAAGAGCAATGTCCTGAAACAACATTGCAGGTTCGAAACCCGGTCAGGGCACACAGAAAAAGCAACCAATGAATGTGCCACTGGGTGGTACAACAAATGAATGCCTTCCTTCCATTCCCCCCCCCCCCTCTTCCATTCTCTGTCTCTGAAAAAAAAAAGAATAAAAAGAGCTCTGGCTGGATAGCTGGGTTGGTTGAAGCTCAAAGGTTGCAGGTTCGATTCTCTAGACAGGGAACTTACAGGAGCAGCTTTATGTTCCTGTCTCTCTCTAAATGAATGCATGCATGCATGAATGAATGAATCCAAGTACATGTGCTGACATGTAAGTATCTTTACGATTTTGGTCCCTATCTTTCCTGACTTGCTTCTCATTAAATGTTATGAATGTCTTTGTGTTAGAACATTTAGAAAGAATTATTAGAAAAAAAGAAATAGTGATAAAAGGTGGACAAATATTCTTTCAGTTGACTTTACACTGGTGATGGATACTTATTTTGTCATTTTGTTTTAGGTATATCACTTGTAAACAGTGCAAAGCTGTACCCTCCCATCTTTTGTTGGATTGCATTTTCATTTTGTGACAGAGAGAGAAACAGAGAGAGGAACAGATAGGGACAGACAGGAAGTGAGAGAGATGAGAAGCATCAATTCTTCATTGCAGCTCCTTAGTTGTTCATTGATTGCTTTCTCATGTATGCTTAGACCGGGGTGCTACAGCAAAACGAGTGACCCCTTGCTCAAGCCAGCAACCTCGGGGTTTCGAACCTGGGTCCTCTGTGTCCCAGTCCAATGCTCTATCCATTATGCCACCACCTGTTCAGGTGGATTGCATTTTCTATGTATGTTGTTTATTTGTTTCATTGTGTGAAAGTTATACACTCTAGTTCTATTATTCTAGTGATTTATCATTAAAATTTTAAACACATTGTTCCTTCCACTTTTTAAAAAACATCTAGATTTACTCAGTATTAGTAAGGGGAAAAAATGAAAATGCACTATTTTTCTCTGCTCTGCCCCATCTCATGGTCAGCACTTTTCTGTATTTCTCTTTTTAAATCTTACTTCTTGCATTTATTCTTCTGCTTTCTGCACAGACTACAACATTTACTAATTCTTTCAGGGAGGACCTTACTGGTCAATTTTGTCTCTGTTTGAAATGCTTTTATATTTTGGCTTTATACTTAAATGATAACCAGCTAGTCGAACTCAAAGTTGATGTACGTTCTGAAATTTCACCAATATCTTGGCTCAACGTGTAGTCTTCCTTCAATTCTGGAAGCTGAGTTGTATTATTATTTTTAAAATTCTTTCTTCTTATTGTCTCCGTCTAAAAATACTGGACATATGAAGTGATGGCTCCATGTCTATATAAACATTTTCCCACATTTTCCATTTTGCCTTTTTACACTACATTCTGGGAACATTCTTCCACTTGATTTTCCAGAAATGAAAACACTTATTTTTGCCCACATAGTGATTTTTTAATTTTACCAACCAAGTTGAATTTTATCATCAATCTCCTCTTGCACCTTTTTCATGTTACACTTAAGACTACTCTGTTCGCTCTGTTTCTTCAAGTTCTTTGTTTTACTGAATTTAGTGCCCTTCTTTCAAACTGCTGGTTTTCCTCAAAGGTTTGGTGATTTGCTTTTTGTGTGCTCATCTTTGTATTTAAAATAAGGCTAGACTGTTGTTAAATACTGTATCTGTTTGCAGAGCCTGCTTCTGGAAGAGTGTCTTGCAGTTAAGCTTATAGCTAGCCTACAAGAACGTATTAAAGGGAGAATGGAGTGAGGAGACAACACACTGCAAGGCAGAATACAGGCCTACTGGTAGCTAGTACTCTAGGTAAATGCTTCCCCAACCTGGCCTTTGTGTTACCATGAATGCAGAGCATAATACTTCTCTTCAATTTGGGAACCCATAGCTAGTTACTACTATCATGCACACAGGTATTTCTGGCACTCCCATTCTAGTCCAGAGCATATCCTGTAACCTAACAAGTGTACTCCTAGGCTTTTTTTTTCACCCCCTGCATGAGTGAATGTGTGTGTGTGTGGGGGGGAGATTTGAGAAGTATCAACTTGTAGTTGCATCACTTAGTTGTTCACTGGCTGCTTGTCATACATGCCTTGATGGGGCGGGAAGGGTGCTCTAGCTGAGCCAGTGACCCCTTGACTGAAGCCAGCGACCGTGGGCTCAAGCCAGTGACCATAGGATCATGTCCACGATCTCACACTCAAGCCAGTGACCTTGTGCTCAAGCTGGTGACCTCAGGGTTTCAAACCTGGGACTTCAGTGTCCAAGGTTGATGCTCTACCCACTGCGCCACCACCAGTCTGGCTGTACTCCTAGGCTTATATCATAATAAAATATTTGCTCATGTACACCAAGAGATGTGTACATAAAGGTTCCTAATAGCACTCTTTCTAATATTAAGAAACTGGGCATAATCATTATCCAATAATAGATGGATACCTAAATTATGATACATTAATAGAAAAGACTTTTATCACAGTAAAAATAAATGAACTACTGCTACACACATTGAAAACATAATGTAGCCCTGGCTAGTTGGCTCAGCGGTAGAGCATTGCCTTGGCGTGCGGAAGTTCTGGGTTTGATTCCTGGCCAGGACACACAGGAGAGGTGCCGATCTGCTTCTCTACCCCTGCCCCTTTCCTTCCTTTCTTTCTCTCTCTCTCTCTCTCTCTCTCTCTCTCTCTCTCTCTTCCTTTCCGGCAGCCAAGGCTCCATGGGAACAAAGTTGGCCAGGGCGCTGAGGATGGCTCCATGGCCTTTGCCTCAGGTGCTAGAATGGCTCCAGTTGCAATGGAGCATCGCCCCCTGGTTGGCATGCCAGGTGGATCCCAGTCAGGCACATGCAGGAGTCTGTCTCTCTGCCTCCCTGCTTCTCACTTCAGAAAAATACAAAAATACAAAAAAAGAAAAGAAAACATAATGTTTATTAAACAAAGTCAAAAAATACATTTAAATGAAAATAAAACAATAAAAAACCTAAATTATATTATTTTAGAATACATTCATAGGTATTACAAAGTATTAACAAGGGAAGGTGACAAATCATAGGAAGGAAGAAGGGGTCTTTTTGAGATATTAACAATATCCTATTATAACCTAAGTCCGTGATGGCGAACCTTTTTATAAAAACTGCCCACTTTTACAGTGCTGGTCAACCTGGTCCCTGGGCAGTTGTGTATAGGCATTGTGTATACTGTGTGTGATTATTTTAAGTGTGTACCTGTTTTACACGTTCTTCTGAATATACAACATATTTTACCATAAAATAGGAAAAGATTACAGCTGGTGCTCAGGCTGTATTCACTCACACTTATTTAACAGCTATAAAATATTTTACCTGTTTGACATATTATTATTTTACTTAAACATTCTCATGTAATTGGGTAATAATGCACCCACCAGATAATGTAAAAGGCTTAGTGTTTCAATAGAATATAGCTCAGAAACAGGTTTATTCTGTCTCATTTGGAACAAAAAATGGTGCTTTTAAGACTCTCTCAGTATTTCTTTTTAAGGAGAGAGAGGGAGAGGGGGAGACACACAGGAAGGGAGAGAGATGAGAAGCATTAAATCACAACACTTTAGTTGTTCATTGACTGTTTTCTCATAATGTGCCTTGATTCCAGCCAAGCCAGTGACCCCTTGCTCAAACCAATAATCCTGCGCTCAAGCTGGTGAGCCTGCACTCAAGCCAGATGAGCCAAAGCTCAAGTAGGAACCTCAAGGTTTCAAACCTGAGTTCCTCAGTGTCCCAGGCTGATGTTCCATCCACTGTGTCACTGCCTGGTCAGGCAAGACCCCTTCAGTATTGTTTCCCAGGGCTGCCATTAACAAAATATCACAGACTAGGAGGTATAAACACAACAGAAATTTATTTTCTCATAGTTCTGAAGACTAAAAGCCCAAGATCAACAAGGTGCCAGCCAGCACAGTTAGTTTCTGACAAGAGCTCTCTTCCTGGTTTGCAAAGGGCTACCTTCTCACTGTGTCCTCACATGCCCAACCCAGTAAATTCACTGATGTCTCTTCTTATAAGGACATTAATCCTCTTGGATCAAGGTCTCATCCTTGTATCTCATGCAACTTTAATTACTTCCTCAGAGGCACCATTTCTGAATATAGCCACACTGGGGGTTAAGGCTTCAACATATTTTGAGGAGACACAAACATTCCATCTATAAAACTTTCCTAACACAAGATTAACAATATTTCTTAGACTATAAACAACCTGGACATGCAGACAGTTGTCTCACGCTAAAGATGCACTACTTTCATGGAAGAATAAATGTATGACCCTAGACAACAACCAAAGAAGCTCAGAAAGAAATGGATTCCCCGAGGAAGGAAAGGCAAAGGCCAAGTGCAATGAAAGAGAGACCACTAAGAGTTGAATTAAACCTCAATCACTCTTCATACTACAGATTCCACACTTTGATAAGAAACATAATCACTTGCCCAACTGCCTTTAGATCTAACATAGCAGTCTAATTTTGTAAAAATGTTTTTCATGTTTAAGTGTAAAAGTACAAATGTGTTGATATGCTTATAAAATGCTTACAGGAAAAAAAAAACTCACAAATCCACCAATGGAAGAATATTTAAGAAATAAATTGTAATGAACGAACCTTCTTCTATTGCGTGCAGGTGTATTGCATCGTTCCCCTGAGAAATGATGTTGACTTGGTCGAACTGAAGGGGGCTGCCTATTTGATGTCATCTCCCATGGTCGCATTGGTGGTGAGGGAGCTGGTGATGCTGATGTATAATCAAAGACTGAATGAGAGAGGCGCTGTCTCTTGGGACTTGGACTATCTTCACTCTGCCAATGCAACAAAAATCAGTCAACTGAGTAAGAAATTTTTAAAAGATTTTACATTACTGTTTATGCACAGGTGTTTAAATATATTTACCCTCAAGTGTAAAGAAGGGGGGAAATATGCTATTAACTGAAATTAAATAACTTTAAAGAAAATGATGCTGGGAGGGGCGGCGGAGGAAGGAGGGAAATGTACAGTAAATATCAAATAAAGAATAAACTGTTTCTTACAAATCATCATAAAATTCAACAGGTAACAACATACAAGGTATATAGAACAGGGCAATAGCAATCAATGGTACTTGACCATCTCTTTAAAACCCTCATTCAACTGAGAAATTCCTCTTTGTTCTCCCACCAATTAACAGTTGCTCTTTTAGGAACCAATTCTTAGCTGAGAGATCAATTTAGGAGGGGGAGTACAATTTAAGTAGCCCTTATTGATTCAAAACCACAGTCCCCTGCATCCTTATTTCTGTTAAGGCCATTTCATTTAATTTCTTTAATAAAAGTTGCCAGGATAAAATAAAATTTATATAAAACAAAAAGAAATAGTCAACTGATCTCGATCAGCAATATTCAACCACTGGTCAAGAGGGCACAGTTGTGTGCTGCAAGAATTTTTAAAACATTCAGGCAGGGACACTGAACCTTTTTCCCTTAGACTGTCAAATTAAAAAATGACAACAGCCAACACAACAACAGCTGTCCAGTGTGAAAGAATCAAAATTATGTATTATATTTTTTGCTGAGCTAACAAAAAAATATATATGTTGGTATATGTTGGTGTGCTGCAGAATTTTAGTAATTTATGTGTGCCATGAGATGAAAAAAGTTGAAAAATTGCTGATCTAGATCATCACTTCTCAACTAGAATGAATGTCACAGCATTTTCGGAAAGACATGAAGTTTCAGGTAGATCATGGATATGATGGATAATTCAAAACTTACATATGTTACATACCGGCACATAATCTCAACCTTTCAAAGGTTAGAGCACTGCTTACTAGCTATATAATTCGTATTCACGTAATTGAATTAACTCTCCAGGAGTTCCCAAACTCAATATCCCACTTGAGCCTCAACAAAACTGTGAAAATTACAAGCTTAACTGAAAGTCCGATGAGGGCTATGTGCTTCCTAAGAGAACCTCTCCTATCTCCAATCTACTCCTGCAAGTTCTAATTATTTGGGTATCATAGCACTTTTGACTATAAAATAACTGGTACCCACTGCTATCACTAAAATCATGTTAGAATATTAGCTGAAGCATATATGGTGCTACATACTACATTAGATTTTAAGAGATAACATAAAACACAACAACTGACTAAACTGATAGAAAAGAAGCAAACTACTAAATGGTTATTTTTGATCATTCCAAGTTTTTTTTGTTGTTGTTGTTTTTTTACAGAGACATAGAGAGAGGGATAGATAGAAACAGACAGGAATGGAGAGAGATGAGAAGCATCAATCATCAGTTTTTCGTTGCAACACCTTAGCTGTTCATTGATTGCTTTCTCGTATGTGCCTTGACCGTGGGCCTTCAGCAGACCGAGTAAACCCTTGCTTGAGTCAACAACCTTGGGTCCAAGCTGCTGAGCTTTTGCTCAAACCAGATGAGCCCATGCTGGCAACCTCGGGGTCTAGAACCTGGGTCCTCCACATCCCAGTCTGACGATCTATCCACTGTGCCACTGCCTGGTCAGCCCATATCAAGTATTTTAACATAGGTATTCCAAAAACATAATTTTCCTTCTATATTTAAAAATGTTATTTCAAATTTGTCATATTAACTAAAATAAGTTTTAAGAACTATATACAAATAAATGCTTTTTTATAACTTTTGACACTTAACTTTTCTCCCTACATTTAATAGTGCTATTAAAGTGTTCTTGGTTTTACCCTCTGATTTTAGTAAGAAAATCAGTTATGTTCTGATAATCCTAAAACTTAAAGAAAATATGAAATAATGATAAAATTTAGATATTTTGATTAAAACAAAAGGGAAGGAGAAGACAAGATGGCAATAGAGTAGGTGGACGTACCAACTCCCACCTCCCAGAACCAAAGTGGATTACAAACTAATTTTAAGAACTATCATCTAGAAAAACCAACTTTGGAGTAACTAAGAGGACTCTTCAACCAAGGAACACTGAAGAAGCCGCACCAAGACTGGTAGGAAAAGGCCCTGGCAGGTTGGCTCAGCGGTAGAGTGTCGGCCTGGTGTGCGGGGGACCCAGGTTCGATTCCCGGCCAGGGCACATAGGAGAAGCACCCATTTGCTTCTCCATCCCCCCTTCCTCTCTGTCTCTCTCTTCCCCTCCCGCAGCCAAGGCTCCATTGTAGCAAAGATAGCCCAGGCGCTGGGGATGGCTCCTTGGCCTCTGCCCCAGGCACTAGAGTGGCTCTGGTCGCGGCAGAGCGATGCCCTGGAGGGGCAGAGCGCCGTCCCTGGTGGGCGTGCCGGGTGGATTCCGGTCAGGCACATGCGGGAGTCTGTCTGTCTCTCCCCGTTTCCAGCTTCAGAAAAATACCAAAAAAAAAAAGACTGGTAGGAAAAGCGGAAATGCGGAGAGGGCTGCCCAGCTCCCCGGAGCAAACGGCAGCCGGGAGAGACTCGGTGACAGGAAGTGAGTTTAGCAGAGAGGGGAGGGTCCTGAATCCTAGGAACAAAGATGCAGAGAAAGCATTTGATAAAATCCAGCACCCATTCATTATCAAAACTCTCAGCAAAGTGGGAATACAGGGAACATACCTCAACATGATAAAGGCTATCTATGACAAACCCACAGCCAACATCATACTCAATGGGCAAAAATTAAAAGCAATCCCCTTAAGATCAGGAACAAGGCAGAGGTGCCTCCTTTCACCACTCTTATTCAACATAGTTCTGGAAGTCCTAGCCACAGCAATCAGACAAGAAAAAGAAATAAAAGGCATCCAAATTGGAAAAGAAGTAAAACTATCGTTATTTGCAGATGATATGATATTGTATATAGAAAACCCTAAAGTCGCAGTCAAAAAACTACTAGACCTGATAAATGAATTCAGCAAGGTGGCAGGATATAAAATTAATACTCAGAAATCAGAGGCATTTTTATACACTAACAATGAACTGTCAGAAAGAGAAATTAAGGAATCAATTCCCTTTACCATTGCAACCAAAAAAATAAAGTATCTAGGAATAAATTTAACCAGGGAGATTAAAGACTTGTACTTGGAAATCAGAGAAGATACAAACAAGTGGAAGCATATACCGTGCTCATGGTTAGGAAGAATAAACATCATTAAAATGTCTATATTACCCAAAGCAATTTATAAATTCAATGCAATACCGATTAAAATACCAATGACTTACTTCAAAGATATAGAACATATATTCCAAAAATTTATATAGAACCAAGGAACACGAATAGCCTCAGCAATCTTGAAAAGGAAGAATAAAGTGGGAGGTATCACACTTCCGAATATCAAGTTATATACTATAAGGTCATTGTACTCAAAACAGCCTGGTACTGGCATAAGAACAGGCATATAGATCAGTGGAACAGAACTGAGAACCCAGAAATAAACCCACACCTTTATGGACAACTGATATTTGACAAAGGAGGTAAGAGCATACATTGGAGTAAAGACAGCCTCTTCAACAAATGGTGTTGGGAAAATTGGATAGCTACCTGCAAAAAAATGAAACTAGACCACCAACTTACACCATTCACAAAAATCAACTCAAATGGATAAAAGACATAAATGTAAGCTATGAAACCATAAGCATCTTAGAAGAAAACACAGGCAGTAAACTCTCTGACATTTCTCGCAGCAATATATTTGCCAATTTGTCTCCACAGGCAAGTGAAATAAAAGGATAAACAAATGGGACTGTATCAAACTAAAAAGCTTCTGCACAGCTAAAGACAATAAGAACAGAATAAAAAGACAAACTACACAATGGGAGAATATATTTGACAATGTGTCTGATAAGGGGTTAATAACCAAAATTTATAAAGAACTTGTAAAACTTAATACCAGGAAGACAAACAATCCAATCCAAAAATGGGCAAAAGAAATGAATAGACACTTCTCCAAAGAGGACATATAGATGGCCAATTAGGCATATGAAAAAATGCTCAGCATCACTAATCATTAGAAAAATGCAAATTAAAACCACAATGAGATATCACCTCACACCAGTCAGAATGGCGCTCATCAACAAAACAGCACAGAATAAGTGCTGGCGAGGATGTGGAGAAAAGGGAACCCTCCTGCACTACTGGTGGGAATGCAGAATGGTGCAGCCACTGTGGAAAACAGTATGGAGATTCCTCAAAAAATTAAAAATCGAACTGCCTTTTGACTCAGCTATCCCACTGTTAGGAATATTCCCCAAGAACACCACAGCACTGTTTGAAAGGAAGAAATGCACCCCCATGTTTATGGCAGCACTGTTCACAATAGCGAAGATCTGGAAACAGCCCAAGTGTCCGTCAGAGGACAAGTGGATTAAAAAGCTTTAGTACATATATACTATGGAATACTACTCAGCCATAAGAAATGATGACACGGGATCATTTACAACAACATGGATGAACCTTGATAACATTATACTGAGTGAAATAAGTAAATCAGAAAAAACTAAGAACTATATGATTCCATACATAGGTGGGACATAAAAATTAGACTCAGAGACATGGACAAGAGTGTGGGGGTTACAGGGTGGGGGGGAGGGGAGGGGCACAAAGAAAACCAGTTAGAAGGTGACGGAAGACAACTGGACTTTGGGTGATGGGAATGCAGCATAAGCAAATGTCAAAATAACCTAGAGCTGTTTTCTCTGAACATACGTACCCTGATTTATCAATGTCACCCATTAAAATTAATAATAATAAAAAAAGAATTTGTTTCAGGGCTAATTCAGGCAGTTAGAAGAATAATATAAGGATGCTAATTCTGCTTCTCAGGCCACATCCTGCAAAAGGGGCCCCAAGAAAATTGGTGATTTGGCTCCTCTGATTTTGCCAATTGGATTAAAAAAAAATAGGTCAGGAATGCCCTGAAGTGGAACTAACAATACAAGGGCATAAATTTAAAGGACTTTTAGATACTGGAGCTGATGTATCTGTTATTGCTAAGCTACTTTGGCCTCCTCCTTGGCCCACTCATGCAGCAGCCACAGAATTACAAGGTATAGGGCAGAATAAATCCCCTCAACAAAGTTCTAGTTTTTTATATTGGGAAGATTAAGAAGGTCATTCTGGATTTTTTAAGCCTTATGTGCTCCCTGGATGGCCAGTTAATTTGTGAGGTAGAGATGCTTTGAAAAATACGGGAGTGTTGCTTGTCAGTCCTAATGGTTTAGTCAGTACTCAGATGCTTGACCGGGGATTTTCTGCCCACTAAAGGACTAGGGAAAGAACAGCGAGGAATTCTCACCCCCATAGAAATGGCACCCAATACCAGAAGGTGTGGATTAGGATATCAAAATTTAGCATAGGGGCCTTGGTAGCTCCTGCTACCCCAATAATGCATTGTGCAGACCCAATTACTTGGAAATCAGATAATCCTGTATGGGAAGACCAATGGCCCCTTTCTCAGGAGAAACTTAGGGCAGCTGCTCGATTGGTACAAGAGCAGCTACAGCTTGGGCACATTGAACCATCTAATAGCCCATGGAATACACTTCCATATTTTGATCTTGTCGCCTCCTTGATTATCAAGGGGCATAGGCGACCCTTACAGCTTATAGGTTTTGAGCCTCAAAGTTATTGTTGTTCCTTTTTTTCAAAGGATCAACAACAATGGCTCTGGGAAACTTCCACTAAATGGCAAATTGCTTTTGCAAATCAATGGACAACTTTATATTGAAACAGTCAACTTAAAATCAGCTCAAAGACTAGAATTATATGCCATTATCATAGCTTTTCAGCATTTGCCATATTCCTCCTTTAATCTATATAGACAGCAAATATTTACTTATGATTGTTTCCACTATAAAGACTGCTGTCTTAGGGACAACTGCGGATGAACTGGTTCAGCAGTTCCTCCTTCTTCAAAGACTTGTATGTCAACATAAAGCTCCATGTTTTATAGGACATACTTGAGCTTACTACATGCTCCCTGGAGCTTTAGCACAAGGGAATGCCCTTGTTGATCAAGCTACCCAAAAGAAAATTATTTGGAGCAACCATGACAGATCGAACAATTCAGTCTCATACTACTCATCACCAGAATGCTGCAGCCCTGTGTAAACAGCTTCAACTTTCTCAGGAAGCAGCACGGCAGATTGGTAAATCCTGTCCAAGGTGTCCTACACTACAATCTGTCCCTCTATTTGGAGTTAACCCTCAAGGACTCCTATCAGGACAACTTTGGCAAATGGAGGTTACTCATATACTTTCATTTGGCAAACAGCCCTATGTCCACGTTACTGTGGATACTTATTCTGGATTTATATACATAGTAACCTCTGCCAGAACAGGAGAGGCTGCTAAGCAGGTTATAGCTCATTGTCTGTATGCAGTTTTCTATTATTGGATTTCCTAAACTGGTTAAAACTGACAATGTTCCTGCATATGTAGCAAAAGCATTTACTGTATTTTGTCAAACCTTTCGAATTATGGTTATTTCTTACAATTAAAGTAAGAAATCTTATTAAAGCATACCCAGCAAATATTTTAAGGTCAATTTAAAAAAATTTAAAAGGGGGGAGTCATATCCTGGAACTCCTACAGGTCTACCATATCATGCTTTTTACTTAAAATTTTTAAAATTTCTTTTGAATGCTGACGAACAGGAGATGCCAAATTTTTTTCTCCTGCGAACTTCTACCTTCTTTTATTTGATCCAGCTAGTAACACTGTTTTGTCTTTTTCCAAATAGCTCCAGATATACAGAAAAGGTTTATAGGCGATGGGGATCCTCAAACTCCTCAGCGAGATCTTCTGAGTATGGCTTTTAAGGCACCAAGAGGCAGAAAAAGCCCAATAGAGATCAGGTGAACTACCAGCTTTTAGGATACGCCCTTAAAGGCTCCAACGTCCCAAAGGGGTCTCATAGGATTCCATCTGGGTCCTGCTTCAATAGTGAAAAGGAAGGTCATTGAGCTAAAGCCTGCCAGACTTACATGCCTTTGCTGTGAGGAAAAAGGGACACTGGAAGGTAGGCTCCCCCCTCGCTCCTCTAAGGGAGGGTTCAGTCTCTTCCAGCCCTGCTCCAGCCATCTATGACCTAACCTTGCCCAGAATGGCTGGGGTTTGCCACTGAAGGCTGAAGGTGCCCAGGGCCGTCGGCCCCATCTACAACACTTTGGACGAGCCTAGGGTATTTCTTCCAAGAAGCAGGTAAACTGATCTCATTTGCACAAAGGCCACTTAACTATGTCTTGCCTGAATAGTCAGGTTTTTTATTCTTCCTTCAAAAGATCTCTGTTGTGGGTGTTGACAGTCCTATTTTCTGCTGCTTTGTTTAATATAAAGTGTTTCCTTTATTCCTCCTACCTCAATGCCCCACTCATATTTCAGGCTGGGACCTACTCCTAATTTAGAGCTCTCTCCCCCCCCCTTTTGCTAACTTCTATTGTGAATTTACCTTTGTCACCCAGCTTAGTGTATCCCAAGGTTCTCTTTACCACACCACAGTCGCAGAGCTCCAGGGAAAAGCACCCTGGTCTCATCTCTCCAGGCAGAGAAGAACAGAGGCTCCATCTCCACACATGCTGCAGATGGCTTTTCCAGTCTACCTGAATCATTACCAGCTAGAAGCAGTGGTCATTGGGACTTGGACGTGAGCTGCAAAGTATAGAATTGTGACAACAATTCCAATTCTATGCGGACTGTTCCTGGATGTGGACTTTTTCTGGACTCCTGCTCCTTGTGATAGCTCCTAACAGACTGAACTGGGGTTGGGTTGCATTCGTAGGGATTTGGAATGGTGTTGGGGCCAACTTGGACTTGGTGAACATGTTAAGGACACTACTGTTTTATGGATTCTTGTTGTATTGGCTTCAAAAATACTGGTGCATTCTAAACTGGACAGTGGTTTTTTCCTTTAAATTATACATGTGTCTGCCATAAACTTTGTAGCTTGCATAAAGAAAATATTTCATAATTTTAAAAATTAAAAATGCATGCAAAATTGGAAAGATATTGAGGAGTAATACAATATAAAGCAAGTGAAAGTCTTTAATAAACAAGAACTGTGACAAAATTGAAACATAGTAAAGATGACAAAAAGACATCAAAAACAAGATGAGCTATTGTTTAAAAACTGGTGGGTAGAAACATGGGTCCAGGAAAATATCAGCGCTTTCCTTTTCTTCTCTGACGATCCCACATACCCAATACCACGCTTAAAGTGGGAAAAATCAGTAATTTTTTTTTTAATTTTTATTTATTAATTTTAGCTTGAGAGGAAGGGAGAGAGAGACAGGAACATCAACCCATTCCTGTACGTGCTCTAACCAGAGACGGAACTGGTAACCTCTGTACTTTGAGACGATGCTCTTTAACCAACTGAGCTATATCTAACCAGGGCTAGTAATTTCTTTACCCTTAGAGAATGTTGCAGAAGAAGGATGTCCTCAGAAAAGATACTAATTTCAGCTAAGATAAGGAAATAGGTGCTTTGAAAAAGAAAAATGGAAGAGCCAAGTGAGTCTGTTTAAAGTGAAGTATTCCAAAGGGAAGGGAAAGTAGAAAGAGTTGGTAGAGCAGGAACTTTAGGGAAAAGCCAGAGTAAGAAAACATGAATACATTGATGGAATAGCTTTCTGAGGACAGGAAATGGCTGGGTAGGTTCTCTTTTTAATGTGACAATGAAGTTTTTATAAGGATGAGAAGCATAATCAAGAACTAAGAAATCACACCTAATTTTGGTATCAATTAATTGAAAGTATTCAACAATATCTCAAAGGGGATGTGAAAAAGATTTACTCTGTTTCATCAGAACACTGAGAGGGCAGTAAATAGGCAAAAAAAAAAATCTCTACTCTCCTTTTGGGGGCAAAGTATATTGAGGGCCTTGTTCTAAAGTTAGAGAAAAGTAAGATACAAATTAAATTAGAACTATAAATAAAAACAATTCCTTTCACCTTTTTGTTACATCCAAATAGAACTGGCTCTAAATCCTTTGCTTTATTTTTAAAACATGGGTTTAAATCTATTGCTTTTGGCAGTTCTTTGAGTTTTAAGCTAATGTTGAGTTAAAGCCTGAAGACTCACAGTATAAAGAACACAGAAAACATCAAATAACTGTTTATTGGTGGCAGCAGAGAAGGTACTAAGTACAATAAATTTTTCTTCAGCTATATTGTTCTACTACTAAATATCAAGGTATTACAGGTTAATGCTACATCAAAAATGATATTCAATAAGATAGTAAATTCAATATAGACAATTATGTCTCTTACTGCACTTTTTATATCCAAAGCAGCAAGTAGGCAGATACAGTAGATAAGAAACAGGAAAAGTTAGGTTTGAGTCTCTGCTCTACCAGTAACTACATACATAATTGGGCATCTAAGTGTGCTTTTCCAAGCCTGTTTCTTCATCTAAAAATCCACCTGTGATTAATTTGAGGGTTAAAAACAAAAGATGATAATATAAATACATGCAAAACTGAGAATCCAGAGCAAATTACAAGGAATACCAGAAGAATCTTGAATCCCTTACAATTCCACATGTCCAATTTAATGTGTCACAAGCATTCTTCTTTCAAAACTAGTCCCAAACTGCAACCTGCCCCTCCCACACAAACAAAAAATGAGCTGGCTCTATCTAAAAGTTACAGCACTGATTAGAAACTCTTAGTACCTCATGTTTATCTATACATGTACAAATACATAATGTGGGCAAAACCCTAGCATCCCAAGAAGCAATTCTGTACGTAACTGAGTTTCCTCTGTGCTATTATAGATTAATGAATTGAAAGTTTAGTAATGATTTATGTGAATATATCCTAGTAACCTTGTTTATAATGTAATGATGATTTCAATCTATTCACATCTCATTTTCATTTAATATGTAGCAAAATTTTAAATCACATTTTTACCCACAGGTATCAAAAGTCACTGAAGATAAGTAACCATGTTTTCTCTCTGAAATATGCATTACTACTTAACTCTGAGTACTAAGCAATTATAAGGAGTGACAGCTTTAAAAAAATCTTACATGCTTCCAGTTTCTCTTTCCTATACAATTTCACATATTCGGTAATATTTTTTCACTTTCCTACAGAACTTGGCCTATTAGGACAAGTGATTATAACAAAAGATCAAAAACCAAGAATATTAAGTGGTCAAAAAATAAACAGCAGCTCAAGAGAAGACAAACATTATCCAGAAAAGCAGGCTGAAAGAAGTCCTCTAAGAAGAATACTTTTATTTCCACATACAACAGAAAAGAAGAAGGAAGATATTGAAAATTTTGTTTCAAGCCTTCCTAGAAACAACCTAGAATGTTATTTGTGACTTTCAGCCCTATGTAGGGAAAGGGTAAATATATAAGAACCTGGAAGAAAGCTTTGAAGTGAGCATCCTCTTGAACGGTAGTGTTCTGATCAGTTGGGAGGAGAGGGAACAGGCTCTGAAGTCTCACCCTTTCACAAATCACCTTGTTAGGATGGCCAGGCAGAGGTGCTGAATTGGCCCCGGGAGATATCTGGGAAAAAGAGGGAGAAGAAAAGGATAGTTCATGGCTAGCAGCACCAATGTGGAGAATCATGCCTATGAAGGACAGTCTGGATTTTTTTATGTATTTGATTTAGCAGAGACTGGAAAGAAATTTAAAATTAATTTTAAACATCAAAACAGATGGCAAAGACTGCCTTTGGCAATGGAGCTCTCTTATAAAAACTCTAAGGAAAGAAGCACTGCTCAACAACACAAACTCCTTCCTATTTTCCCATGTAATTTCTATTGATATCTTTCCTACTGGTATGAAATCTGAAATCCTAAAGAACACAGATAAGACTTCATGCTAAAATAAACCTGCAATAAAAATTACATATCTTATGTACTTGAAAGATGTGTCCACCTAAACTAATAATCTCATTTCATATTTTAGTTAACATTCCAAAAGACTGTGCAAAAGACAAAAAAATTCAGAACATTTGTGGCAAAACTTCTACAGAGATCATAGGCATGAAAAACAAGACCATGGTGATCTCACCTCTTCAACAGAGACCTAGCAACTTTCCTAAGAAATAAAAGACCAGATCATAAACCCCAAAGTAAAAGACTGCATGTTTTAAATTCATGACTTGATTGCAGGTTAATCCCCTAAACTCATATGTAAGTACATATACTTAATCTGTAGCATTTTAAATCATAACACCATGAGCATCACCTGTTCCAATATCCTATGAACTGGGGTTGAGGGTTTGTGGACCTGCCTGTTCCCACACTGAATACCATGTACTTTTAAGGCTGTCTTGTTTTTAGAGCTTCAATGACTTATTCGTTCCTTTATGTAAGTGTCTATTCTGTGACAGGCACTCAACCAGTAAGAAAAGCATTGGTTTCCTACTTTCAAGAAGTATATGTATTGGCCTTAGCCAGATGGCTCAGTGGATAAAGCACTGTTCAGGCACACCATGGTCACAAGTTCCATCCCCAGTCAGGGCATGTACAAGAAGCAACCAATGACTGCACAACTAAAAAACAACTAAGTTTAACGAGTTAAAGCTTCTCTCCCCTCATCCCCACTTCTGTCTCTCAAAAGAAATTTTTTAAAAAGAAACAAAAAACAAAGAAGTGTCTGTTATTAAAAAAAATAAAAGCAATCACTGTACAATATAAAGAGTATCATCTTTCTATAATAGTAGGTACGGGTGCTAGTAGGGGTAACTGGCAAGAAACTGCAAAATGTTCAGAATGGCTGGTCAGTACGGAAGAAGCCATAGAGCAAGACAGAAACAGATCATGAAGTGGCATGCTATAATTATTAATCCTGCTATAATGAACTTCCTTAGCCCCTTTTTAATTTTTCCCCCTTTGCAAATTTTTGTTTTTGGTTTGCTATGAGCCTAGTAAACAGATAATTATACTGTTGGTAAAAATAGAATTACTTCCAAAGATCTTCCTAGGAATAAAAGCAAAACAATTGGGGGCAGTAACTTTAGAATTCACTAGTACTGTTACACAAAATGTTTTGAACATGAGCTTAAAGCTCATTTCTGCCCCACAAACATGAATGTGCTAATATCCTTTACTACTGTGATAAAGTATGAATTGCTGAATAAAGGACTATTTATTGACTGCCTCCCAGAAAGTTATATTAAAAGGAATATAAAACGCCCTGGCCGGTTGGCTCAGCGGTAGAGCGTCGGCCTGGCGTGCGGGGGACCCAGGTTCGATTCCTGGCCAGGGCACATAGGAGAAGCGCCCATTTGCTTCTCCACCCCCCCTCCTTCCTCTCTGTCTCTCTCTTCCCCTCCCGCAGCCAAGGCTCCATTGGAGCAAAGATGGCCCGGGTGCTGAGGATGGCTCTTTGGCCTCTGCCCCAGGCGCTAGAGTGGCTCTGGTTGGGGCAGAGCATCGCCCCCTGGTGGGCAGAGCGTCCCGCCCCTGGTGGCCTGCCGGGTGGATTCCGGTCAGGCGCATGCGGGAGTCTGACTGTCTCTCCCCGTTTCCAGCTTCAGAAAAATACAAAAAAAAAAAAAAAAAACAAAAAAAAAAAACAAAAAAAAAAAAAAAAAAAAAAAGGAAGATAAAACATGTATCCTGTCCTCAAAAAGCTTATTCTAGTTTAAAAAAATGATGCAAATAGCCAACTATACCATAACACAGGGGGAAAATCAGAATAGAATTAGGAGTCTTGGGTTTGAGGGTAAGAATAAGAAAAAATTTCATAGGAAAAAGTGTACTTCAAATTCCTGAATACTCAATCTAAGGAGTGCTTTAATCTCCTTTCTTAAAACAGACTGTTCCTTTATGTCAGATTCATATTCTTTTTGCAATCTTCTTCAGCTTATAATTTACACAGCATCTCTGAAGAGCTTTTTAATAAGTCATCTGCCTAAAGCAGTTTGTATGACTAGCACTCTTACAAACTGCTTGTACAAGTACCTAGCTGGGAAAACAGAATCAGATCAGGTTTCCTCTCCTTAATTCTTTGTTCCTTTGAAAACTTAAGAAACTGGCAAACCCTGACCCCTATGGCCAGTTATAATTTTGAAATATATTCCTCTCCTACTAGCAATTCCTTTGGTCAGAAGCTTTGTCTAAAAAGGGAAGACAAACAATACAATGGAGGAAAGCCATATTCAATTCCTGTAGTTAGTACAGATCTGAGACAAAAATGATAGATGGATTGATCAAAACCAGAAGTCCCCACTGGGTAAGATAAAATCACACACAATCATCGTGGGGGTGGGAGACATAGTTAAAACTCTAAGATGGCCTCCAAGATTCCCATCTCTGGTGTACATCTGCATAATCCCTCCCTCCCTGGTGTATGGGTAGGACTGTAAATACAGTGAATTCCCCCCCCCATGAGTAGGTTAAATCACATGGCCTAAATTATATAAAAACCTTCACCTCTGTGAATTTTCAGATTAATTAAAATTCCAAGTCGGCTGGTTTAAATTAATCACAAAGGGGAGATTAGCCTGGGTAGGACTGACTTAATCAAAGAAAGCTCTCAAAAGAACAGAGCCTTTCCTAAAGAGATTCGGTCAAACCATACCAGGCCTCCTCACCCATGGAAACTTAAGATAACAGATTTCTGTTGTACGCTACTAAATTTTCGGTAATTTATTACACAATAAAAATGAAAAACACTGTGTGTGTACAGGAGGTACAGGTATATGAATGTGCATATATGTACATATGTATGTGTGTGTACACACACACCAGGTGGGGCAAAAGTAGGTTTACAGTTATTTGTACACAAGAATAAACTTTCACATACTCACAACTATAGTATAAACCTACTTTTGCACCACCTTGTATAAAATAAAAATTGTACCACACAAAGGAAAGTTTCTTTTCCAGAATTTTAGCTATATTAATTTGATTATGAAAAATATGAAATAAGCCATTTTTAAGCACTACAGCAGTTTTTAAAATCTCAATCTAGGCCCTGGCTGGTTGCTCAGTGATAGAACATTGGCCTGACGTGCGGATGTCCCAGGTTCAATTCCCAGTCAGGGCACACAGGAAAAGCGACCATTTGCTTCTCCACCCTTCCACCCCTTACACTTCCACAGCTATGGCTTGATTGGTTTGAATGCATCAGCCCTGGGCACTAAGGATACATTGAGCCTCTCTGCCTCAGGCACTAAAAATAGCTTGGTTGTGAGCATGGCCCTAGATGGGCAGAGAACCCACCCCAGACAGGGGTTGCTGGGTGGATCCTGGTCACCGTGCATGCGGGAGTCTATCTCCCTTCTTCTCACTTGGAAAAGAATAAAAACAAAAACAAAATTTCAGTCTTGTAACAACTAACTTCATGCCAGGAACTGGACTGGTCTCTCTGATCTACACATTGCAAGTCAGGGTTAACTGACTTGCTTAAAGCCACACATATCATAAATACCAGAGCCATAATTTAAAGTCTACCCTATTGCCTCTAAATTTCATACTGAGCCCACTAAACTAAAATAGTTTAAAAAAATTTTAAATAACGTTCTTCTTAATAATATAGTTGGATTAGTAACTAACAGTTATTTCACCTGGCTTAAAGCTATAAAATATTTTAAAATACGTTTCCTTCGTTCCTGCATAAATTTCCACTACTGCCCTAAATCTCCCTCAGTTGAAATTACTGAGGTTATACTGTATCTGAAAATTGATACAATTCTATTTTTCTCTAACATGGCAACTGTTAAACATTACAAAGACATGGTAACTTCAGTCTTCTCTAAGAATGCAATTTACATTTAAAAAATTATGCCAAGAGAACATCCTGAGATGGAATTAAACCTCACAAATTTCTCATTTTAAATGTTTATTTACATATAATTGTATGACTAATCCACCCAGATAACAGAAAAAAGCAGTTTCACAAAACTAGTTATACAAAAACACTTTAACTTTTTGAACACTAACACATTACTCTTTTAGGACATCTTTGGTTTATTGAGACCTTTCCTTGTCTTGGTAACAATATAATCAAGAATTTAACCTTTATCTTAAAGAGAATAGTAATTATTACCACTTACTGTGCTATATATAACATATGACTTAGGTCCAGATATTATGCCACAACATGATTCCTCCAAAATAGCGCCCGGTTATAGCTTCCTTCATTCATTTACATTTTTCTTATAAAGGTGAGGCACAAGATGTGCAGGTATGTAACATCTAGACCAGTATTAAGTAATGTGCTTTCTACAAAATAAATTGCTCAAAGGCCCAAACAGCTTTCTCCAAAATAGCCATATTACTCTCCAGAAAAAGAGAAATAATCATTCACTGATACTTGCTATAATAACACCTGGTTAGCAGTACTCAAAGCCTAACAGAAGAAAAAACAAAACAAAAGATGAGGAATCAGGTGCTTAGTATTGACTCCAAGTCCCTTATTCCTGTAGGTCCAAGTCTAGGTACCTACAAATGAAGAGGTCAAATCCAAATTGCCTAAAATTCCAAATAGTCTCACTGCTTCCATGATGGCAAATGTTAATCACCTGGAAAGTAATGAGGTAGATTTATTAACAATTTAAAAGTTTGAATCAGTAATCTTTCCTTTGATAAATTCTCATGTTATACTACAAAATATGGGAAAATCTATATGTAAAAGTTGTTCACAGCACATTAATAGCAACAATTTAAAAGGCAAACGTAGTAACCTAAATGTTTGACAAGTATGTATTTGCTAAGTAAGATTATGGTATCTGTGCTTGATGGACTATTATGCAGTCATTAAATCATTCAAGAACTGGTACTACCTACTGTCGTTACTGTCCAGTATGGGGGCAATTATTTTTCAAAACAAACTACTATTCCCATTCTTGAGATAAGGGCCCTTATCTTCTGGAAGCAGAGCAGAGCCCAGGTTGGTGAAATGAGACAAAAGGCTCCGCTCTATGCTTTCCCCCACCCCACAGCCCCATAAATTAATGGGAAGAGGAGGAGGAGGGAAGCACATGCAACTAAGGAAGTCTCTATTACATGTATAGAGAAGATGGACATAAAAGTTAGGAAAAGTAAGAGTTACGCATTGTTTTAATAAATTGATTCTTTGCTCCCCCCTTCCACAATCCAGAAAGATTATTCTCCTCTCAAGGAAGTGTGTCTAATATCATTTTACTCAGGCTGGTAACCTCTAAGAAGATTGCTCTAAAATAGCTCTTCTAGATTTAGCTCTAAGAATTATGCTGCAACTGTGAGTTGATGTCTCTCATCTCTCTCCCTTCCCAACTCTCTCTAGCTATTTATAAAAATAAAAAAAATTACATGGATTGGAAAACATCCAGACCATGACCAGTCCAAATCAATACAAAAGTTATTTTTGTGTGTAGCTGAAAAGATGGCCTAACCAGGCGGTGGCACAGTGGATAGAGTGTCGAACTACGATGCAGAGGACCCAGATTTGAGACCCCAAGGTCGCCAGCTTGAGCACGGGCTCATCTGGTTTGAGCAAAAAGCTCACCAGCTTGGACCCAAGGTTGCTGGCTTGAGCAAGGGGTTACTCGGTCTGCTGTAGCCCCACAGTCAAGGCACATATGAGAAAGCAATCAATGAACAACAACTAAGGTGCCACAACGAAAAACTGATGATTGATGCTTATCTCTCTCCGTTCCCGACTGTCTGTCCCTACCTATCCCTCTCTCTCTGTCTCTGTTAAAAAAAAAAAAAAAAATTAAGTGTGACTGAGCTCTTTATAATTCTTATTAAATTCAATTCAAATATTTATTTCATGTCTTCCATGTGCTAGATACTGTGAAAACAATGGGAAAAAAAGAAATAGTCCTTATGCTCAAAAGGATTCAGTCTAGTGAGGAAATTCAACAGGAACTAAAATAGAAGACAACTGGGCCCTCTAACAGAGGGGATTAGAGGTAAGGTGTACAAATAGAAGGGAGAAGATAAAAGTTTTTTATCCTTAGAAGTTTTTTAAACCTTAAAAAGAAACATGAAAGAATATGAATGGGGGAAAGGGGATGAGACTGTATGCATGGCCCCTCTTCATCGATTTGCTCAATTTTCTCACTAATTTACTATACAGAATTCAAATATTTGATCTCCAGACAGACAACATCATACTAGGTATTTAACATTTGCTGAATGAACTAGAACTATAGGGTTCATTTCAAATGTGTGTTTACAACCTGTGCACGCAAATAAAGCAAAGTCATGAGTTAACCAAAGTAGAACAGAAGTGAAAATGAACAGAGGTGATTAATAGGAACACAACCAGAAAACCAGTTAAGGAGACCCAGACACTACAGAACAAATCATGAGACTAATCAAGAACTACCTTTCCAGCAAAATGAATTACAAAATAGTGGTAACCTAATACTGGGCAGCACAAACAGAGAGATATAGATGGAATAGACTGGAAATAGAAGACAAAGATCATCTTGACCAATAATCTTTCTATGCCAATCAATCATTTCAGAGATTTTTGTCCAAAGATTTCATCTATGCTTCCAACCCAGAGCCTTGGAAAAATAAAAAATGAGCACAAATAAAATGTAACTATAAGCCTGATCCAAAGATGTTGGCAGAGAGACAATGGAACTATACATTATGATGCTAACAGACTCAGCTGTATGAATCCTCTGTCCACCCTTCATCAAAAATCAGGCTGCTCGCCTGACCTGTGGTGGTGCAGTGGATAAAACGTCGACCTGGAAATGCTGAGGTCGCCGGTTCGAAACCCTGGGCTTGCCTGGTCAAGGCACATATGGGAGTTGATGCTTCCAGCTCCTCCCCCCTTCTCTCTGTCTCTCCTCTCTCTCTGTCTCTCTCTCCTCTCTAAAACTGAATAAATAAAAGTAAATAAATAAATTTAAAAATTTAAAAAAAAATCAGGCTGCTCAAGTAAATTCTCAATATTTACTCAGATTAACATCTGCCAACTTAATTTAGCTATAAAAACAGATGGGTACATAAACTTCAACAAGTATAGAAAACACAAACTACCTTCTAGAATCACAAAAGATATCAAAGGTAGAGAAACCACAAAAATCATTTAAATCCAACTCAAACTTTACAGATGAGGGCCTGAGGCCCACATGGCAAATCTGTATGTAGCAAAACTGATTCAACTACAGCTTCTAAAAGGCCACACATTACAGAAAATGGTAGAAGTCAACTTAAAATTGAACACTTATAAAACATTTAAGGCTTAATAGGTTTTCAAAAGTAAAATGTATTAGGCCAGTAAATATATAAGCCACAAAAAACTGGAGAAAGAGGAACGTAGAGTGGGTTTTTTCCACTTAAAAACCTAGTTATTACTTTCATCTTCTGATTGTAAGGTATGTCCCAGCTTTACTGCAACTGATGTGATACCTATACTTGTTCTTTTATTGTTCCTTCTATAGAAATCCGATTTCTATTAGATGTGTTGTTCTCCAAAAACAGTAACAATTTAACCTTGATTACAACAGCCCCTCCATCCTGTTTTGATTTCATAATAACCGTGTGACTGGATTTAAATTTAGTTTACCACGGCTGCTTGCTATGTAAAATAATTTTGTGGTAAATGTATTAAATATACTGCAATTAAGGCTAAGTAGGATTAAAAAAAGACATATACTTAAATATTCATAAATTAAGTGCGTCTCATTAAGGAAAAAAGTGCAATTCATATGTTTGCGATAATTACATGTTAAGTATTCGTGTTTCTACTTATGATGTAAGAATTAGCATACCCGTGTTACTAACAGTACACATAATTTTTGCAGTCCTATAGACAGAAATGAAAACTATTATTTAGCCCTCAATAATTTGAAAAACTTCCGTTCGAAACCAACCTCTCTCATTCTTCAGCCCTGAAAGGAAGAACTTTCATCCTAAGAACAAAACACAGCCTGTCCAGAAATCTGTGGAGGCAGAAGGACGTGAGAGAGGACCCTTTCGACTGGTTCCGCGTTCTCGCGGGTGACATCATTTCACCTGCGCCTTGGCAAAACGGGAGGGAACCAGAGATCGAGGCCATCTGCCAGGCGGCAGCTGGCCGGCGCTTCCGCTGGCTGTGCCCGCTCCTCCTCGCCACTTCCCGGGAAACAAAGAGCACCGGGCTGCAGGGCCACGCCCCACCGAACACCGGACAACCACACCCCCACCCTGCCGCTGGCCACAACCCCTCAGCCTTCCAGCGGCCTTTGGGTCTGCGGCTCGGCCTGCCCCGCCCTCACGCAGGAACCAACCGCTGCAGCTACCAGTACCTGGGAGGGAAGGGTCCGCCCTGCGGAGCTGCTCCCGCGGCTCCTCACTGGCCCACCGCTTTCTATTGTGACCGCTCACCCAGCCAGCAGCCAACTCGCCAGATCCCTCGTCCCCGGGCCTCCTCACCCCTGGAACCTGGGCTCTGACTGAGGCGCTGTCACGGCGCTTCCTTCTTCCCAGTACCATCACACGGGCGCACCAGGAGACGAAGGCTGCACGCCCAGAACTGCCACAGTCGGCTAAAGCCTCGAGGGCTCCATGCTCTCAGTCCCCGCGCCCTAACCGCCCCAGCTGCCGCATGCCCTACTCCGTTGAACGAGGGACCCCGCCCCACTGCACCCCGCCACTGTGCTCGAGGACCCGGCTCGAAGAGCGATGTGCGCCTGCGCACTGCTCTCCACTGCGTGCGCAGACAACGCCCCTCCCCGCTAGGCTGCAAGATGCGCCAGCACCGGCCCTTCCATTTTTTAGTTCTGGAGCGTCCCTGCCCCGCCCCCTTTTCGGAACAAACCAAGCGTACCTGGCGTGCCTAGAGTGAAGAGCCAGACCGACAAACGCTCTATCTCTTTACCTCTCCGCACAGTACCACGCAGAGCCCGCTTTGTTTCCACCACGCGTGAGGGAGGGGGGTGGGGCGGGGCTGCACACATACTGGCGAGCAACTCAACTAGTTCCGGCAACAAAGACCAACGCACTGTGCCCCTGCGCAGCCCCGCCCTGGCCCGCCTCCCGTGCCCAGACGCCCAATTCGTACCCTCTAAATTGTTGCTATTGGTCCATGCCTCCCAAATTCAAAACTCAGCAAACACTAACAGATCTCACTCAAATTCACATGTATTCATGTGACCTGAGGAATTTTGCAGGGGTCCCCAAACTTTTTACACAGGGGGCCAGTTCACTGTCCCTTAGACCGTTGAAGGGCCAGACTATAAAAAAAAACACTATGAACAAATCCCTATGCACACAGCACATATTTTAAAGTAAAAAAAACAAAACGGGAACAAATACAGTATTTAAAATAAAGAACAAGTAAATTTAAATCAACAAACTGACCAGTATTTCAATGGGAACTATGCTCCTCTAACTGACCATCAATGAAAGGTGCCCCTTCCAGACCTGCGGTGGGGGCGGATAAATGGCCTCGGGGCCAGATGTGGCTGCGGGCAGTAGTTTGGGGACCCCTGATGTAGAGGCTAGGTGTCTTACAATGGAGCAAGCAGGTTCAAACCCAACTTGTCCGACTGTAAGGCTAATTTAAAAACTCGTATTTAAAGACCCTGGACGATTGGTAGAGTGTCAGCACAGCATGTGGATGTCCCGGGTTCAATTTCCAGTCTGGGCACACAAAAGTAGTGACCATCTGCTTCTCCACCCTTCCCTCTCTATATCTCCTCTCCTCCAACAGTCATGGTTCCACTGGAGCAAGTTGGCCCCAGACACTGAGGATGTCTCCCTGGCCTCCCCTCAAGCTCTAAAACAGCTCAGTTGCCAAGCAACCAAGCAGCGCCCCAGATGGTCAGAGCCATCTGCCCTAGGGAACTTGCTGTGGATCCCCGTAGGGGCGCATGTGGGAGTCTCTCTGCCTCCCCTCTTTTCACTTAACTAAAAAAAAAGAAAGAAAAAGTGAGTTATTTAGACCATGCTGAGGATGAGAAATCAGATAGAAAGACTGAAGCCATCTTGGTGACCTGATCATGTTAAAGATCTAAAAAAGGATGTGAGACCTTCCCATAAAAAGTACAATAAATAGCCTAACCAGGCGGTGGCACAGTGAATAGAGCGTCGGACTGGGATGCAGAGGACCCAGGTTCGAGACCCCAAGGTCGCCAGCTTGAGCGTGGACTCATCTGGTTTGAGCAAAAGCTCACCAGCTTGGACCCAAGGTCGCTGGCTCCAGCAAGGGGTTACTCGGTCTGCTGAAGGCCCATGGTCAAGGCACATATGAGAAAGCAATCAATGAACAACTAAGGTGTTGCAACGCGCAATGAAAAACTAATAATTGATGCTTCTCATCTCTCTCCGTTCCTGTCTGTCTATCCCTCTTTCTGACTCACTCTGTAAAAAAAAGTACAATAAATAAATATGTAAGTGGTATCCAATGAAAAGAAGGCTGTCAAGGCATTATAGAAGAAGTGGGCTTTAAGTAGACAGGAATTTGATGATGTTTTCAAAGATGATCATACTTTACAGGGGTCCAATCAGGAGAAAAAAGAAAAACCTGGTTCTAGTTCTGGCGTTACTTAAACCAGTCTCTCTCCTGGTTTAGGTCTCAGTTGATTCTGGTAAAATAATTAGGGAATCAAACTACAATGATGTTCCAGGATGCTCTGAACCTCTATGTATTAATAACACTATATAGTAATTATTTGTATATATTTGTCTCCCATATCAGACTCAGCTCTGGGATTCTGTTTTGACTCTGTTAACTCCAAGGTTTGAGCCTACAGCCAGAAGCACACAACAGCAAATGCTTAGCAACTGCTGAATCAAAGTGCCAACAATAACATCACAGGCTTTTATAATTTCGAGACAAAGAAAAGCTAGAATGAGATAGCAGCTCCTATGAACACAACCCTCTCTCAACCCCAACCACCATTATTATGTAGCCCAGTTGCATAGTTGATTCTTCCCCCAACGCCCTCTCTGCTAACAAAGGAGCCAATTTAGAGACCATTATCTCCAACTTTTTACATTTTTATTTTTCACTTCATAAATCCCAGCCACAACCTTTAGATGTATCCAATACAATCCATTTTTAATATCTAAGTTCCTCACAAATCTCCCTCTACTGCTGTGGACTGACCAAGAATTACAGTTCTTCCAGAATCTCACCTACACAAGCTTCCTTACCCAATACCACCCTGAAACAGCTTTTCTTGTGTACTTGGATATGGGCTATATGATGACACGGGGAAAAGGGTACAGAAATTACCATTTGAGTGTTGTCCAATCATAAGAGTCATATTCCTTGAGGTACTGAATCTCAGCAGCAAAAATCTACTATAGCCCTCCAGTATTCCTCACCCTTCAGCTTATCTAAATCCCCTTCTGTGAGGCACACATGGTCACTGGCTGGAGCCCAAAGGTTGCTGGCTTGAGCAAGGGGTCACTCACTCTGCTGTAACCTCTGAAGAAACATATGAAAAAGCAACCAATGAACAGCTAACGTATGCCTCAACGAAGACTTGATGCTTCTCATACCTCTTCCTTCCTATCTGTCCCTCTCTGTAACAACAACAACAAAAAGCTATATACGGCTACTGAAAATGAGGCTAATGCAACTAATGAATTGACGAGGACCAGTTTAAATAGCCACATGTGGCTAGGGACACTACAGAACTTGAAGGAATAGTTCCTTGTGAAAAGAACTTCTTGAGAATTCTGACTCTAAGACTGGCCTTCAAAATTGGTTTTCACAACATACATGAAAACTGGGAATGACTACTAAAAACTTCTTCCTGAGATACCCAAGCCATTAAGTCCTCTCACTTCTAAAATAAAAATACAGTTATCCTCCACTTCTTGGAAGCCTGCTTTAAACCACTTCAGTTTTACAAAGGACCTACATTAGTGCCTGTTTTCACTAACCAAAAGGAATCTGAAGAGTATTTAGCAAAAAATAGGGTTCAGCATTTGTTTTGCTGTGAATCATTATTGAAGAAATGCACATCTGAGCAGCAAGAGTGGCACCCCAAGCTTCTTCCCAGGTAGCTGCACTTAGTATCTTAGCAGCAAGCTGCCATTGCTCTGAACTTTATCGGTGAGCATCTGTGCTTTGTCTTGGTTTGTTTTGTGCGTTTGTTAGCATGATATGTACTAAGATAATTAACTGCTTCTTCACTTAACGTCATTTCTACTTATGAAATGTTTCATAAAGGAATGCTCTACTTTAAGACAGTGGAGGAAATCTGTATACCAATACAGTACTTATCAAACAGAAAAATACTGAAGTTCTTTCAAATATGTCTGGTCACTGGGGTTGTCTAACCCAGTGTCCTACCATTTTAATATATGTCAATAACAGCTGAGGTTCTGATAGGGCTGCATTGGATCTAGAAATGAGTTTAGGGGTGCTGATATCTTTACAATATTGAATCTTCAATCTGTGAGCAAGATGCATTTTTATACTGTTTGAGTTACTTTATTCCATAATGCTTCACAGTTTTCTGAAGAGGTCTTGCACATTTTTGTTCTTAGGTTTATTCTAGGTTTTATATATAATTACTAATTCTAATAGCTTATCTTAATTCTTTTGCATTTTCTATGCGTACAATCCTGTCAGCAGAAAGTGACTTAAATTTCTTTATTTCTAACATATTTTCCTCTTTTTTTTTTTTTTTAATCTTGGCTTAGCACTGGCTAGGACCTCTGGTACAGTGCTAAATAGATACAGTGAGAGCAGGCATTTCTGTCTTACTTCAAAACTGGAAAACTTTCAACATTTCATATTTAAGTGTGTTTGCAGTAGGTTTTTGTAGATCTCTTCAGCAAAGTAAGAGAGTTCTCTTTTATTTCTACTTTGTTGAATTTATCATATATGTATGTTTAATTTTATCCAATTTTTTGTACCTATGAGCTAATTATGATTTTTCTGTTAATGTGTGAATTACACTAATTAGTTTTTCAATGTTAAGCCAACTTTACATTTCTAATAAAATCATGTCTTACTACATTACTCTTTTTATTATTGTTGGATTTGGTTTACCAATATTTGATATTTTGTTTAGGATTTTTACATCTGTCTTCTTTAGTGAGATAAGCTATTATTTACATTTTTGGAATGTCAAGTTTTGTTACAAAGATTATGCTAGCCTCACCTGACTAGGAGGTAGCGCAATGGTTAGAGCGTCGGACTGGGATGCAGAGGACTCAGGTTCGAGACCCCAAGGTCGCCAGCTTGAGCACAGGCTCATCTGGCTTGAGCAAAAAGCTCACCAGCTTGGACCCAAGGTCGCTGGCTCAAGCAAGGGGTTACTTGGTCTGCTGTGGCCTCCCAGTCAAGGCACATATGAGAAAGCAATCGATGAACAACTAAGGTGTCGCTATGAAAAACTAATGATTGATGCTTCTCATCTCTCTCCGTTCCTGTCTGTCTGTCCCTATCTATCCCTCTCTCTGACTCTGTCTGTGTAAAGAAAAGAAAAGAAAAAAAAAAGATTATGCTAGCCTCAAAAAATGAAATCAGGGAGTGTACTCTCTTTTTCTATTTTCTAGAAGAGTTTCTATAAGATTAGTGTTATGGCCTGACCTGTGGTGGCGCAGTGGATAAAGCGTCGACCTGGAAATGCTGAGGTCGCCGGTTTGAAACCCTGGGCTTGCCTGGTCAAAGCACATATGGGAGTTGATGCTTCCAGCTCCTCCCCCCTTCTCTCTCTCTGTCTCTCCTCTCTGTCTCTCCCTCTCCTCTCTAAAATGAATAATAATAAAAAAAAAGATTAGTGTTATGCTCTCTTTAAATGTTTGGTAGAGGCCCTGGCTGGTTGGCTCAGTGGTAGAGCGTCGGCCTGGCGTGCAGGAGTCCCAGGTACAATCCCCGGCCAGGGCACATAGGAGAAGCGCCCAGCTCCACCCCTCCCCCTCTCTTTCCTCTCTGTCTCTCTCTTCCCCTCCCGCAGCCAAGGCTCCAATGGAGCAAAGTTTGCCCGGGTGCTGAGGATGGCTCTGTGGCCTCTGCCTCAGGTGCTAGAATGGCTCTGATTGCGGCAGAGCGATGCCCCAGGATGGGCAGAGCATCGCCCCCTGGTGGGCAAGACAGGTGGATCCCGGTCGGGCTCATGCTGGAGTCTGTCTGCCTCCCCGTTTCCAGCTTTGGAAAAATACAAAAAATAAAAATAAAAAAAAGTTAAAAATAAAAAAATAAAAAATAAAAAATAAATGTTTGGTAGAATTTGCTGGTTAGTCAACTGAACTTGGAATTACATTTCTTTAGTAGTTACAGATTTCCTGTTAGCTTTTCTGTCCTTTCCTCATCTGAAACTCACAATCTGCTTCTAGAAAACTATCTCATAATCTTGTCAATTTGAAGAGTACTACTGCTAGAAATACATTTTCAAATACACTACACTGTATAAACAATAATTACAAACAAATTTTACATAAGTAATAGTAGTCTGCCAAACAGTAAATATAAAATTTGATTTTGTTCTCAATTTTTCATTTCTAGACATCAAAGAATATCTAAATAACAGTTATCTGAAGGACCTTTATACAAAAGTGATGACTATGAGATTATAGGCTTTCTTGCTCCCTCTACACATTTCTATCACAATACCTTACAGTATTTATTAAATGTCTATTTCCCCCTATTAAACTGTAATAAGGTCCTCTGGAATAGGTCCCATTTCTCCTTTGTATATTACTGACACCCATACTGGAATAATGTTGGCTGATAGGAAAAGAATAGTCTTTTTAACAATGGTGTTGGGAAAATTGAATATCCATATGCAAAACAATAAAAATAGAAGACCCAGAATTTTCACTATGAGTCAAAGATCTAAACATAAAAGCTAAAACTTTTATGAAAAAATATAGGGAAAATGCTTTATAACATTGGATCCAGCAATGATTTCTTGGCTATAACACCAAAAGGACAGGCAACAAAAGAAAAAAATTGTATTACTTCAAAATAAAAGCTCTATACAAAGGGCACAATCAAGAGTGAAAAGGCAACCTATGGAACAGGAGAAAATATTTACAAGTCATATGTCTGCTAAGGGGTTAATATCCAAAATATATAAAGAGGCCCTGGCCGGTTGGCTCAGTGGTAGAGTGTCAGCCTGGCGTGCAGCAGTCCCGGGTTCGATTCCCGGCCAGCGCATACAAGAGAAGCGCCAATCTGCTTCTCCACCCCTCCCCCTCTCCTTCCTCTGTCTCTCTCTTCCCCTCCATTGGAGCAAAGTTGGCCCGGGCGCTGAGGATGGCTCCAAGGCTGCTGCCTCAGGCGCTAGAATGGCCCTGGTTACAACAGAGCAACGCCCCAGATGGGCAGAGCATCGCCCCCTGGTGGGCATGCCGGGTGAATCCCGGTCAGGTGCATGCAGGAGTCTGTCTGACTGCCTCCCTGTTTCCAACTTCAGAAAAATACAAAATATATAAAGAACTCTACAATAAAATATATAAAAAATATGATTTAAAAAAAGGCAAAGGGCTTGAAGAGACATTTCTCCAAAAAAGATATACAAATAGACAAAAAGTGCTAGAAAATATGCTCAATATCACTGATCAGTAGGAAAATGCAAATCAAAACCACAATGAGATATTACCTCATACCCATTTAAGATGGCTACTATTTTTTTAAAAATGAAACAAAGTAACAAGTATTTGCAAGAATGTGGAAAAACTAGAATCTGTTTGGGCTTGTTTTGGGAATGGAAAATGGTGCAGCTGCTATGGAAAACAGTAAGTGGTTCCTCAAAACATTAAAAACAGAAATGACCAGCAATTCCATTTCCAGGCACATAACACAAAGAATTAAAAGCAGAGGCTCAAACAGGTATTTCTATACCCATGTTCCTAGCAGCATTATTCATAATAGCCATACATAAAAAAAAAACCAAGTTCATAAATGAATGACAATATATATTATAAACACACAATGGAATATTATTCATCCATCAAAGGAAATTCTGACACATGCTACAATGTGGAAGAACCTTGACAACATGCCACTAAGTGGAATAATACAGTCACAAAGACAAATATTACATGACTCCACTTATACAGGTACACAGAGCACTCAATTCTATACGAACAGAAAATAGAATGGTAGTTGCCAGTGGCTGGGAGGAGAGGACAATGAAGAGTTATGAAGTTTCTGTTTTGCAAGATGAAAAGAATTATGGAAATTTACTGCACAACAATGAGAATGTGCTTAACACTACTGTACTGTAAACTCGAAAATGGTGAATTTTATGTTAGGAGTATTTTACAACTACAAAAGAAAATCTTATCACAGCAGCAAAAGGGATGGTTTAAAAATATGTATATAGCCTGACCAGGCGGTGGCACAGTGGATAGAGCGTCGGACTGGGATGCAGAGGACACAGGTTTGAGACCCCGAGGTCGCCAGCTTGAGCATTGGCTCATCTGGTTTGAGCAAAGCTCACCAGCTTGGACCCAAGGTTGCTGGCTTGAGCAAGGGGTTACTTGGTCTGCTGAAGGCCCACGGTCAAGGCACATCCGAGAAAGCAATCAATGAACAACTAAGTTGTCGCAACGAAAAACTGATGATTGATGCTTCTCATCTCTCTCTGTTCCTATCTGCTTGTCCCTATCAATCCCTCTCTCTTGACTCTCTGTCTCTGTAAAAAAATTTAAAAAAATTAAAAAATATGTATATAAGCCAGATTATGTCCCTTCTTTATTTAAAACCTCCCAAATGCTTCCCATAACCAGCAGAATAAAATCCCTAAAGTTCTTTCCCAAGTTTACCAAGATCCACATGATCTGTCCTGTGCCTGCCTCTTCTCATACCACTTTACCCTCATACACCTTGCTTGTCCACATCAGCATTCTTTTGTATGTATAATCTTTGTAGCATTAGGGCCTTTGCACAGCTGTTTCTCTCCCTAAAATGCATTCATTCTTATCACTCAGAGCTTAGCCTAAGTGCCACCTTCCTAAAGGCCTTCCCTAACACCTAATCTAGAGGAGCCAACTGCCCAATTACTTGCACAGCATTTTGTGAGTAGCTGATTATTTACTAGTTTACATAAGCAGTTCCTTTTCTGCCTCTTTTCTAAAAAAATAAGCACCAGAAAAACAAGGATCTTCCTTGTCAGTCTGTTCACCACTATATCCTGGTGACTCAACAGTGCCTAACACATAATAGAAACTTCCAGCAACCATGAACATGAGCGGTAGGAAATGAATGGATTGTAATACATGAGAATATTTTATATTTTTTAAATTTTTTTAAATTTATTTTTATTTTTATTTTTGTATTTTTCTGAAGCTGGAAACGGGGAGGCAGTCAGACAGACTCCTGCATGCACCTGACCGGGATCCACCCGGCACGCCCACCAGGGAGCGATGCTCTGCCCATCCGGGGCGTCGCTCTGTTGCGACCAGAGCCACTCTAGCGCCTGAGGCAGAGGCCATGGAGCCATCCCCAGTGCCCGGGCCATCTTTGCTCCAATGGAGCCTTGACTGCAGGCGGGGAAGAGAGAGACAGAGAGGAAGGAGAGGGGGAGGGGTGGAGAAGCAGATGGGCGCTTCTCCTGTGTGCGCTGGCCAGGAATCGAACCTGGGACTGCTGCACGCCAGGCCGACGCTCTACCACTGAGCCAACTGACCAGGGCCTGTTTTATATTTTTAACGTTATTATTTTTTTTACTAAAGATTTGTCTGCGAGCCAGATGCAGCCATTAAAAGAGCCACATCTGGCTTGTAAGCCATAGGTTCCCGACCCCTGATCTAAAGCTTAACAATTAAAGACATATTAAATAAATTACCATAGGCCCTTAAGATGGAACATTATGCAGCCATTTTAACTGATGTTTCAGGTAGATGTCTGTGCAGATTGTATTTTCCAAAATGGCCATAGCAACTGCTCTTGCCTTTCATTCTCTCTCTCTCTCTCTCTTTTTTTTAATACAGGGACAGAGATAGAGTCAGAGAGAGGGACAGATAGGGACAGACAGGAATGGAGAGAGATGAGAAGCATCAATCATCAGTTTTTCGTTTTGACACCTTATTTGTTCATTGATTGCTTTCTCACATGTGCCCTGCCTGTAGGCCTTCAGCAGACCGAGTAACCCCTTGCTCGAGCCAGCGACCTTGGGTCCAAGCTGCTGAGCTTTATGCTCACGCCAGATGAGCCCAAGCTCAAGCCAGTGACTTCGGGGTCTTGAACCTGTGTCCTCTGCATCCCAGTCCGACACTCCATCCACTGTGCCATCGCCTGGTCAGGCGCATTCTCTTCTTATAACAGTATGTTTACATTCCCATCCAGTGGTAGGGTCGATGTTCAGTCCTCTTGAACTTGGGTAGGCCTGTGACTGTGGTGGAAGTGATGCTTTGTGACTTCTGAAGCTAGGTCATAAAAAGTTATACAGCACCTGCCTGGTCCTCTTGAACAGTCACTCTTCAAATCAAGCCACCATGCTGTGAGAAGCCCAAATGACCTACAGGTACACAGGCCGAGAGCCCCAGCTAAAGTACAGCACTCACCATCAAACATATAAGTACTTCAGGATGACTCCATCGTTAGCCACCATTTGATTGCAACTGAATGAGAAATTCCACACAAATGCCACCTAGCTGAGCAAAGGAAACCCCAGTACCATGAAAGATACTAAAAGATATGCTTTGCACTGCTGAGTTTTACAGTAACCAATTACACAATCCAGATAATCAGAACAATTTAGTTTTATTTTAACCATGCAGAAAATGAGAAAAATTTAAAGAAAAAATGCTATATTTAAGAGTAATTAATCTACTGCCTGACTGGTGTTGGCACAGTATGGACAGAGCATCGACTGGGGATGCTGAGGACACTGGTTTGAAACCCTGAGGTCACGCAGGGTCACTGGCTTGAGCACAGGATCATCAACATGATCCCAAGGTCACTTGCTTGAGCCCAAAGGTTGTTGTTGGCTTAAAGCCCAAGGTCGTTAGCTTGAGCAAGGGGGCTACTGGCTAGGTCTGAACCCCTGGTCAAGGCATGTACAAGAATCAACCAATGAACAACTAAAGTGAGGCAACTATGAGTGATGCCTCTCACTCTCTCTCCTCCTCGCTCTCCTCTCTACCACCCTCTCCTTCTCAAAAAAAAAAAAAGTTAATAAAACATTTTTCAAAGTATCCCATTTAATTAAAAAAAAAAGAGTCATTATCTCTACTGAAAAATAGTGAGTTTGCTTTGATATAGTCTGTCTGTTTCTGTGTATTTTCCCAAATTTCTATAATGGACAGATGTAACTATATAACTTGGGGATATGATTTACTTACTTTTTAAGCACAAGTGGCAAGAACAATCAAAGATCCTTAGCTTAATTGACCATGAAAGATTTAGAAATGGCCAATAAGCATATAAAAAAGATGCTCAGCATCATTAGTCATTAGAGAAATGTAAATTAAAACCACAATAATATATCACTTCAAACTTAACACAATGGTTATGAAGACAAAGTGTTGGCAAGGATGTGAAGAAACTAGAACCCTCGTGTATTTTCTGGAGTGCAAAATGGTGCAGCCACTTCAGGGAAAAAGTTTGGCAGTTCCTCAAGACATTAAACAAAACTCTATGGCGTGATCAACTAAACAAAAAGGTATTTACAAGTAACTTCATGGCAGCAATACTCAAAATATGTAAACAAATATCCATCAAATAGTAAGTAAACAAAATGTGTTGGATCCATAAAAAGAAATGGGAGTACTGCCCTCATTGGATACTTTAGTTGGTTACAGCAGTGGTCCCCAACCTTTTTTGGGCCACGGACCAGTTTAATGTCAGAAAATATTTTCATGGACCGGCCTTTAGGGTGGGACAGATAAATGTATCACGTGACCGAGACAAGCGTCAAGAGTGAGTCTTAGACGAATGTAACAGAGGGAATCTGGTAAATTTTTAAAAATAAAACATCATTCAGACTTAAATATAAATAAAATGGAAATAATGTAAGTTATTCTTTCTCTGCGGATCGGTACCGGTCCGCGGACCAGGAGTTGGGGACCACTGGGTTAGAACATTGGCCTGATGCACCAGGGTTGAAGATTCAAGTCCTGGTCATGGCACCTGCAGCAACAAACTGATGTTTGTCTATCTGTCTCTCTGTCTCAAATCAGTAAATAATTTTTAAAAAGGGGGTGGGCGTGGCTGATAGCTTGGATGGTTAGAGCATCATCCCATAGTACAGAGACATTGCTGGTTTGATCCTGGTCAGGGCACATACAAGAACAGGGAACAGATTGATGTTCTTGTCTCTCCTGTCTCTCTTTTTCTCTCCCCACCTTCTCTTGCTAAAATCAATTAAAAAAAAAAAGATGAAGTACTGATTCATGTTATAACATAGATAAGCCTTGAAATCATCATGTCAAGTAAGAGAAACCAGATACAAATGGCCACATATTGTGATTCTATTTATATAAAATGTGCAGAATAGGAAAATCCATACAGACAGAATAATCAGTCAATGTCAGGAGCCGGGGAGAGAGGGGAGCGGAATAATAGGGAGTGATTGCTAATTGTTATTGGCGTTGGTGTTAGAGGGTACAAAAATGTTCTAAAATTATATGGTGGGGCCTGTCCATGCGGTGGCGCAGTGGATAAAGAGTCTGATTGGGACGTGGAAGACCCAGGTTCAAAACCCCCAGGTCACTGGCTTGAGTGTGGGATCATAGACATGACCACCTCATGGTTGCTGGCTTGAGCCCAAAGGTAACTGGCTTGAAACTCAAGGTCACTGGCTTGAGCACAAGGTTGCTGGCTTGAACAAGGGGTCACTCGCTCTGCTGTAGCCCCCCCTAACCCCCCTTCCCATCAAGGCACATATAAGAAAGCAATCATAAACTTTAAAGCAGTGAATTTTATAATATATGACTTATAGCTCAACAAAGCTGTTAAATTTTTTTAAAGAGCAAAAAATTTAAAGAATGTTTTCAGATGTTATAGGAACTATTAAATCAGCTTGCTAATTATGTTATTCAAATTACCTTTTTTTTTTTTTTTTTTACTTCTGTGATGGACATAATCTAAGGTAACCATTAATAAGTCATGTCATGTCCTTCTATAATCCCTCCCACTGAGGCAGTCAAAACCCATGGCTTGATTTTAACCAAAAGAATATAGCAAAGGTGATGGCATGTCACTCCTGTGATTATGTTTTATTACATAAGACACCATTTTAGCCAACTAGAAAAATTCTCTTCTGGTCCAGAGGAAGCAAACAGCCATGTTGTAAACTGCATATGGAGAGGATCACATGGCAGGGAACTGTAGGCAGCCTCAACTAGGACATGTGGTTAGCTTCCAGCTAATAGCCAGGAAGAAGCTGGGGTCCTCAGTCATACATCCTCATGGAAATAAATTCTGCTAACGATTTGAATTAACTTGGAAGCAGATTCTTCCCTAGTTGAGATTCCAGATAAGAATAAAATCCAGAATGGTGTATTGTAGAATGATGCACCTGAAGCCTGTATTATTTTGTTAACCAGTGTCACCCCAATAACTTAAAAATAAATAAATCATATATATATATAGATTAGAAAATAAATAAAGCCCAGCAGACACCCTGATTACAGAGGACCCAGTTCAGCCTAGCCTCAACTCCTCCTCCAAGGAAACTATTATAAATGTGTTGTAAACTACTACATTTGTAGTAATCTGTTACATAGCAATAGAAAGCAATCTCCACTACCTACATACTAACCTCTTAACAGTATTCCTACATCCACAGCATCTATACACCTCTACAGTTATGATTTTGTCGATTTCTTATTGTACTTCTCTGATATTTGGCTTAAATATCTGAAGTGTGATGGTTCATGACTGTTCTACCAGATTAATAACCTTTGCTTTGAATTCTATAAAAAGATATCATCCCTGCTTTCTTCCTGTTTGAATATGTTTGATATTATCTTTGCTTATCGTTTACTTTCACTTTTCTGTGTCATTTTGTTTTAGGTCTGTCTTTTATATAAAGTATATAGCTGACATTTTGCTTTTTTAACCCAGTCAATCATTTAATAACCAAATAGACAATTCATATCTATTATAACTGATTGACGTGGCCCTATCATTTTGTTATTTATCCTTATTCTTTTTCTAAAGGTTTCTAAAATCTTTCATTAAAACATTTGCTTTTCATTAATACATTGTTTTGTGCTTCTCTTTTATCCTTTTGATTTAAAAGTAGATACCTTACACCTGACTGGTGGTTGTGCAATGGATAGAGCATTGACCTGGAATGCCAAGGACCCAGGTTCGAAACCCCAAGGTTGCCAGCTTGAGTGTGGGCTCATCAGGCTTGAGCACAAGCTCACCAGCTTGTGCGTGGGCTCACTGACATGATCCCATGGTTGCTGGCTTGACCCCAAGGTCTCTGGCTTGAGATCCCCAGTCAAGGCACATATGAGAAGCAATCAATTAAGCATATATATATATATATATATGCACTTTAATTGAATTCCACTACAAATAAACACCAAAAATAAAACAATTTTATGAATTAGTCCCACTCCCACTACTCCTTAAGTAGATAAACAATGCTCAATTGTTTAAAATTCTAACATCAATCTTAAGCTAGAGGATCTTTCTCTACCTCCTTTTCTATGATAATAAAATAGAGGGACTTAAGTACACATTCACATTCCTAAGAAACTGCTTGTAAAATAAATTTGTGTGTAACTTTTTGCTTCCTGTTCTTTTACTGATACCATTTTAGGCTGTTTGAGGCCTCAGAATCTAATTACTATCAAAAGCTTATTATCCCCTCAACCTAGGGTGAGAGACCTGGAATGAGCTTTAGACACCAATCTAATCCAAACATAACAGTTTTTCTCACACACCAATCCAATCTGTTAGTCAGTGAAAGCCGTGTTAAGAAAGGTTTTGAGGGTGTGTCAAGACAGCTGTGATCTATCAGTGATATTTGCCAGGGGAGTGAAAGGGATAAATAGAAGCCCATATATTACAAATCTATTCTTTTTGTTCTGGTCCAGTAGCTCTTATTACCCCCCACTCTAAATGCAAAAGAGAATTATCAGGACCAAAAAAACCACCTCTGTCTTCGCCAAACAGTCCCAAACATTACATTAGAAGTCATATTTGACTGCACAGACTTGTTTCCTAGCATATTATACAAGTATTAGCTTTTAGAAATTATATGAATGACAAAGCCTGAAAGGAAGAAACCTAAACACAGTAAAAGAATTCATTTTATAAAATGAAAGAAATAAAAAATTAAGATACCTGGCAAGCAAAAGACAGAATATATGAATCTGAAAACTGTTAAGTCATTAGACACTTTATTTTTTACTAAATTCCCTAATATTTTTGTTTTGAGTAGAAAATGTCAGCATAAACAACAACTACGAATTATTAAGCACTGTTAATGGGCCATGCTCTACCATGATGAGACTTTATATCCCTAAGTGTGGACTGTGGAGTGAAAGTGCCTGAGTTCAGATCTTAGCACCACCACCTGCCAGTAGATGACTGTAGCCAAATTATTTAAATGGCCTATCAGTTTTTTCCTCATCTTTAAATGTGGATAATAATACAGCTACCTTCATAAATGGGAAGATAGGGGATTTAATGCTGAATGCTTACAGAAGTGGTTGGAACATAGCAAAGAGCTCAATAATATCAATTATCTTATTGTTGCTAATTTTTTATAACCACAATACAATGTGTCTAATTATTCCTAGTTTACAGACAAAAAAAAAAAAAAAATGAGCATGAAACTTGTCCAGAATCAAGTGGTAGAGCTGGGATTAGAACTTGGGTCCTCTGACTCTAAAGCGCATACTCTTTCCATGCTGCTTCCTGAGGATACTTCACAGGATAAGGCGTTTGATTACATATTTTCTTAGTAATCTTATTTTTTCCTTTTCAGCATGATCTCATATCTCTAAGTCTTAAGGTACCTTTTTCAGAGACTCTAATGTCAAATGTGTTTGTATATTTGTGACAAGTATATAAGTTTTGTACATACACTTTCCTGTTCATGAAATACTGATTGCAAAGATGAAAAATATTTTAAACAAATATAACTTCTTAAAATCCTGTTATTACTAAAATTCCAATTGTTGTTATTAATGGGGAGAGGGACTGAAGGAAGTTCTGTATGTCTTTTTATAGTCAACATGTACTTAAAAATACCCCAAAACTAAAAACTTTAACAGATCAAGATAAAAGGAAGTCATAGGAGAAAAACCAGTAGCACATTTCCCACCTTCTCTGAAAGCAAGGTGCATGAGATTACCTGTACACAAACTGGATTAAGACCTTCTTCTGTGGAAAATGGACCAAAGGCTAACATAAAGTCGTCTTCTCCAAAACAAACTTCTGCTCTGAGTAGCTGTTCACATAGATGCAGTTTAGAAAAAATTCTAAGAAAGTGTACCAACTGAGGATACAATTTGACTGACCTCACCTAATCTCCCTTCATCAAATTGTTCAGTATTTTATTTTATTCTCAGAACAGACCTATTCCCCCCAGCCAAATTTGTCCTCATCATGAAGATGTGACTATTTACTTCCAAACTGACATTAGCTGAGTTAGGTTAATATTTCAGTATCTAGGTGCAACATAAATATGCTACCACAATCAAATTTTTTAGTTTTATTTTATACTTTTAAAGTACTTTTACATAACCATCACATTTGATCAGTGCAATACAACAACACACAACATGAGGTTTTTTACAAAGCAGCACAGAATTCTGAGTATGAAGCAGGGCAGGGTTGTCAAGTTAGAGGAGCCTGGAGTAACATATAGTCGTGGATCACAATAAAAGCCAAAAGGAGCTGGGCAATAAAAAACGGACAAAGACTGCTAACTGGTCTCACAATGATTCTTGAGGGCCTTCTCCACTTGCAAATATAGCACATATAGATTTTTTAACTTTTATTTTTTTACTTTTTATTATTATTTAAAAGTTGTTATTTATTGATTAATGAGAGAGGATGGGAGAGGGAGATGAAGGGAGGGAGGGAGGGAGGGAGGGGGAGGGAGAAAAGGAGAGAGAGGAAAGGAGAGGGAAGGAGAGGGAGAGGAAGGGAGGGAGAGTGACAGGAACATTGATCTGTTCCTGTATGTGCCCTCACCAGGGATCAAACCGGCAAACTCTGTGCTTTTGGACAACATTCTAACCAACCAAGCTCTCTGGCCAGGATGCCACATGCAGATATATTTTTCTTTGAGCATTTCATAGTTGAGTGGGTGAAGTTAAACTAGAAATGGATTTCTTCAGGTTGCAGAGTAGAGACTCTGTAACTAGGCAGCTTGGATGTGAATCCCACCCAGCTTTACCACTCACCAACTGGGTAACCTTGGGCAAATTACTTAACTTATGATTCACAACCCTTACCTACAAATAGGGATAAAACAACCTCAATTTCAAAAGGTGGGGGAGTTACTACCTTATTTTAGAAGGCAACTTTCTCCCAATACCCCTGTAACCCTTCCCTGATTATTCCTAACACACAAATGACCAATTAACAATGTATCTGTTGTCCTGCCATTTCCCTAACCCGCTAACAGAAAGCAAGCTCTGTAATAGTAAGAACTCTCATGTGTTTTCTTCAATGCACTGTCTCCACAAACTCAAATATATAAGTATTCACTACCTGGAAATTGTGGAGTATGGCACTATGAATGAATATAAAACACTGCTGAAGGGTTTGTATGAATTGCTGTGCCCAATATAAATTGATAAATATGAGCATTTGCAACTCACAGTATTTAGTAGTAAACCTCAGAGCTAGAATCAGCTCATTCCCAGCACTATAGGCTACAAACCAAAGTATATCAGGGGAGAGACTTAGTTTGAAAATGGACCAACAAACAAAATTTGGGGACTTGGATTGGCCCTCTTTCTTCTTGCCTGTCCCCGATTCTACCCCCAATCATATATGGATTAGTTAAAACTGGGGCAACTTTTAAGAAAAATCACCTTTTATTCCCAAATTTTGAGAAATGGGCCATGCCTAAAAGGTAAGAGAGGATAATAAGCAAAGCGTCACCATATATTTTGACAATGTGTTCAGAATAGCTAAGGAATTATTTTACCTGACTTGTATTGGAAACAGAAGATCTGGTCTAGCCCTAACACTGTAGGGTGACTCTTGAACAAGTCATTTCTCCCACAGTGGGTAGGATTAGTTGTGCTTTACAATCCCTTCAATTTAAAGAAGGGGAAAGGGGGAGAGGGGGAGAAAGAAAGTGAGGGGAGGGGGCATGGCGGGAGGGGGTAGAGGGGAAAAGAGGTGGGGGGGAAGAGAACATGAACACACACACACACACACACACACACACACACACACATCCAAGCTGTATGTATCAGGCAGCAGGTTCATTTTTGTTTTTCAAAACCAATACCCATTTGTTATACAAAGAAATGTCAAAAGCTGTTTTAAGCATGCAACCCACCACTCTACTCCACAGAATGATGCCTGATGATCCTGTTCAAAGCAAACGGTACCATCCACTGTGTTTATTGTAGCATAGTATACTTCATCTATTATGTTTATTTTATTGTAAGCCTCCCCCAGTTAGACTGTACACTTGTGAAAGAAACAGCAATCTTAGTTTAGTATCATGATGCATTACCTAAGTGCCTAGACACACAGCTGCCAATCAATAAATATTCTTTACTGCCTGGCCAGATCACTCGATTGGTTAGAGCATCATCCCGATTCAATCCCTAGTCAGGGCACATACAGAAACAGACTGATGTTCCTGTCTCTCCCTCTCTCCCTTCCTCTCTCTAAAATCAATAAAATAAACACTAAAAAATATATTCTCTTGCCTGACCAGGCGGTGGCGCAGTGGATAGAGCGTCGAACTGGGATGCAGAGGACCCACAGTCGAGACCCCGAGGTCACCAGTTTGAGTGCGGGCTCATCTGGTTTGAGCAAAAGCCCACCAGCTTGAACCCAGGGTTGCTGGCTCCAGCAAGAGGTTACTCGGTCTGCTGAAAGCCTGTGGTCAAGGCACATATAAGAAAGCAATCAATGAACAACTAAGGTGTTGCAACGTGCAATGAAAAACTAATGATTGATGCTTCTCATCTCTCTCCATTCCTGTCTGTCCCTGTCTATCCCTTTCTCTGACTCACTCTCTCTGTAAAAAATAAATTAATTAATTAAAAAATATATATATATTCTTTACTGACCGAATCAATTGATTAAATTATAAATATAGTTAAGAGATCCCAATCCATTCTCTCCATTTCCCAAGTATATACATGGTAGGCAAGAGAGAGAGGAGAGTACCTCTGAAAGTTCTTTGACTATTATTGATTACACTTAATCCTTAAACTTTTCTTCCCCATCCCCATGTATTTCAGGAAAAATCCCACCTCCTCAAAGCACAAAATCTGTCATATAAAGATTAAGAAATTAGGAGGAAAACCTTTTTTTTTTTTTTTTTTTTTTAGGAGGAAAATCTTTTTAAAGTATAAAGCAGTGGTCCTCAACCTTTTTTGGGCCACAGATTGGTTTAATGTCAGAAAATATTTTCATGGACCGGCCATTATGGTGGGACGGATAAATGCACAAAATAAAATTATGTGACCGGTGTAAATACTGTGGTATTTTTATATATAATTGTTGAACTTACGAGACAAGCATCAAGAGTGAGTCTTAGGCGGATGTAACAGAGGGAATTTGGTCATTTTTTAAAAATAAAACATCGTTCAAACTTAAATATAAATAAAACAAAAATAATGTAAGTTATTTATTCTTTCTCTGCAGACCGGTACCAAATGGCCCACGGACCGGTACCAGTCCGCGGCCCAGGGGTTGGGGACCACTGATATAAAGTATTTGGCAGAGGTGGACAGAAATTTCATCTCCAGACTCTAAACAGTAGACAGAATTTGGCTTTCCCACCATAAACAAACAAATGCAGAGAAGAATATTATACTTAGTAGTAAAAAGAAACCCCCAATATATTGTAATATTACTGACCTAAAATGATTTTGCCTTTACCCTCTATCATCACTCTTATTTTCAAATGCTTATTTCTAAAATCTGTAGTATACTGAAGTTTATAGAGCCAACTACACACAGTCTAGAAGTTTCTTTCAGTGGCTTGCTTGTAAAAGAGGTTAAAATTAAACTGATGCCGCCTGACCTGTGGTGACGCAGTGGATAATGTGTCAACCTGGAATGCTGAGATCACTGGTTTGAAACCCTGGGCTTGCCTGGTCAAGGCACATATGGGAGTTGATAATTCCTGCTCCTCCCCCCTTCTCTCTCTCTCTCTCTCTTTCTCTCTCTCTCCTCTCTCTCTCTTCTCTCTATAAAATTAGTAAAACTCTTTAAATAAAAAGTCAAATCAATGCCTCTAGATTACTGTAATAATAAAAGAGATTCTGGATCTGTCAGAGCAAAGCCCACAAAGACAGAGAGATCAACAAACAGAACAAAGAAAACTATTTGGAAAATCCCAGTGATCAACCAATTTCTTGATTGAGCTCCAACAAGATGAGGGAGGGAGGATAATCATGATAAAAATAGCAGAGATAAAGATCCACTTGGATTGGTCTGCCTGGGGAAACTACCAAGGGAGCAATACATTCCTGCATATAAGACACAGAAAATGCAAGTGAAGCTACTAGAAACTGATGGTGGAAAAGACTAAATTTAAGCTCATTCAACATCAGCAGCCAGATGCTCCAACCATCAAGCCCACACTAGTATCTACTACAAGGGCAAGGCCATCATTGGCTCTGATGAGTACTGGAAAACTCCCAAAGACCAAGTTTATTACAGATAAAAAGAACAGAAGCAGAACACTGTAATGAAACAAAACCACCAAGAGTTTGAACTTGATTTAAATAACAACAACAACAAAAAAACAGGTCCACAGCAGGGTTTTGTTGTTGTTTTGCATGATTCAGACAGGGATCCATTCTCAATCCTCAACATTTAAATTGGGAGTTGGAAATGGAGCCAAAAAAAAGTAAGTAGGAGAAGAAATCATAATCTAACATGATCAACTACAAAAATGAACCAAATCAAAAGGCCAAAGATATTTCAAACTGCAAACAGACACAAACTGCTGATCAAGTTATGATCTTTGGGAGCACTTGTTCATATATTAAGATAATCCATTCAGGCTGTGCAAGAAAAAAGGAAGTGTGGTGACAGGGGACAGGGATGGGGGTAAGGAAATGGAGGATTTGCCAAGAGTCCAGCCCACATCCTAGGAATTATCCTCAAGTTTTTGGAGCTGTTTAATAACTGCAAGGACCTTGCACCTCAACATTGTGCTCCCCAAACCACACTCTCCAGGCCCTATGTCCAGAGTTAATCAAGTGGATCCAGCAGTATAAGGGGAGCATGCATTTTCACCATGGTAAACATCAACACGGACCTCACCTTGTCACTGTCATCATGACAAATGTGGTCGTGATGGATGGACTGGCACTGAAAAGAAGCACCAACACTACCTACAAGAGAAAGGGAGGAAATGTTAAGATGCAATAATTCCTTACATTTAAACTGCTTTCCCAGTTAAAAGTGCCTTTAAATCTATTATCCCCTCTAATCCTCAACAATACTAGGAAACAGGCAGGATAAGGATTACTCATGTAGTTTAACTCAGCAAAACAAAACACAGAGAGGCTGACTTGCACAAAGTAGCAGTCAGTGAAGCGGCAGATCTAAAACTAGAAACCTGTTATTCAAATGCCTAATTTGCCACTTTTCTACTATACTGAATGGCAAGTCCACCTAAATAAGCACAACAGCCCTCAATAAGACAAACTTCTTTTTAAAGAAATAGTATACTCCTTTTCAGAGGAAAAAAACTGACTCTATAAGTAACACCATATGAGCTGGCCGGACTGGTTCAATCCCTGGTCAGGGCATGTAAGGGAACAGACTGATGTTCTTGTCTGTCTTTCTCCCCCTTCCTCTCTAAAATCAATAAAATAAACATGAAAAGAATAACACCATATGCAATCATATGATTGTAGATTTTTTTACTTTATAAAGAATACATTTTTGAAATATCGAACCGTTTATTTGAAGAACTAGCTCTTAATAACTGCTCTGTGGTAACAGTGACATTTCTCACTAATAGGAAACAAATGATTACTGGATAAATTATTGGAACCAATTAGTCATTTGAAAAAAGTTTTGGTTCCTACCTTACACTGTACAGAAAAATGATAGCTCAAAGTTCTGTCTTACTGACAAGTTATAGTTTCTGTCCTGTACCCTTCTAAATAAAGTGGGGCCAAGTGAGACCTATGGTAGTTTTACCAGTTTGAATTGATTACACTTAATTGTTTTACAGTTTTAAAACAAACTGTAGACTTATAAAAATAATCTTGGAGCCCTGGCCGGTTGGCTCAGTGGTAGAGCGTCGGCCTGCCGTGCGGAAGTCCTGGGTTCGATTCCCAGCCAGGGCACACAGGAGAGGCGCCCATCTGCTTCTCCACCCCTCCCCCTCTCCTTCCTCTCTGTTTCTCTCTTCGCCTCCCACAGCCAAAGCTCCATTGGAGCAAAGTTTGCCCAGGGGTTGGGGATGCCTCCTTGGCCTCTGCCCCAGGCGCTAGAGTGGCTCTGGTCGCAACAGAGCGACGCCCCGGATGGGCAGAGCATCACTCCCTGGTGGGCGTGCCGAGTGGATCCTGGTCCGGCGCATGCGGGAGTCAGTCTGACTGCCTCCCCGTTTCCAGCTTCAGAAAAATACAAAAAAAAAAAATAATAATAATAATCTTGGAGTAAGAAAAACCTGAAAAAACATTAAAACAAAAAGCTAGATATGAAAAATCAGCACACATGACTGTGGACCAAAGATGAGCAAAACCTCTGGCTAGACCCTGCCTGCTTGGCTCAGCACTAGGGATCTGCCCGGTGTGTGGAAGTCCCAAGTTCGATTGCCGGTCAGGACAGACAGGAAAAGTGACTATCTGCTTTTTCATCCTCCCCCTACTCCTTCTCTTTCACTTTTTCTCTTCCTCTTCCACATCCATAACTCGAATCATTCAAGCAAGTTAGCCCTGGGTGTTGAGGATGGCTCTGTAGCCTCACCTCAGGTGCTGAAATAGCTCGGTGCCAAGCAATGGAGCAGCAGCCCCAGATGGGCAGAACACCCCCCTGTAGGGGGCTTGCCGGATGGATCCCAGTCAGGGCGCATGCAGGAGTCTCTCTGCCTCCCTACCTCTCAGTTAACAACAACAACAAAAAACCCAGCCTGACTAGGTAGTGGCACAATGGATAGAGAGCATCAGCCTGGAATGCTGAGGACCCAGATTCGAAACCCCAATGTCACCGTCTTGAGTGTTGGCTCACAGGCTTGAGAGCAGGGTTGCCAGCTTGAATGTGGGATCATAGACATGACCCCATGGTCTCTGGCTTGAAGCCCAAGGTTGCTGGCTTGAGCAAGGGGTCACTCACCCTGCTGGAGCTCTCTGGTCAAGGCACATATGAGAAAGCAATCAATGAACTAAGATGTTGCAATGAAGAACTGATGCTTCTCATCTCTTTCCCTTCCAGCCTGTCTATCCCTGTGTCACCACCCTCCCTTATTCTCTTGCTAAAAAAAAACAAAAACAAACCCTCTTATCATGTGTGACAATGTGACCTTTGGGTAATCCCTGTTAACCTGATTAAGACAGCATGCCACCTGTTACTTGGCAATGTTGCTTATGATATAAATTACCAAATTAGTAAATTGCATCTGAACTGGAAGGAAGTAGACACTTAGTAGAAAACCATATTTTTGAGCTTCTCTGAGTGCGGTAACACATCATTAGGTATGTCTCTTGCAGAGGGTCCTAGAAACGATGCCTATGGAGTTCTGTCCATCACCCAACATGAATATCATCCCTTTGAACCTGAGCTATGAAAAGAATATTTCAAAAAGTATGATCTGCTAAATGGACTGCTAAAAGAACTCCCACTATCTTACTGACAAGCTATAGTTTTTGTCCTGTATCCTTCTGACTAAAGTAGTGCCAGGTGGACTGTTGGGCAGATAAAATGTATTATGCTCACTTTGTTAAAGATGATGCTGCCCACGAGGAGGCCGTAGCCCAGGTGATATTAATGTGTGTTGGGGGTGGGCTAAAGGCAGGCAGAATCCTTGTAGCCTGGGGCTTGGTTTTAGGATTAAGCCTTTCCTACCCTTTTTGATATAGGGTGGTACAATCTAATCATGCCTCAGAGAAGTGACTTTGTATTAGAGACTTCCCTGTTTTGTATATTAGATTAAAGGTTTGGATTTCTACACTATAAAATGGGGGCAGAACGAGAGCTTGCTCTCTTGGTTCCTGGGATGATTAGCATGAGAGAGCAGAGGGAGCAGAGCAGAGAGCAGCGGAAAGAGGCCATGTGGCTAGTAGAAGCAGCCAAGATGGCGGAGTGCTGAGTGAGATGCCAGTTTGTGTAATTTGTGTATAGAGAAGGAAGGAGATGGGGAACTGAGGAGAATAAGGCTGGTGAGCTAGAAACCTTTGATTCTAGGAAACTCGGATAAGTCAGTGGCTTTGTGAGCACTGAATGTGAGTGGGTTTTGGAGCCCAGTGTGTATTTTTACTTGCCCGCCGGGTGCAAGCTAGAATTAAAGAAAATGGCCTATCAGTTTTTGGCTCCATTGTTTCTTTACCGACTGTCTGAATCCAATGCGAACCTGCATGGGCCAGGAGGCTGCTGTGATAGTGGCCCTGGCCGCTGGCTTTACATGGACCTTTGGTATTTTTACCAGTCTGAATGTGTAAATGTTTAAACATAAGAATATTCCATTGCCACCCCTGCGGAAATCACTGACAAAAAACATACTTGGTAAAATTTATGATGTCATAAATTCAGATGTTAATGAGAAAGACTGACAACTAAATTTTTTGGGTTTTTTTTTGTTTTTGTTTTTGTTTCGTTTTTTTTTTTGTGTTTTTTTTTCATTTTTCTGAAGCTGGAAACCGGGAGAGACAGTCAGACAGACTCCCGCATGCGCCCGACCGGGATCCACCCAGCACGCCCACCAGGGGCGAGGCTCTGCCCACCAGGGGGCGATGCTCTGCCCATCCTGGGCGTCGCCATGTTGCGACCAGAGCCACTCTAGCGCCTGAGGTAGAGGCCACAGAGCCATCCCCAGCGCCCGGGCCATCTTTGCTCCAATGGAGCCTTGGCTGCGGGAGGGGAAGAGAGAGACAGAGAGGAAAGCGCGGCGGAGGGGTGGAGAAGCAAATGGGCGCTTCTCCTGTGTGCCCTGGCCGGGAATCGAACCCGGGTCCTCCGCACGCTAGGCCGACGCTCTACCGCTGAGCCAACCGGCCAGGGCGACAACTAAATTTTGACACCTTTCTTCTTAATACTAAAAATTTTATTTCATACACTTTTAGACTAGTTTAAAGGTTGATTTTGACCATGTATTACTCTTATGCATTCATAATAAGAAAATAATTAAATTGGCAATAGCAGAGAAAATGCTAAAATTTTTAAAATTACAAAAGACAAAAACTCCTGCCTGACCAGGCGGTGGCGCAGTGGAGAGAGCATCGGACTGGGATGCCGAGGACCCAGGTTTGAGACTCTGAGGTCGCCAGCTTGAGCGTGGGCTCATCTGGCTTGAGCAAAAAGCTCACCAGCTTGGACCCAAGGTCGCTGGCTCGAGCAAGGGGTTATTTGGTCTGCTGAAGGCCCACAGTCAAGGCACATATAAGAAAACAATCAATGAACAACTAAGGTGTTGCAACGAAAATGATTGATGCTTCTCATCTCTCTCTGTTCCTGTCTGTCTGTCCCTATCTATCCCTCTGACTCTCTCTCTGTCCCTGTAAAAAACAAACAAACAACTCCTTACTAGATAGGCTTACCAGTTAATTAACCAGTTAATTTCTTTAAATGTACAGATACAATAATCTCAGTGAGGTGACTATTCCTAACCTACTCAATATGTTATCTCCCAACTCACTTTATATGACATAGATTATAAAATATAAAAAGGATTAAAATAAACAATTTAAACACTGGAATAAAAATACTAAATATAATTGCAGCAAAAAGTGTGTATATATAGCACAGTAATAACGTTTATGTAATAAAGTGTCACCATAATCTACTCGTTTACTTAAGGAAAGCCTGATTCCTTAACCTGATTTTTAAAAATATTTTGTGAATAAAGTGTCAGGGGGGAAAACAATATTTAAAAGTTTGATCACATAAAAAGATGCCAAAAAACATTTGTTAACATTTAGCAGCATTTTCTGTTTTTCAGAAATAACTTTATTATAGTTTAACAAGTTTTTGCCACTGGATAACAATTCTGGGAAGGATGAGGTGGGGAGGAGGTACAGTTGCCAAAAAAGGTACAATTATGGATAAGAATACTAAAACCTGTAGAGTTCCTTCCGGTACTGGTATCAGTTAACATCATTAATGTATTCCAAAATATGATTTGGGAAAAATATATAATAATGTCCCCAAATACTAAAATCTCCTAGGACAGTAGAATGACAAATCAAATCACAGCATAACTATTGTGTCAATATATGGTAAATCTGTTTCAAGGAGGAGTTAGTAAAAATTATACTTTCAGTCTTCTATGAATCTAGTATTATGTAATAGTAAAGTTATACTGGTGAAAAGAACCCTAAGAATTGATAAGTATGGGCCCTGGCCATTTGGCTCAGTGGTAGAGCATGGGTCCAGCATGTGGAAGTCCCGGGTTCGATTCCTGGTCAGAGCACACAGGAGAAGCACCCATCTGCTTCTCCACCCCTCCCCCTCTCCTTCCTCTCTGTCTCTCTCTTCCCCTCCTGCAGACAAGGCTCCAGTGGATCAAAGTTGGCTCGGGCACTGAGGACAGCTCCATGGTCTCCACCTCAGGTGCTAGAATGGCTCCAGCCGCAATGGAATGATGCCCCAGATGGGCCGAGCATCGCCCCCTGGTGGGCATACCGGGTAAATCCCGGTCGGGTGCACGCGGGAGTCTTGTCTTCTGACTACCTCCCCACTTCTAACTTCGGAAAAATACAAGAAATAAAAAAATTGATAAGTATGTATTACATACCTACATGAGATACCAAAACAGACATTAATTTATTTTTACACAAACCGTTGTATTTAATGTAACATGTCATGTGTGTTTCTACTGGATACAGTTTAAGAAAGATCAAATTGTGCTGAAAACAGTTCACATAATACCATCCAATGACTGTCAGGAGAACATCGTCAAAAACTTAAGACTCCATGAAAGCTGGAAAGATGAAGGTTAACATATATAATTTAGCAACTCAAAAACCTCTTCTGAAAGAGTATTAAAAATAAATGAAAAGGCATCCACATACCAAAAAAAAAAAAAAAAAAAAAAGAACCTATCTTTCACAAGAATTAAATCAAAATAGATCATAGACCTTAATGGAAAACAAAAACTACAAAAGTTCTGAAGATAACACAGAAGAAATATAAGTGACCTTGGTTTTGACATTGAATTTTTAGATGCAATACCAAAAGCATAATCCTTAAAAGAAAAACATAAGTAAGATGGACTTCATTAAAATTTAAAACTTCTGCTGTGAAAAACACTGTTAAGAGAATGAAAAGACAAAGCCACAGACTGATAGAAAATGTTTGCAAAATGCCTATCTGATATCGAACGGGTATCCAAAAGTATTCAAAGAACTCTTAAAATTCAACAGTCAAAAACCTACAAACCAATGTAAAAATGAGCAGGGTTTCTTTTTGACCTTTTGCTCTGAATAGCAGAACTCACTCCTTTGCCACTAAGGGCCCTTTGCTGGAAAACAATGCAGAAGCATCCTAGAAGTGAATGAATGTGCACACAAGCACCAGCCTCCCTCTCAATTGGTCCCTGCCCCACAAGACAAAAGAGGTAGACAGCTGAAACTGAACTTCTCAAAAATGAAATTAAAATTTTAAGGCAGCTTTGGATAAGCTAACCAGAGAATGAAGTAACTGGGAAGAAAGGGAGAAATCTTCTATACTAGAACAAAGAGGTCAATGTTTGAAACTTGAAAGAATCTAATAAAAAATAGCCAAACATATATATTACATTAAATGAGTGTTTATCATGTGTTCTGATTTTTTTTGTTTTTATTTTTCTTAAGTGAGAAGTGTGGAAGCAGAGAGATAGATTCCCACATGCGCCCCAACCCCAAGATCCACCCGGCAAGACCCTTATAGGCCAATGCTCTGCCCATCTGGGACCATTGCTCCATTGCTCGGCAACTGTGCTATTTTAGTGCCTAAGTCAAGGCCATAGAGCCATTTCAGTGCTTGGGGCCAAACTGCTCCAATTGAGCCATGGCTGCAGGATAGGAAGAGAGAGAGAAAGAGAGAGAGAAAAGGGTGAGGGGAGGGGTGGAGAAATAGATGGTTGCTTCTCCTGTGTACCCTGACCAGGAATTGAATCTAGGACATCTACATGCCAAGCTGATGATCTACTGCTGAGCCAAATGGCCAGGGCCCGATTTTTTTAAAATACATTTTATAACATTACTATTCCTGCCTAAGAACATAATTTGGCACTCTACTCAAGCCATAAAGGTCATGTTTGAATCCTCTCCCCATGACAAATATTGCCTAGGAGGTGCCAGGGGTCAAAAGTAGCAGTATGCTTCCATACAGACAAGGCCTGTGCTTCCACCTGAAAACTTGTTCACTGGTCTGTTCACAATGGTATTCCACTCTAGTTTCTTAACCTGGATCCCAAGACTTACATGGGAATAAAACTGTATCTTTATTTTCATTAACTTGAAGCTAAAATATAAAAATTCACTCTATTATGAATATAACTACATTTGTGTTAACAGTGCCTGTGGCCTTGTTATTTATAAAAACTATATATTTTCACCTGACCAGGTGGGCACAGTGGATAGAGCGTTGGACTGGGATGTGGAGGAACCAGGTTCGAAACCTCAAGGTCGCCAACTTAAGCATGGGCTCACCAGCTTGAGCAAGGGATCACTGGCTTGAGAGCATGGGATCATAGACATGACCTTATGGTCACTAGCTTGAGCCCAAAGGTCGCTGGCTTGAGCAAGGGGTCACTCACTCTGCTGTAGACACACACCCCCCGTCAAGGCACATATGAGAAAGCCATCAGTGAACAACGAAGGTGCCACAACAAAGACTTGATGCTTCTCATCTCTCTTCCTTCCTGTCTGTCTGTCCTTATCTGTTCCTCTCTCTGACTCTGTCTCAAAAAAAAACCCAACTACATATAAATTATATTTTCATATAATACAGTTGCTGCAAGTATATTGAAATATCATCACTGCTATGACTTTATAATAACTACTAGGTCTACTGCTAGAATCTTTTATTTAATACATTAATAAAAATGCAAATATATTTTTATCACAAATTAGTTTTTAATATTTTGATAACTACATTCCAATATAATCAATTGCCTTTGAATTCTCATGTATTTTATCCAATTAAAAATGTTCTTCTGGAAAGGGCCCTATAAACTTCATCCGAGTATCAAAGGATTTCATGATACACACCAAAAATGGTTATAAACCCACTTTAGAAAGCAGAAGATGCTGGAGGCAAAAGAACAAACTAGATCAGAAGCATTGTAAGGGAAAAGGGAGACAAGATCCTGGAAAGAGTCAGAAAAATGTGTGGAAACAAGGGAAGCAAAATGAGAACTAAAGTCAGGGTATGGAGCCCAAAGTTTAAAACTAGGGAACACAAAGAGGTCATGATTGAAACAGAGCAGCTGCCAACAATATCAGCTAGTGTTTTTGGTCCACAGGCAAAGTAGTGATGTAAAGCAGAGACACTATTTGTCATGTTCCCAGAAACCATTACACAGCAAAATCCAGTAGTCAATGCTAAATCCTCATCTCTTTTGATATAGTGGCAGCATCTGACCCAGGTGACTCCACTCTCCTTCTTGAAACACTTTTATTCACTTGGCTTCAGGGAAATTTCCTACTTACGGACTGCGACTTCTCTGTCCCATTTGCTAGATTCCCCCCTTATCCCCAATTTCTCAAGGCTGTTATGTCCCAAGGATCAATCCTCAGACTTCTCTCTTCTATCTATATTTACTTCTTTAGTGACCCCAACTAGGTCCATGGCTGATGACTTCAAAATGTCTATCTCTAAGCCTGATTCCCCTGCCTCCCAACCCAAAGAAGTCCATATTTCTATATCCTGCTACCTAATTGGTATCACTTAGATATATTAACCGGCATTCTGAACATAACATTCAGAATTGAGCTCTTGATCTCCTCCAAATATACCCCTCCTCCAGTTTCAGTAAATGGCAGAACTATTCACCAACTGCTCTGGCCAAAACCCTTGGCATGATCTTCAACTGTTCTTTTTCACTCACATCCCACATTTGATGAGTTAGCAAATCCTGTTGGCCACACTTTCATAATATGCCTGAAATATAATTACTTAGCATCATCTCCACTGCTACTACCCAATCAAAGACTGAACTAATGCAAGAGTTTCCTAACTGGCCTCCTTCGTTCCACTCTTTCCCTGTGAACTTTCTCTCCTCCGCCTCAGTCTGTTCTCAACACTGTAGCATAAATGGCCCTTTCAAAGGTTCAGATGGATCAGGCCACTACTCCTCTGAAACCGCTCTATCTGGTTCTTTCTCTCACTCAAAATAAAATCCAAAGTCCTTACACCTTGGTCTACAAGGTCTCACATGACCTCGCTATCTTAGACCTTTCTGATCATATCCACTTCTCATTTCCTAAAAGGAAACAAAAGCATGGTAAACACACTCATATCAAATTATCATGCTAGTATGTAATGTATTTAAAACACTGCCAAATAATACCCTTAACAGTTCTTTGTATTGCAGTAGTATAGTCTCTGAATGCAGACCCATCCAGGACTCACATTCCCTTTTGTTGACATGCAGAATGATTTTCTGAATGATATATTCTATCAAGGAGAGTTAAAATGTAACTGAGACTCTTCTGCACACTGCTAAAAAAGTTGTATTGAGTTTGAGAAACATACACAAATCTTCCTTTTAAACATCAGCAAAAAAGCAGTGTTGAGACATATGAATAGTTCTAAAACTCTAGGTCCCAAAAAATGAGAGTATTAAACCATGAAACTGAACTGCAGAGATGTGGGCAGGTTAGTTCTTTAAGTTGTCATAAAAATGTAGCATTTGGCCCTTGCTGGTGGCTCAGTGAATAGAGCGTTGGCCCAGCTTATGGACATCCTGGGCACACAGGAGAAGTGACCATCTGCTTCTCTCCCTTTCTTTCTCTCTCTTCTCTTCCCGAAGCCAGTGGTTTCCCCAGGCACTGAGGATAGGTTTGTTGGGATCATATCAGACTCAGGTGCTAAAAATAGCTCAGTTACTCAAGCATCAGCCCTAGATGGGGATGCCAGGTGGATCTCAGTTGGGGCACATGCAAGAGTCTGCTTCACTATCTCCTTTCCTCTCATATTAAAAAAAAAAAAAAGTAGCATTTGAGCACTGTTAAGATTAATCTTCAATGTGTATCCCGAGATGGAGGTTTTATACTATAATAATAGAGTAATGTGTTAATCTAGAAATATGAAGCAGGTCCCTCTCAAGTATTTTCTAGAATCAATAGCCAGCTAGCTGTCGCCTCAGAAACAAAGACTTGAGGGTTTAAAAGTGAAGGTTTTGAACTATAAAACTGAACAATATGGACAGCAATAGCACCAACCTAAGCATCACATGCTAAGACCTATTCCACAAGACAGAAGAAGCAGCTTCCATCGGTCAAAGTTTTACCAACTTAATTATTAAAAACAACAAAAGACTGTAGCTGTAGCTGACCAAAACACATTATATCAGTGAAAATCTGTGAGTCCCTAATAGTGTCCAAAAAGGGGAGGAACATAAAACTCAACTGTCACTTCTTGAGTTGTCTATTAGAAGTTTCTTATTGGTGCCCTGACTGGGTAGCTTGGTTGGTTAGAGCATCGTCCAGATATACAGAGGTTGTTGGTTCGATCCTTGGTCAGGGCACGTATAGAAACAGATTGGTGTTTCTGTCTGACCCTCTCTCTCCTCCACTGCCTCTCTCTCTAAAAATAAATTAATTAAAAAAAAAGTTTCTTACTGGTAATTAAAACCAAAAAATTATGCATTTATCCTACCTTTTAGAGTAACAAACTACCTTTAGTTCTTCTTTATAGAAGAATGCTAGCTAACACATGTAGGAGGAATTTCAGAATTTGACATCATTTTGCAAACCCCATAAAACTGTTGATTCAGGCAAAGATAATCAGTTAGGTTAAAATCATTTGGCGAATGATAATGGTGATTTGTGAAGTGCCAAAGTACACAACCTATACAGGTTATTCACAAGTTGCAAGAAGAACTTAACCACACAATGGAGATCAGCTCCTGTCATATCTTAATCCAATGGATAATCTTAGCATTTTAACAGTGCTCCAGATATGATTTCTGATGTAATAAACTATGAAATTCAGACATGCCTGACCAGGTGGTGGCGTAATGGATAGAGTCTCAGCCTGGAACACAGAGGACCCAGGTTGAAATCCCGAGGTCACCGCTTGAGCGTAGGCTCAGCCTGGCTTGACAGTGGGGTTACTGGCTTGAGCCTATGGTCACTGGCTCAGCTGGAGCGTCCCCCTACTCCCCCATCAAGGCACATGTGAGAAAGCAACAATGAACAACTAAGGTGCCACAACGAAGAATTTATGCTTCTCATCATCTGTCTCCTTTCCTGTCTCTATCTGTCCCTTTCTCTGTCTCTGCTCTATTTAAAAAAAATTTTTTTTTCAGACATAACCTCTGTTTGGTATTCAAACAAAAAGTACTTCATTTGGACCCATCAATCTATTGGATATGATTTCTAGTTTACATGAAATACAGGACAGACCAAATAACATCAAAAGGAAGCAATCACCTCATCCAAAAGTTCCGCAGAACTGGCTCAGGTTTTCAATAAGTCACTGTTGTTATTAGTTTAAATGGAAAAAGAAAAGCTAGGGAAATAATCAGATATAATGTCTTATATATGATATTGACCAATGTTACCCTAATAAATTTAGTTAAATAAATCAGATAAATTGTGCATACCAAATTCTATATTAGTTTAAACAAACCAATTGAAAAAGATACTTGGGAGCAAATTGGAGATAATTGAATATAGTAAACTTAGATGAGATGAAATTTACTAAAATGAAATAGTAACTTAAAAAAGCAGATATAGAAGACTATGATTAGTATGATTTCAAGATGGTTAAAAATATATACATATTCCCTTAACAGCAGTGATGACTTCCCTACCACAACATGCCTCTTGCTAAGGATCTCCTTCTTCCATCCCTCTCCAGAAGAGGAAAGGAAACTCAGTAAGAAGCACCTGGTGCAGAGCCTCAATTTCTATTTCATGGATGTGAAATGCCCAGGATGCTATAATATCATTGTCTTTATCCATGCACAAACAGTAGTTTTGTGTGTTGGCTGCTTCACTGTTCTCTGTCAGCCTACAGGAGGAAAAGCAAGGCTTATAGAAGGATGTTCCTTTAGAAAGCAGCAGCACTAAAAGCACCCTGAATCAAGATGAGTAGTAAACTGACCATGAGCATGATTCTTGATGTGAACTATCCATTACCTGTTCTTTCCTTTGAGACCATATCCATAAAATGATCTTGGTGGCAACTGTTAAGATGCTCTGCTAAGCTGCAACTATTTGCCTAAGGGTAGCAGGAATATTTTGACCCCATTCATTTTAAGTTCTAGTCCAAATGACTAATGGCTTCTTACAAAAATACCTTAGAAAAGGCAATTAAGACCACTCTATGAGTACTTGCCTGGCTCGTCCATGAAACACCTTAAAGGCGATGTCTCCTCTCCACCTCATCCTCTCCCCAATACATGCAGAGAATAGAGAAGAGAAACAGAGAATGGCAGGCCTGGGCTGACTTGAGGACAGTATCTTGTCATTAAGGACTGAATCTCACTCTTCAGTGATCTAACCAGGGATTCTTATACACCAATTGAGTACACAAGCTAATAATCAAAGCTTGGAATAACTATTGTCCATACATTCCAATGAGGCCAAGTAGTTAATTTGGGGTCACACATGTGGGCCAAACCTCAGACCGGATCTCCCTGATAATCCAAACACAGGCTAGCAAAGTGTACTTCAATCATATCAACACATTGTTGTCAAAGGGATTTATTCAATTTTTTGCAATTAAAAAAATCTTAATTGCCTGAACAGGCAGTGGCACAGTGGATAGAGCGTCAGACTGGGATGCGGAGGACCCAGGTTCGAGACCCCAAGGTTGCCAGCTTGAGCACGGGCTCATCTGGTTTGAGCAAGGCTCACCAGCTTGGACCCAAGGTTGCTGGCTCGAGCAAGGGGTTACTCGGTCTGTTGTAGCCCTACGGTCAAGGCACATAAAGAGAAAGCAATCAATGAACAACTAAAGTGCCACAACAAGAAACTGATGATTGATGCTTCTCATCTCTCTTTGTTCCTGTCTGTCTGTCCCTATCTGTCCCTCTCTCTGACTCTGTCTCTGTAAAAAACAAACAAACAAACAAAAAAAAAACACACAACCTTAATTGAATTTATTGGTTCAAGCATGAAACTCAGTAAAACACCATCTGAACACCACATCATGGATAAATAATTTTCCCTAAAGAGACTCTAAAATTTAGGCAAAAGCTACCAAGTCTATTAGATACTTTAAATTCTTTAGGGCACTAGTACAGGCCCTTGCACACAGTGGGTATTCTACATGTTTTTAACCAATTGTTTTAAAATCTGGTCCTGTTTTGTCAGGAACAAACTTTCCGAAGCAGTCATTTGAAAACTTAGTTAACCTATGAACCACCAAATTCAAGTAATTGATATAGATGCTAAAAACATTTGCACTCAATCAATGCTATAAAAACTGCCTAACCAGCCTGACCTGTGGTGGCGCAGTGGGTAAAAGCGTCGACCTGAAATGCTGAGGTCACTGGCCTGAAACCCCAGGCTTCCCTGGTCAAGGCACATGTGGGAGCTGATGCTTCCTGTTCCTCCCTCCCTTCTCTATCTGTCCCTGTCTCCTCTCTCTAAAAAATAAATAAATTAAAAAATTAAAAAACAAAACAAAAAAAAAACTGCCTAACCAGGTGGTGGCACAGTGGATAGAGTGTTGACCTGGGACACTAAGGACTCAGGTTCACAGGCTTGAGAGCAGGCTCACCAGCCTGAGCGTGGGCTCACGGGCTTGAGCGTGGGATTATAGACATGACCCCATGGTTGTTGGCTTGACCTCAAAGGTCACTGGTTTAGGCCCAAGGTCACAGGCTTGAGCAAGGGGTCACTGGCTCTGCTGGAGCCCCCAGTTAAGGCATGTATGAGAAGCAATCAATGAACAACTAAAGTGCCACAACTATGAGTTGATACTTCTCATCTCTCTCCTTCCCTGTATGTCTGTCTCTCTCTTGCTCAAATTAATATAACATTACATAACTAAAAAGCTACATTTTTGGCCTGACCAGGAGGTGGCGCAGTGGATAGAGCATCAGACTGGGATGCTGAGGACATCAGGTTCGAGACCCCGAGGTCCCCAGCTTGAGTGCGGGCTCATCTGACTTGAGCAAAAGCTCACCAGCTTGGACCCAAGGTTGCTGGCTCGAGCAAGGGGTTACTCAGTTTGCTGAAGGCTCGCGATCAAGGCACATATGAGAAAGCAATCAATGAATAACTAAGGTGTCACACGCAATGGGTAACAAAAAATTAATGATTGATGCTTCTCATCTCTGCATCTCTCCATTCCTGTTTGTCTCTCCCTGTCTATCCCTCTCTCTGACTCTCTGTAAAAAAAAAAAAAAAAAAAAAAAAAAGCTACATTTTTGTTTATTCTATACTAAGAGCAAAAGGTAGACGTTTAAAAAAAAAACAAAAACAAGTCCCAGGAATCTTGCCTGTACTTTTTAAGTAACTGTCACTGCAATTACTGTCTAAGAGAGACAGTCTAATCCAAGGGTCCCCAAACTTTTTACACAGGGGGCCAGTTCACTGCCCCTCAGACTGTTGGAGGGCCGGATTATAAAAAAAAACTATGAACAAATCCCTATGCACATTACACATATTTTAAAGTAAAAAAAAAACGGGAACAAATACAATATTTAAAATAAAGAACAAGTAAATTTAAATCAACAAACTGACCAGTATTTCAATGGGAACTATGCTCCTCTCACTGACCACCAATGAAAGAGGTGCCCCTTTCGGAAGTGCGGGGGGGGGGGGGGGGGGGCGGGCGGGCGGATAAATGGCCTCAGTTTAGAGAACCCTGGTCTAATCTGAGCCCTATTCCTTTCACTCCAGCAGAAAGAATTTTTTAAGTGCCTGATTTTATAGTTGGACATGAAAATATATTAAGCCTTATTCAATATTGGACCCAGAAGTTGCTAAATTCTTGAATATGATCACTCTGGGTTTTAATTACATCTCTTGCAGCAGCAGCCTTCACCACTGCTACTGGATACCAGAGTATGGCTGCAAGAAATGTGCTAAGATAGTTCCGGGTCTTAACAACCAACAGCTTCCATATTTCTTCTTCAAAGATTTAGCTATCATCCAACTGGTAAAACCCAACTTTATTTACTCATCTATTCTCCATGTTTTAGCTTTCTCCAAATGAACCTACAACAAAATAAGGCTATACTGTTTTAGAAATCTTACTTAAAATTTACAAGACAAACTACTGGCTTTACTAGAAAATACACTTTAAGCCATTATTATTATTTTTTTGTATTACTTGATTTTATTTCATACTAGGTGGTGGGCACAAAGCAATCGTCCTTAATAAAGTTGACAATTAGCTTCACTAGGTTTAATAATGCACATTAAACTTTTTACAATTTATTTATTATATAGAGAAAGAAACATCAATCTGTTGTTCCATCCATTCATGCATTCAATGGCTGCCTCCTGCATGTATCCCAATCGAGGATGGAACCCTCAACCTTGGCATATGGAAATGATGCTCCAACCAAGCTACCTGGCCAGGACTAAAAACGCACATTTAAAAAAAAGTATTCTTACAGGTCGTGGCTGGTTTGCTCAGTGGTAGAGCATCAGCCCAGCATGTAGAAGTCCTAGGTTCGATTCTTGGTCAGAGCACACAGGAGAAGCGCCCATCTGCTTCTCCACCCCTCTCCTTTCTCTCTCTCTCTCTTCCCCTCCGGCAGCCAAGGATCCACTGGAGCAAAGTTGGCCCGGGCACTGAGGATGGCTTCCTGGCCTCTGCCTCAGGCACTAGAATGGCTCCAGCCATAACTAAGCAACGCCCCAGATGGGCAGAGCTTCGCCCTCTGGTAGGCATGCTAAGTAGATCCCTCTCGGGCGCATGTAGGAGTCTGACTGCCTTCCCACTTCTCACTTCAGAAAAATATATTAAAAAAAAAACAATAAATAAAATAATAAATAAATAAGTATTCTTACAAATTGTTCTGAAATTTAAATATACAATAGCTTGGAAAACAATGTTAGAAAACAAAAGCCAATGTAAAAAGACAGAAGCAACTAAAATAGCATAATTTTTTTTTAATTTTTTAAAATTATTTTTATTTATTCATTTTAGAGAAGAGAGAAAGAGAAGGGGGGAGGAACAGGAAGCATCAACTCCCATATGTGCCTTGACCAGGCAAGCCCAGGGTTTTGAACTGGCAACCTCAGCATTAAAATAGCATAAATTTGGCCCTGGCCGGTTGGCTCAGCGGTAGAGCGTCGACCTGGCGTGCAGGGGACCCGGGTTCGATTCCCGGCCAGGGCACATAGGAGAAGCGCCCATTTGCTTCTCCACCCCCCCCCCTTCCTCTCTGTCTCTCTCTTCCCCTCCCGCAGCCGAGGCTCCATTGGAGCAAAGATGGCCCGGGCGCTGGGGATGGCTCCTTGGCCTCTGCCCCAGGTGCTAGAGTGGCTCTGGTCGCAGCAGAGCGATGCCCCGGAGGGGCAGAGCATCGCCCCCTGGTGGGCAGAGCTTCACCCCTGGTGGGCGTGCCGGGTGGATCCCGGTCGGGCGCATGCGGGAGTCTGTCTGACTGTCTCTCCCTGTTTCCAGCTTCAGAAAAATACAAAAAAATAAATAAATAAATAGCATAAATTTTATTTGGGTCCTATTTTAGTTTTCTTACTGCATCATCAACGTCAGAAATCTGTTTCTTCGGCTGGCTCCATTGCCCAGGACTTAAAAGAAATACCTTTTCTTCTTGGTTTCATTTCACCTTCTGGATCCATACAATATTCTCTAACATCAACTAGGACTTTTCCTTTAAAGTACCGGAACACTGTTATACCTTGTTTTCCCAATCTGAAATGTATTATCGTCTTTGCTGCTGCTGCTGCTCCACTTAGAAGATGACAGGACTGTTGAAGTTTCATCAGTCTTTTGCTTCTTTACAGGCTTTTCTAAGTAATTTGCTTTACCCTCTGTAACTTTTTGTCAACTTCACTGTCAGAAATGCTGCCAGAAGAGCTTGAAGGAACAAGGTCCTTTGATTTAGGCAATGCTCCATTCCGACAACCCAAAAGCCCCGTGCTCCCTCCCTTGTGACTCAAGACATTATTAATGTTAATACTGATAAATAACATGTGATGAGAGAAGCCAATCTTATTCTTTCAGGATCAGCTGCTTACTACTGTTACCCCAGATTTTAATGATACTTCTAGCTAAGTAGAGCAGAAAATTCAATTTCAGAATCTTGGGTTGTTTTGTGTTAAATGACTTTATTGAGATACAATTCACATAGCATACAATTCATCCATTTAAAAGTGTAAAATTAAAAAAATGTTAGTATAGTCACAAAGTTGTACAACCATCATCACTATCAATTTTAGAACATTTTAAATTTTTATTTATTTATTTATTTTTTACAGAGACAGAGAGTGAGTCAGAGAGAGGGATAGACAGGGACAGACAGACAGGAACGAAGAGAGATGAGAAGCATCAATCATTAGTTTTTCCTTGCGCGTTGCAACACCTTAGTTGTTCATTGATTGCTTTCTCATATGTGCCTTGACTGCGGGCCTTCAGCAGACCTAGTAACCCCTTGCTGGAGCCAGCGACCTTGGGTTCAAGCTGGTGGGCTTTTCCTTAAACCAGATGAGCCTGCACTCAAGCTGGCGACCTCGGGGTCTTGAACCCGGGTCCTCTGCATCTCAGTCCTACGCTCTATCCACTGCGCCACCGCCTGGTCAGGCAATTTTAGAACATTTTAATCACTCTAAAAAGAACCCCCCCAGCCTGACCTGTGGTGGCGCAGAGGATAAAGCATCGACCTGGAAACACTGAGGTTGCTGGTTCAAAATCCTGGGCTTGCCTGGTCAAGGCACATATGGGAGTTGATGCTTCCAGCTTCTCCCCTCCTTCTCTCTCTCTGTCTCTCCTCTCTGTCTCTCCCTCTCTTCTCTAAAATGAATAAATAAAAAATTTAAAAAAAAATAAAAACAAAAATAAAATAAAAAGAACCCCCAAGGTCATTACCTAATTTTCCCCTTCCATGAACCCCTGAAAACTACTAATCTAATATGTGTATATGCTTATTCTGGACATTTCATATAAATGGAATCATAAAATATGTTGATTTCTTTCACCTAGCATAATGTTTTCAAGGTTCATCCATGTTATATCCATGTATCAATTCATTCCTTTTAATGACTAAATAATATTCCAGTGAAGGGATAACCACATTTTGTTTATCTATTCATGAAATGTTGGTGAATTGGATTGTTTCCACTTAAGAGCTATTATGAATAATGCTGTTTTTGTGTCAATGTTTTCATTTCTCTTGAAAGCAGAATTACTGGGTCATGTGGTAACTCTATTTAGCCTTTCAATGAACTGCCAAAGTGTTTTTCCAAAGTGGCTGCATCATGTTAAAATTCCACCAGCAGTATATAAGGAGTTCTCTGGTTGTTTTTCTTTTTTTAGTAGAATGAATCTTGGCATCAGACCTAGATACAGTTCAGTCATTTACTAAATATGTGATCTTAGGCAAGTCATTAAACAAATCATATACCTTCCTCATCTGTAAAATGGGAATAATAGTATCTACTTCACAGTTGTTCTGAGGGTTGTTATTAAGATTAAATGTATGCCCTGGCCAGATATCTCGGTTGGAGTGTCGTACCAACACTCAAAGGTTGTGGGTTTCTCAGGGCATATACAGAAACAGATCGATGTTTCTCTCCTCTTTCTCCCTTCCTCTCTCTCTAAAATCAATAAATAATTTTAATAAAAAACATTAGCCTGACCAGGTGGTGGCACAGTAGATAGAGCATCGGACTGGGATGCCGAGGACCCAGGTTCGAGACCCTGAGGTCGCCAGCTTGAGCGCAGGCTCATCTGGTTTGAGCAAAGCTCACCAGCTTGGACCCAAGGTCACTGGCTCGGGCAAGGGGTTACTGGGTCTGCTGAAGGCCCGCGGTCAAGGCACATATGGGAAAGCAATCAATGAACAACTAAGGTTTCGCAATGTGCAACGAAAAACTAAAGATTGATGCTTCTCATCTCTCCATTCCTGTCTGTCTGTCCCTGCTATCCCTCTCTCTGACTCTCTGTCTCTGTAAAAAAACAAAAAAACAACAACTTTAAATGTATGGAAATGCTCACAGCACAGAGCCTGGGATATAGCAATTCAAGAAATTATATAATTAATACTTCTAATCTAACCAAGGCTGTTAATTTGCCAATAAGGCACTGCCTAACTCCTTAATTTTTTGTTAGAACTCTTGCATTGCATTCAGCCTACTGTAATTTTTTGGTACATGTCTGTCTCTCTAACCAGACCATAGACTCCTTATCTTTTCATTTTCTAGCATGGAGCACATTTCCTAGCTCGTGACTAAAGGGCAGAGACAAAGGAAGGCAGAAAGGAATTAAGAGTGAAATAAGTAAAGGGGGGGCAGGGAAGATTGGGGGAAAGAAAGGAAAGGAAGCCTTCCAGATTTCATCCCTGCCCTTCTCTATACTTCAATCCCTCCCACCCCAGTGTGTCCTCCTTTTCCCCACACAAACTGTTAGTCCTTGTTATAGACAGTTAAATACAGATAAATTCCATTTCCTCCCACTAGACTACATTTTCTTTTGAGTTAGAGATTGAGCCTTACTCATCTTTATTATCTCTGTAGAGCCTAATGCTGTTTTTAGAAGGCCCAGCTAAAAAAGTTTACTTACTTTGTGCAATTCAATAATTGAGTTTATGCCTAACAAAGAAGTCAACCAAATGAGGCAAGGAGTATAACTAAAACTGGATAAATGCAACAAGACACAGCTGGGGGAAGTACCTTTTCTTTTCACACTCAGGACTATAATTCTTGAATTAAGGGTGAATGAATGAAAAGCCATGGGCATTTACTAGGTAGCTACTCTGTACCAGACACCTCTGTACAAGACAGAGCAAAAAGCAAGCAAGGCTTCTTTCTCTATGGAGCTTAAGCTCAGCAAACAACATTTTGTTTTTCATCCTGAAGTTTCTAATCTCATTTCTACTCCAGAAATTTCATCTCTACAATTGCTTCCTTCCTTCAGTAAATATTTATCAAAGCGCCACTATGTATCAAGTCTATCATAGGCACCAGGGACATGTGAGTGAGTGAATGAATGAATAAATAAATAAATAAAACAAGATCTCATTTGTTTTATATTTTAACTGATTTTATAATAATTAATTTCCCAGTTAATAATTCTGTAAAATACCAGCATGTGGTGGTAATACATGTACATAAGTTTTATTTTTAAGATAAAAAAATGGTTTGTGATAAAAATAGAATTCCAGTACCCCGTCCCCAGTTCCCACTTTCCCTTTCCAGAGGCAAGTATCCTCAAATCTTCTAGGTATTTCCTCCAGTACTGACCTCAATTTTTCTAAGTAATAATATGCTTTCATGACTATTTCTTGGTTACCAAATTTTACAATTTATTGGACTTCTGCCATGCTACTCAATCAGAGGACTGAACTCCTCCATCCCTCCTATCCCACTTTCTCTCTCATCTACATAACTGTAAGATTTTTGTCTATATCAAAATGAGGCTCATTGAAATTTCAGAAACAAGATATAATAAAGTTTAGCCAGAGAGCTAAAATGTTTTGAATTTTAGTTTTAGGGGTTTGGAGGGTAGTTAATAAAGGAGATAAAGAAAGAGGAGGAGACAGAAGAAAATAAAGACAATATGTTTGGGGACTATTAGAGGAACAAGAAGGAAGTGACTGATTTGATCCTGTTGAGTATTAACAAGAGGCTGGTAATAAAGGGAATGGCTCCACTTTGTACTTCTCTTTATTGGAGTGGAAACCTGAAAATTTCAGATAGTAGGTGTGGAAAAAAATTCAATTTTCAGAGCATCTCCTTATTCTTTGTAATGGGAAATAAAGAGAATGCAGAAATTGGGAATCCAAACAAAAATATGGCCTGAATGTGATCCATTCCTTGGTTATAAAATACCATATTTCCCCATGTATAAGATGCACCCTTTCCCAAAACCATCTGGGGTCTAAAAACTGGGTGTGTCTTATACAGTGGTTGTAGACTTTATTTTTTTTTTTTTTTTCCCTGAAGCTGGAAACTGGGAGAGACAGACAGACTCCCGCATGCGCCCGACTGGGATCCACCCGGCCCGCCCACCAGGGGGCGACGCTCTGCCCCTCCAGGGCGTCGCTCTGTTGCGACCAGAGCCACTCTAGTGTCTGGGGCAGAGGCCAAGGAGCCATCCCCAGGGTCCAGGCCATCTTTGCTCCAATGGAGCCTCGCTGCGGGAGGGGAAGAGAGAGACAGAGAGGAAAAGAGGGGGAGGGGTGGAGAAGCAAATGGGCGCTTCTCCTGTGTGCCCTGGCCAGGAATCGAACCCGGGACTTCTGCATGTCAGGCCAACGCTCTACCACTGAGCCAACCGGCCAGGGCCTGTAGACTTTTTTTACTTGCATTTTCTGCTTTTTTGCACAGATGAGGAGTTGTATGAATTTTATGATGAATAAAACTTGAGTTCAATAACTTTATATAATACATTCTTTTTCCAAATTTTGGGCCCCAAAATTAAGATGCATCTTATACATGGGAAATACAATAAGTAATCTAACTGGTGATTTCTAGTGTTCGCCTCCTCAGACTTAAAAAGTCATCATCTAAGTACTGACTTTATCTATTCATTACCTCCTACCTTACAAGGGATAAAGATAAAATTTGACAAATACAGCCCTGGCCGGTTGGCTCAGTGGTAGAGCGTCAGCCTGGCGTGCAGGAGTCCCGGGTTCGATTCCCGGCCAGGGCACACAGGAGAAGCACCCATCTGCTTCTCCACCCCTCCCCCTCTCCTCTCTTTCTCTCTCTTCCCCTCCCACAGCCCAGGCTCCATTGGAGCAAAGATGGCCTGGGCGCTGAGGATGGCTCCATGGCCTCTGCCTCAGGCGCTAGAATGGCTCTGGTTGCAACAGAGCAACGCCCTAGATGGGCAAAGCATCACCCCTGGTGGGCGTGCTGGGTGGATCCCAGTCAGGCGCATGCAGGAGTCTGTCTGACTGCCTCCCTGTTTCTAGCTTCAGAAAAATACAAAAAAAAAAATAAAAAAATGACAAATACTATTTCAACCATTCAATCGAAAATGTCAGGTATAAACATGTATGCTAAACATGAGTGACCATCTAACTACTATTTATGATAACCAAACATAGTAACATAATATACTTATTTTACACTTTAGTTCTTATAAAGTCAAATCTCTGGGCTAAACCACTAGAACTCTCTTTCCTAAATGATCCAAGAGAAGTTAAATTACTGCTATAATTTTTAGTGTAGGTATAACATTGATATTTCCATATAACATTTCATTCAACAATGTTAAAAGGCTTGATAAAATTCTCACACTTCCAGGGTCTAAAATAATGTATTAATTAATCAATTAATTAATCAAAATGTAGTAAATATCAGTAACTTTTAAAGGAACCCTAAAAGCCCTGGCCGGTTGTCTCAGCGGTACAGCTGGGCCCAGTATGTGGATGTCCGAGGTTTGATTCCCAGCCAGGGCACACAGGAGAAGCAACCACCTACTTCTCCACCCCTTCTCCTCTAGCTTCTCTCTTCTCCTCCCCTCTTGCTGCCAGGGCTTGACTGGAGTGAGTTGGCCCCGGACACTGAGGATGGCTCCATGGCCTCTGCCTCAGGTGCTTAAAAAAAAATGGTTTCAGTTGCAAAGGGGCAAGGGCCCCAGATGGGCAGAACGTCGCCCTCTAGTGGGCTTGCTGGGTGGATCCTGGTCAGGGTGCATACGGGAGTCTCTCTCTCTGCCTCCCATCCTCTCACTAAAAAACTTAAAAAAGCCTGACCAGGCAGTGGCGCAGTGGATGGAGTGACAGCCTGGGATGTATGAGGCCCACGTTCAAAACCCCAAGGTCGCTGGCTTAACTGCGGGCTCATCCGGCTTGAGCACGGGCTCACCAGCTGGTACTGGCTTGAAATGTGGGATCACAGACATGACCCCATAATCACTGGCTTGAGCCCAAGGTCACTGGCTTAAACAAGGGGTCATTCGCTCAGCTGTAGCACTCCCCACCCCCCCACCCCCGTCAAGGCACATGTGAGAAAACAATCAATCAATGAACAACTAAGTTACAGTAAAGAAGAACTGATGCTTCTCATCTCTCTCCCTTCCTATCTGTCCCTATCTCTGTCTCTCTCGCAAAAAAAAAAAATAATAATGATAATAATAATAATAACTTTTAAAAGAAAAAGAAACAACAGTTAATACTCAGTTCTGGTTCTTCAATGTTCAAACAACTGTTGAGTCCTTGGATTTATTAAGTTTTCTAGGCAGCAAATAGTATAATCTAATTCTTTGCAATTCTGTGTTTTCTTATCTACCAGAATTTATAGATATTTCCTAAAAACTATCACCTGTTTTAAAATGGCAAAACAATTCGTTTAAATATTAAGCTTCCCATATGATGCTATAAGCTCCAAATGCTAAGGATAGCCTCTTCATGTATATTCACAATTGTGTACTAAAGTTTTATAGATGAGTCTTCCATGGAAATTAGGCTTTTATCACTGAAGTGGTAGCAGGGTGTGTTTTGTTTTTATGAGGGAGGTGTCAAAAATGTAAAATGTGGGTAAAAAATTAAAATATTAGGAACACGCACTGCAAAATACCTGAAGAAGACAAATGATCTTGATGCATAAGCTGGCATTAAACTGATAATCCAAGTGAAAAGAGATCTCAATACAGTTTAGAGAAAGCTAAACCACGCAGCTTTTTTTCTGAAATATGCCTATTATTAAGACAGTAATGGGAGACTTATATAGCATATTCTGGATCATAATTAGATTCATTTATATCCATTTTTCCTTCCATTATGTGTGGGAAATATTCTTATTTACAGAAGCATAATCAATAACAGGAACCAGTCATAATAAGATTAGCAATAAAGAATGAATACATAAGAATAAGAAATATACAATAGATAATCATCCATCATTTAACCTTGCCATGGCAACTTGGGCCAGTGATCTTTGAAGTTTGTTTCCTGACTTGCTAGTTCTGAGAGAGAAAGTCATTTCTACCACCAGAGAAACAAAAGGTCAGGCCCTTCCTTTTCCTCTTTACAGCCCCCATGCAGATAAAATATTTGAGAAGCAAATAAGAGTGGCTACTTAAAAAGGCCACTTGGCCTGCAGTGGCAGGTGGCTGCCCTTCCCTCCCTTTCCTGGCATCTCAGCTGAGCAGGACAGGAATAGTGAGAGACTTTATGAGCTAATCTTAACAATCAAAGAAGCCACTCCTCACCCAGCATCAGATGGATCACATACATAATATGCTTTTTCTTTTCTTTTTTTATAGTATGCTTCCTCCCAACAAATCTTAAATTAAAATATCTTCTTAAATCAACTCTTGGTTATCTATGATGATGCAAGTGAGCCCAAATATAAATATCAGTAAATAAAATCAATTTAGAGGAATATCTACCTAAGCTTGATCGTTGGTCAGTTACTGTGATGGGTATCTCGCCTAAAATTATTCACACATCCTTGTCTGTAAAATGTTTATCCTCCATCTAAGTAATCAATTCCTTTCACCTGAGCTCAAAGTGGTCTCAGGGCAACACTAAGTGTTCACTTATCACCTGTTGTGTGATAAGCCAATCAATGCTACTAGCTGACTGAGCCAGGAACTAGAAGGAGGACAAAAACAGCAAAATCATGGTTCCTGTCTTCAGGCAGCCTTCAACCTACAAAGGGAAAAAAGGTCTAAACATCATAGAACAACCCTAAAATAACTTGTCCAGATGGTTTACTTCAGACTAAGTGCAAAGGCAATCCAGGTGAGTGGTTTTTAACAGAGTCTCAAAGTAGTCCAGGATTCTCAAAAGAAGTTAAAATTCACTACCCTTAAACAAAGTCCTTTAGCTTCTGCAAACAAAAGAAACCAACAAAACAAGGCAGCCAACCAAATGGGAGATTATATTCACAAATGACAGCCCTGATAAGGGGTTAATATCCAAAGTATATAAAGAACTCACAAAACTCAGCAACAAACAAGCAAACAATCCAATTAAAAAATAGGAGAGGACCCGAACACTTTTCCCAAGAAGACATAAAAAAGGCCAGGCCCTGGCCGGTTGGCTCAGCGGTAGAGCATCGGCCTGGCATGCGGGGGACCCGGGTTCGATTCCCGGCCAGGGCACATAGGAGAAGCGCCCATTTGCTTCTCCACCCCCCCCCTTCCTCTCTGTCTCTCTCTTCCCCTCCCGCAGCCAAGGCTCCATTGGAGCAGAGATGGCCCGGGTGCTGGGGATGGCTCCTTGGCCTCTGCCCCAGGCGCTAGAGTGGCTCTGGTCGTGGCAGAGCGACGCCCCGGAGGGGCAGAGCATCGCCCCCTGGTGGGCAAAGCATCGCCCCTGGTGGGCGTGCCGGGTGGATCCTGGTCGGGCGCATGCGGGAGTCTGTCTGACTGTCTCTCCCCGTTTCCAGCTTCAGAAAAATACAAAAAAAAAAAAAACAAACAAACAAAAAAGGCCAACAGATAGCCTGACCAGGCGGTGGCGCAGTGGATAGAGCGTCAGACTGGGATGCGGAAGACCCAGGTTCGAGACCCCGAGGTTGCCAGTTTGAGCGTGGGCTCATCTGGCTTGAGAAAAAAAAAAAAAAGCTCACCAGCTTGGATCCAAGGTTGCTGGCTCCAGCAAGGGGTTATTTGGTCTGCTGAAGGTCCACGGTCAAGGCACATATGAGAAAGCAATCAATGAACAACTAAGGTGTCACAATGCGCAACGAAAAACTAATGATTGATGCTTCTCTCTGTTCCTGTCTGTCTGTCCCTGTCTATCACTCACTCTGACTCTGTCTCTGTAAAAAAATTTTTTTAAAAATTTTAAAAAAAAGGCCAACAGATATATGAAAAGATGCTCATCTTCACTAGCTGTTAGAGAAATGCAAATCAAAACTGCAGTGAGATACAACCTCATACCTGTTAGATTAGCTGTTATCAACAAGACAAGTAGTAAGTGTTGGAGAGGCCGTGGAGAAAAAGGAACCCTCATCCACTGCTGGTGAGAATGTATAGTGGCACAACCATTACTGAAGAAAGTATGGAGGTTCCTCAGAAAACAAACAGAATTACCATATGACCAAGCAATCCCTCTATTGGGTATCTACCCCCAAAATATGAAAACATTGGTCCACAAAGACACATGCACCTCCATGTTCATCACAGCGTTCTTTACAGTGGCCAAGACATGGAAACAACCAAAGTGTCCCTCAAAAGAGGATTAGACACAGAAGAGGTGGTATAAATATATACAATGGAATACTACTCAGCCGTAAGAAATGATGATATATTGCCATTTATGACAACATGGATGGACCTTGGGAACATTATACTGAGTGAAATAAGTAAATCAGAAAAAGCTCAGAACTATATGATTTCCCACATAGGTGGGATATAAAACTGACTCATGGACATAGATAAAAGGGAAGTGGTTACCGGGGGAAGAGTATTGGAGGGGAGAGCAATGGGGGACAAATATATGGTAATGGAAAATGATCTGACTTTAAGTGGCAAGCACACAGTGCAATCAACAGTTCAAATGCTATAAAAATATTTACATGAAATCTATTGATATGTATTCTTATTGATCAATGTCACTCTATTCAATTTAATATCTGAATAAAAAAATACTTTATTGCTAAAAAATGCTAACCATTAAAAAAATGAATAGAATACAATAAAATATGTAAAACAAAGTGTTCCAGATTCCCCCTCCTCACCTTATTCCAGTACACACTATGGGGAAAACAACTGTGTTAAGCTTGCTCTCTGGTTTACTGGCTGCAAGCACTTTGCGTGATTAGTGTGTGAGCACCTGGCAACACCAAGTGTGATAGTCTATGTAAGGCTACTGCTGCTTTCCCTTGGGGCGAGTCTCCCAGATCTACTCTCTGCCACTGCGAGGTGCTGTTTTCCTGCTCCCTTGCCCTTCACTGAGAAAAGCAGGTTTGCCTTTGTTTATTAGCTCTTTTCCTTTTTTGTTTATTTGCTCATCTGTCTTTGTAAGCCTCCAATCAAGCCTCCGTATGGCCCTACGCTTTCCAGGTCCTCAGTTTCTCTACTGTCTGCCTGAATTCAGAGAACCTGCCTGTATTACACACACTTACAGCAGGAAGAGTTTTAAGACATTCAGGAAGAGGTTCAATCCAAAATAGAGCTTTCACTGAGCTAAGCAAAAGGCCAATCAGTAGGAAAGTGCACTCATTTTGGGATACATTAACTTCTAAAAGCCAAAAAGGTAGGGAGCACAGGAAATGTCAAAAGTGGGGGGGAAAATCTTCCCCTGCTTGAGTAGAGATGCCCTCCGTCTCTCCTGCTACCTTAGAGTGCCACAGGTCTGGGGGAAAGGAAAGCAATACAGGCGGTAAGAAGTTTTACAACATAGTCATTAAAAGCCTAAGACCTATTAGAAAATTCTTTTAGCCTTGAATACTGCTACACACATTTATATTAAATATCCTCTGACAAACTAAAAGAAATGGAGGTAAAATGAACCAAAGGGGCTACTTCATTTTGCCATATTTGAAATCTATGCAGAACAGAACTATGTTATGAAAAGCAAGGGGAGGGTGCAGTAGATGGGACAGACAATGCTTACTGCAGACTACAAATCAACAAGGAGTGAATTTTCATAGAACACAAAAATTATATTCAAGTTAATCCTAACAATATCACTGAAAGAAAAGACATTTACTTGCCAATAATATTTTTAGACCTAGAAATATGAAGTGGAAAAGAAGTTTTTGCCATGAGACTGGTGTGGGTTTTAATCCTTGTTCTTCCATTTACGAGCTGTGAGACCTTAGTCAAATGACTAAGTTTTTTTCTTACCTGGGAAGGGATGTTAACACCTGACACAGATTGTTGCATAGTTTATATGATATACATAAAGAATTTAGTACTGTGTTTGGCACAGAGGGGTTAATAAGTTTTTATTCTAATCATATGGCAATTGAAAAAGCTAAACTCTTTTCTCCATACCTACAAAAATTGTCTGGCCTACTCTGTAACTGGGGAAATCTTATCAGTATCCATCAATAGGAAAGTGGTTAAATAAATCATTATTACTTCCTACAATCTGCTTATTATATAGCCCTCTTCAAGTTACTGACATGGAAAGGCTACCTATATTGTTAGGTGAAAATAAGCAAGTTACAGAACCATAAATAAATATAATAAAATCTAGTTTATCTGAAAATATATTATTAACAGTAATTTTCCCTGAAAAGGACAATAGCACTGAGGGTATGTTTCTATATTTTGTACTGTTTGCATCTTCTATAATTACTAGCACTACGTGTATAATTAAAAACTAGTAACAAATGGAAAAAGGTATTACTTGTATAATTAAAATTAAAATTATACACAAAGCACTTATATCATCACATCAGATACCAATTTAACCTTCCTATCCAAAATGTTTTTTTCCCCTGAAATAGCTCTTTGCCTGACAGTTTTGAAAACCCACCAGCAGACTTATTTTTGGTTCCATTTGCCAGCCAATCTAACATGGCCAATGCAAAGTTGATTGAGCATAGCTGCTTTAACCATGACAGTGGCTAGAAGGTGAAGGAATGGAGTGGGTAGAGGAGAAGGTAGTAAAAGAAAGGATGAGAAATAAACGCTCATCATGAGAAGAGCACATGTCTCTATTCTGAACTGAAATGCTGAGGTTATAAAATGGTTTTTGCCTATGCTGATAAGTATCTACTGTGCCTCAGCCTTCTATTGAATATGTATATGCAATACAGCCAACCTCCCCATGAATGTCAGCTGATAAGTAAAGATGTCATTTCTGTAATTTCATTTAGCAGGTTTTTTACCTGTTCATGGTTACTAACTTACTCTGCCAAATATTTCTTAGTAATTGAATTACATCACCTAGGATGAATTCCAAAGTATTTTTTCATCTCATTTTACTTTCCCAGACAGTTCAAAGGGCCATAATATGCATTCTTAAATACTCTTTGATAAAAAACAAAAAAACTTATACACCTTCTTCAAAAAAGCTTGCTTTGGGAAGTTAATACTCTGCTCAAGGACGGTTTCAAGTCCATCTAATTTAGCATGGAAAGTGGCCTTCTATTCAAAGAAATCATAGCTACTTAAGGAGTGGCTATCTTTAAAATTATTTTCTAGCATATTAAATCATTTATACCTACAAATAGATTTACAGTGAACATTAGATTTAACCTATTAGTTATCACTGAATATTAACCTGCTCTTAGACACGAATGCTAAAATTCTTTTATGTATTTCCTATATTAAAACATTATAATTCAAAACTCTTTCCTAATATATATCACTTTAACAGTCCTCTACATAGGAATCATCAATTGCTGTATGCTACTTTTAAGATTAAAAAAAGTCAAATTTGTCAATCAGGCATTCAAAGTCCTATACAATCTGCCCTGGTCAATCTTCCTAGTCTAATTACTACCAACTTCTTACCAAAGCCTTTGCTCAAGCCAGCTATCAACTTCTTGTTCTCTGAACTCACCTTTATCTGCCTAGATTTTCTCAAACTCACCTTTAAAATCTTACCTAAATTTTGGCATTCTCTTAAAGCTCAAAACCTCAAAACTCAAACCTCAAAAAAGCTAAAAAGGATCATCTTCCCTATGTAGGGGGTCAATAGATAAAACCTCTTCTCATCTATCTATCCTACCCACTTTTGGAATAATTGACAAATAAGACAAAAATGTCAAATAGATAGAGATCAAACTGCAGCCTTTATTATAGATAAAGCCCATATTTTAAAATGTAACAGAGGCATAGCAACAATGCAATTCCTAAAACTATACCCCCGAACTACACCAATTCACCCACACAATCACAGTCACAGTTGGAAAACAGACCTTCTTCCTATGAAGGTCTGTTTCTGGAAAAATCAACAGGCTACAGGTGGTTGGCTCCCCAGGAAAAGGAAAGAAGAAAGGAACTGAGAACTAGGTCCTGACTAGTTCCTTGCCCAAATTCTTTAAAAAGATCAATCACTCCCCCTCTGGGACAAAGAGAGGCCATGGGAATTAATTACATGGAATGATGTCCCTCCATATGGAAACATGAATCCAGGGTAAAAAGGTTACCATCCTTCAAATAATTACTCATATAATTTGATTAACAATTTATCAAACATAGACCAATGCCATATTTTCTATGGATAACTTAAAATGTTATTTTTATTTAAAGTCTTTTACTGTTTTTATTTATATTTGTTATCTCCAAGTAGATTTTAAGTTCCTGGAAGATGGCATGTTAATTATCTTCTTTTTTTTTAATTTATTCATTTTTTTAGAAAGGAGAGAGAGAGGGGGAGAGAGAGAGAAGAGAGAGAGAAGGGGGGGAGGAGCAGGAAGCATCAACTCCCATATGTGCCTTGACCAGGCAAGCCCAGGGTTTCAAACCGGCGACCTCAGCATTTCCAGGTCGACGCTCTATCCACTGCGCACCACAGGTCAGGCAAGATGGCATGTTAAATGGCTTGTTCACAGGCAGAGCAGTGGCAAGACTTAGAGGATAGCAATACTATTAGCCAGGTAACAAAATCTCTCATGAATCAAGGGAAGCAGGATGAGAGAAATGTTTGTGATGGAAGTTTTAGAAGATGACCACAAACAAAGAGGGGGTGAAGGGCAGTATGGTATAAATCTCAAAGACAGGTTTTTACACAAAGGTGAGAAAGCAAAGGTACTAAAGTTGAAAGAATGAGCAAACTGCCACTGTTGCAATATACTTACATTAAAAAAATAAAATCTAAGCAATTCCATCATTAAATCATTTATATGCACAGTACAACAACTCAAATGAAAATTAGGAATCACTATAAGCAGATAAAAAGTTTTTTGTTTTGTTTTGTTTGTTTTTTTTTCCTGAAGCTGGAAACAGGGAGAGACAGTCAGACAGACTCCCGCATGCGCCCGACCGGGATCCACCCGGCACGCCCACCAGGGGGCGACGCTCTGTCCACCAGGGGGTGATGCTCTGCCCATCCTGGGCGTCGCCATGTTGCGACCCTCCTGGGTGTCGCCATGTTGCGACCAGAGCCACTCTAGCGCCTGGGGCAGAGGCCACAGAGCCATCCCCAGTGCCCGGGCCATCTCTGCTCCAATGGAGCCTTGGCTGCGGGAGGGGAAGAGAGAGACAGAGAGGAAGGCGCGGCGGAGGGGTGAAGAAGCAAATGGGCGCTTCTCCTATGTGCCCTGGCCAGGAATCGAACCCGGGTCCTCCGCACGCTAGGCCGACGCTCTACCGCTGAGCCAACCGGCCAGGGCCAGCAGATAAAAAGTTTTAATTCAAACACATTGCTGGAAAATTATGTCAAGCTATCAAACCTTACAGAAAGCAACAAAAAGAATGTTATTAAAATGGAAAAAAGAAATGAACTCAAACACTGAGAGGCAGGCATAATTACTGAACTAAAAAAAAATCAAGATGGCAAAAAGACTCATCCTTCTGGCTTCCATAACTGATGGGGGCAGACGTACTCAGGGAGAGCATTTGGCGAGAAAAAAAGAGATTCCCAGATAAGCACCTGGAAAATAATGGAAGGTGGGAATTATACGAAGCCTGGAAGACAGGGATTGAAAACTCAAATGCACAGAGCCCTAGGTGATGAGTGAAGGCACTGGACAGCACCAAGCCAACTGGAGCAGGCATGTGCCTCTCCCAGAGGAGCCACTCTGAGGATCACTGCCACAGGGCAATGGCCACTCAGTGCAGCCAGGTCATTTTTCCCCAAAAATGCCATTTACATGCAGATTCTTAACATAAAATAGTTGTTTGGTTTTTTTTTAAGCGAGAGAGCGAGAGAGCGGGAGCGAGAGAGAGAGAGAGAGAGAGAGAGAGAGAGAGGAGAGAGATGAGAAGTACCCAGTATAATTGTGGCACTTTAGTTGTTCACTGATTGCTCCTCATACGTGCCTTGACAAGGGGGCTCCAGCTGAGCCAGTGACCCCTTGCTCAAGCCAGCAAGCTTGGCCTAAGCCAGTGACCTTGGGCTTCAAACTAGCGACCATGGGTTATATCTATGATTCCACGCTCAAGCCGACAACCCCACTCTCAGGCTGGTAAGCCCATGCTCAAGCCTGAGACCTCAGGGTTTCAAACCTGGGTGCTCAGCATCTCAGGTCGATGTTCTCTATCCACTGCGCCAAGACCTGGTCAGGCTATCATTTTTTACTGGCAACTACTATAAACATTTTCAGAATACTTTGAGGGGCAAATAAAACATGTCAGCAAATCAGATTTGACACACAGATTGCCAGTCTGCCATTGCTGACTTGAGACATGAATAAAGCAAAGCAAAGTACCTTAAAAGAAATATAAAAAAGATAGTGAACGACTAAGAAGAGTTCACTTGAGCCAAGGGCGAAGAACTTTAAGAACAGTGATAAACAGGAAGTTCCACTAAAAAATTAAGACTGAAAGTATCCAAAGATTTTTTTCATTAGAAGTTCATCAATGGAATACAAGCCTAGAAGGGACAGTAAGCAGACAGTTTTGTTTGTTTTTTTTTAAAGGTTTTATTTATTGATTTTACAGGGCAGGGTAGGGTGAGAAGTATCAACTCATAGTTGCTTCACTTTAGTTGTTCATTGATTGCTTGTCATACGTACCTTGACCAGACAAACCCAGGGTTTCTAACTGGCGACCTCAGCATTCCAGATCGATGCTTTATTCACTGTGCCACCACAGGCCAGGCTAGCAGGCAGCTCCCTTGTAGCAAAATACTTAAAGAAATTGACATTTCTGAGAACTCGGGGAACCTGAACTTACAGTTGAGAAAATCTTGCTAAACTAACAAAATTATCTACGTATCCCTGGTTAAAATCAAACAGACCCTAGCTTTACAAATACTGCAACTATAGTTTAATTTTTCAGATGAAAAATTGTTTGAGTAAAATCTGAATAAACAAAGAAATATATCCCCCTCCAGGCTGTTACTGCACTTTATGAACTAAAAATTTACCATAATTTCTTCCTGCAGTTGTTTTTTTTTAATTTTTTATTTATTCATTTTAGAGAGGAGAGGGAGAGAGAGAGAGAGAGAGAGAGAGAGAGGAGAGACAGAGAGAGAGAAGGGGGGAGGAGCTGGAAGCATCAACTCCCATATGTGCCTTGACCAGGCAAGCCCAGGGTTTCGAACTGGCGACCTCAGCATTTCCAGGTCGACGCTTTATCCACTGTGCCACCACAGGTCAGGCTCTTCCTGCAGTTTTAAGGACCATTCTCTTTTCTCTTTACAGCCATCTCTGGAGATCATATACACTATTCTCTAGTTAATTCATTATCTCCCAGTACCCAGCAAATTCTGCAAAGACCACAAAGGCTCAAATCTCTTAGGCTATACACTAGCCGATCCAGGACACATGGTGTCCCACTAGGGTTCAGCATTCATGAGAGAGGACCAACTCACTTTTTCTTACCACAGTACAGGATCTTATAACATGATGCTTCCACCCTAGAGAGAGTACACACAAATGATATGACTAGGAACACTGAAAGACAACTTATCAACAAAACATCAAATATTAGAAAACAAAGAACAGAAAAAAATCCAGGTGGAAAGAAGTTAATCATGAAATGCTTTCTGAGAAAATTTGAACATGGAGAGAAATTGAATGTCATTAGGAAAACAGACAATTTGAAGTAAATTTCATGGCATGTGTCCTAAATTTTGAGACAGTGTGTTTTTACATAATTTCTTTCTTTTTAATAACAGGTATTTTTATTGCATAATTAAATAGGCCTAATTATCTTTTGTTGCATTCTTTTTCATATTAATAATTTTACAAATTAAAAATCCTTCGTCAGATCTTGCACTCATTTGAGATTGTATAACTGGTTGTCATATGTATCAAAGCAATGGAACCTACAGCACTGGTATAGAGATGCTTACAAACAAATTATGGAGCTGGAATGAGAGGCAGAATAAGCAGACAGTCTATGCCAGAACAAGTGAGCTGAATCATAGAGCTGCTTCAGAGCAAAAGCTACAACTTACATGTTGTGATATATTGAGCCCAGCACAGTGCTGAGCACATAATAGGTGTTAAAAAAAAATACTTCTAGGCTCTGGCGCATTAGCTCAGAGTGTCAAGCCGAAACACCAAGTCTGCAGGTTTGATCCCCAGTGAGCGCACATATGGGGAGAGACCAATGAATGCACAACTAAGTAAAACAACAAATGAATGCTTCTTTCTCTTTCTCTCCCCCCTCATCTCTCTAAAATCAATCAAAAATATTTTTAAAAAATATTTCTAAATGGAAAGACATGATACTCATTATGAATTCAGAAGACTAATTTCTAACAAATTCTGCTATCTTTGAAGGACTCCAAATTAACAGTAAACAGCTACACTCCTCACGCCCTAGATGTGTATTTGGTATGTGAAGCTAGTAAATGTTTAGTAACAAATAACCTGCTAAAATAAATAAGGAAAGGAATAAACCTCCAAATAAGCAAAGAATATGAGTTGTTCTTTTTTACAGACTTTGAATTCTTGAGCCCTCTTAGCATACTTAGTATTCAAAATAACTACTGAATAAGTAACAGAAATAGAAACAGAAAGGAGATGGCCCTGCCAATTACCATTTGCATTTTCTCTATTTTCTTTTCAAATCCAATGACCTGAGGACCCAAGCCAAAAGGAAACTTGAGATTTCAACACTCAAAAAAAATTTAACTCTAGTAAGAGACTTAAATAATAATTCACTCACGTGAACTTCATAATTGGGTTTGTTTTCACTGTGTGCATAACTACTGTTACGGGCAACTAAGAGCAGCAGCTTCTACCTGGTGAACTATTTTTACTAAAAAGCATGAACGTGGGTGATTGTTTACTGCAGTACTGATGCCTACATACAGCTCACCGGTTCTAACTGGCAGTGCTAAAAGGAACCCTTAAAACTCATCAAATCTACCTCTAGCTACCAGTTTACACTGAGCATAAAACTGAGGTCCACTAAGAGGGAGTGACTTGCCCCAAGACATACAGACAGTTAAAGGCAAAGCAAGGGCAGTATAAGGTCTTACAGCCAAAGCCAGTGATCTACTACCCCAAATAATCTCCCTGCCAACGAGATTTGTATTCATTGTAATAAACTATATCAAAGTATTATGCAACTGCAAATTGAAATGATCAAATATAGCAAAACCTTCCTAAGCAGACTTCTCAGAACTGCATATTCTAGTTGATTTAATTTTCTGGTACCAAAGATTGGTTTTGATAGCTGAACCTCATGATTATCAGGTAAAAGAACATCAGAGAGGGGTAAGAGCAGAATGAGTATTATTAGTGTCCCTAGAACTATGAGGAGAGCCATTTTCTTTTTTGATAGACCTTTGATATAAAGTAATGATGGTGTCTGACCAGGCGGTGATGCAGTGGATAGAGTGTCAGACTGGGATGCGGAGGACACAGGTTCAAGACCCCGAGGTCACCAGCTTGAGCATGGGCTCATCTGCTTTGAGCAAATCTCACCAGCTTGGACCCAAGGTTGCCGGCTTGAGCAAGGGGTTACTCGGTCTGCTGTAGCCCCACAGTCAAGGCACATATGAGAAAGCAATCAATGAATAACTAAGGTGTCACAATGAAAAACTAATGATTGATGATGCTTCTCATATTTCTCCATTCCTGTCTGTCTGTCCCTATCTATCCCTCTCTCTGACTCTCTCTGTACCTGTAAAACAAACAAACAAAAAAAATGATGGTATAGTATGAAGAGCACAGCCCGACCACTGACTGACTACCTGCTGTATAGCACTGTTCAAGACAATCTCTCCGAAACCCAGTTTTCACATCTTTAAAAAGAAAAACTAAAGCCTAACCTGTGGTGGCACAGTAGATTAAAGCATCAATCTGGAATGCTGAGGTGACCGGTTCTTAACCCCAGGTCTGCCTGGTCAAGGCACTTGAGAGAAGCAACTACTACGAGTTGATGCTTCCTGCTTCCTGCTCCTTCCCCCACTTCTCTCTCTCTCTCTCTCTGAAAATCAACAAAATCTTTTTTTATTATTATTTTTTTTACAGAGACAGAGAGTGAGTCAGAGAGAGGGATAGACAGGGACAGACAGACAGGAACGAAGAGAGATGAGAAGCATCAATCATTAGTTTTTCATTGCGCGTTGCAACACCTTAGTTGTTCATTGATTGCTTTCCCATATGTGCCTTGACCGCGGGCCTTCAGCAGACCAAATAACCCCTTGCTGGAGCCAGCGACCCTGGGTTCAAGCTGGTGGGCTTTTTGCTCAAACCAGATGAGCCCGCGCTCAAGCTGGTGACCTCAGGGTCTCGAACCCGGGTCCTCTGCATCCCAGTCCGACGCTCTATCCATTGCGCCACCGCCTGGTCAGGCAACAAGTAAAATCTTTTTAAAAAATTAAAAAAACTAAATAATGTAAGATCTCTTCCTGTTCTGAACTTAAGAGTGTCTAGGACTCGAAGTAAATTTTCTTATAATATTCAATGTTCTCTAGAAGTACCTATATTCCCCCTCCTAAAGTGCTGAGTATATGATTAGCTTAGGTTAAAACAGACCTGAACAACAAACCAGTTATAACACCCAACTGATACCTGGATACTTCTGTAACTGTAATTGTAATAAATGATAGCTTTTCGGTTTATGCTCAGAGAGTTGCCATAGTTTAAAACACTTAGGGCAGGGGTTCCCAAACTGTGGCCCCCTGAGGCCATTTATCCCGCCGCACTTCTGGAAGGGGCACCTCTTTCATTGGTGGTCAGTGAGAGGAGCATAGTTCCCATTGAAATACTGGTCAGTTTGTTTTACTTGTTCTTTATTTTAAATATTGTATTTGTTCCCCATTTTGTTTTGTTTTTAACTTTCAAATAAGATATGTGCAGTGTGCATAGGGATTTGTTCATAATTTTTTTTATAGTCCGGCCCTACAATGGTCTGAGGGACAGTGAACTGGCCCCCTGTGTAAAAAGTTTGGGGACCCCTGACTTAGGAGCCCTACAATGGGGTAGAAGCAGGGGAGGAAGAAGCGTTCTAGACCCCTCACTACAATTAAATACTTCAAATGTAATGTTTCATTTATCACGGTTTTGCTATTCAAAATAATTTTGGAAGCTGATTTAAAGGCTGATGATCTAGGTCATTCTCCCTCCAAAAAAGATACTATGAAAAATACATATTAGTTCTTTTTACAAGAACCATACTACTGAATCTCCTCATATTTATATACAGGTACTATCATATACTATCATGAGACTGTCTTTTTGTGTGTGTATTTTTTATTGTGGTAAAATATACAGCACATAAAATTTACCATTTTAACCATTTTTAGGTGTATAATTCAGTGGCATTAATTATATTCACAATGATATGGTCAAATCATCTTTGCTAAAGGAGCCAAAAACATACAATGGAGAAAAGAAAGCCTCTTCAATAAATGGTGCTGAGAAAACTGGAAAGCCACATACAAAAGAATGAAACTCGACTATAGTTTGTTTCCTTGCAAAAAAATTAATTCAAAATGGATCAAAGACTTAAATATAAGATCTGAAACAATAAATTACATAGAAGAAAACATAGGTACTAAACTCATGGACCTTTGCCGTAGAGAACATTTTATGAATTTGACTCCAAAGGCAAGGGAAGTAAAGGCAAAGATAAATGAATCGGACTACATCAAACTAAGAAGCTTCTGAACAGCAAAAGAAACTGACAACAAAACAAGCAAACAGCCAACTAAATGGGAGATATTTTCAAACAACAGGTCAGATAAGGGCCTAATATCCAAAATATACAAAGAACTCACAAAACTCAACAACAAACAAGCAAACAAACCAATTAAAAAAATGGGAAGAGGACATGAACACACACTTATCCCAAGAAGAAATACAAATGGCCAACAGATATATGAAAAGATGCTCATCTTCACTAACTATTAGAGAAATGCATATCAAAACTACTATGAGCCTGACCAGACGGTGGCGCAGTGGATAGGGCGTCAGACTGGGATGTTGAGGACCCAGGTTCAAGACCCCGAGGTCGCCAGCTTGAGCGCGGGCTCATCTGGTTTGAGCAAAAAGCTCACCAGCTTGGACCCAAGGTCGTGGGCTCAAGCAAGGGGTTACTCGGTCTGCTGAAGGCCCAGGGTCAAGGCACATATGAGAAAGCAATCAATGAACAACTAAGATGTCGCAGCACGCAACGAAAAACTGATGATTGATGCTTCTCATCTCTCCATTCCTGTCTGTCTGTCCCTGTCAATCCCTCACTCTGACTCTCTGTCTCTGTAAAAAAGTAATAATAATAAAATAAAAATAAAAACTACTATGAGATACCACCTCACACCTGTTAGATTGGCTATTATCAACAAGATAGGTAATAAGTTCTGGAGAAACTGCAGAAAAAAGGAACTCTCATTCATTGTTGGTGGGAATGTAAAGTAGTACAACCACTATGGAAGAAAGTATGGTGGTTTCTCAAAAAACTAAGAATAGAACTACCATATGACCCAGCAATCCCTCTACTGGGAATATACCCCGAAAACTCGACAACATTGGTACATAAAGACACATGCAGCCCTGTGTTCATCGCAGCATTGTTCACGGTGGCCAAGACAGGGAAACAACCAAAAAGCCCTTAAATAGAGGACTGGATAAAGAAGATGTGGTACATATATACTATGGAATACTACTCAGCCATAAGAAATGATGATATATCATTTACAACAACATGGACAGACCTGGATATTATACTGAGTGAAATAAGTAAATCAGAAAAAAACTAAGAACTATAGAATTCCATACATAGGTGGGACAAAAAACTGAGACTCATGGACATAGATAAGAATGCAATGGTTACTAGGGGGAGGGGTAGTGAAGAGAGGGAGGAAGGTGGGGGGAAGGGAGGGGCATAAAGAAAACCAAATAAAAGGTGATGGAGGACGATTTGACTTTGGGTAATGGGTATACAACATAATCAAATGTCAAAATGATGTGGAGATGTTTTCTCTAAATCTATGTACTCTAGTTGACCAATGTCATCCCGTTAAAATTAATTGTCTAAATAAAAATTTTTTTTAATTATATTCACAATGTTGTGCAACTATTACCACTACCTATTTTCTGAAACTTTTTCATTACCCCAAACAAAACCCCTGTAGCCATTAAGCAATAACTCCCCATTGTCCCCTCCTTTATTTTTAATTCTATTTTCAAATGGTTAAGAACTTTCCAACTATAACATGCTGCCACCAGGTGGCAAGAGAGTGTCATGGCTGCCCAAGATTGAGAATTGCTTAAGGTAGGTATGGGAGAAGTAAGTGAAAATACGTATGAAATAAAATTGTCATAGTCTAGTAACTGTTGAACCCAGGTGATGGGTACACAGGGATTCATTATTCTAGTCTTTATACATCTGTATATGTTTGAAATTTTCCAGAAAAAGTATTAAAATTGTGCCTACAATGTTATAAACACCATGCAAACATTTCATACCTTTCATTTTTTATTTTGGTGAATAAGAGACAGAGAGAGGGACAAACAGGGACAGACAGCCAGGAAGGGAGAGAGATGAGAAGCATCAATTCTTTGTTGCAGCTCCTTAGTATCCTTAGTTGTTCACTGATTGCTTTCCCATATGTGCTTTGACTGGGGGGTTGTAGCAGAGCAAGTGACCCCTTGTTTAAGTCAGGCACCTTGGGCTCAAGTCAATGCCCATGGGGTCATGTCTATGATCCCACGCTCAAGCCAGTGACCGCAAGCTCAAGGTGGTGAGCCCACGCTCAAACCGGTGACTTCAGGGTTTCGAACCTGGGTCCTCTGCATCCCAGTCTGACGCTCTATCCACTGTGCCACCACCTGGTCAGGCAAGATTTCATATATTATTAAACCGTAGAAAACATTTCATATTTAGTACTGCACAAATATTGTATTTCTTCTGGTATTTTTTTTTTAATTTTTTTTAAAAGACTTTATTCAATTTTCAGAGAGGAGAGAGAGGGAGAGAGGGAGAGAGCAAGCAAAGGGGGAGGAGTAGGAAGCATCAACTCCCATATGTGCCTTGACCAAGCAAGCCTGTGGTTTCGAACTGGCAACCTCAGTGTTCTAAATCTTTGCTTTATCCCACTGCGCCACCACAGGTCAGGCATGTATTTTTTTAATGTGATAAAATATTTTATACATAATAAAAGTATCAATTATACATTAATTTTAAATCCTGTAACTCAATAGCAGATTTCCAAGATTACCTATTTATGCTAGTTAACAAAAACCCTATGTTGTATTCAACTAAACCTCATTAGGTATAAATGTGAAAAATCAAAATTTATCAGTATTCAACTCCCACATGTATGCAGAAATAAATTCATAAAGTAACTGCCATGCAATACTGTGTTTTCTCTAAATTAAGACGGTTGTGTTTCCTTAATAGTAAGCACAACTATACAAAGGAGTCAACTAACTCCAGTAGAAGGAAGCTATGGGGCAAATAAGTCAGTTTAAAACTCCACTTGTTTTCCTTAATCCTTTTTTTAAAATTTTCATAAATTGTCATTTGACCAGATCACGGAAAACTTAGCACAGTAATTTTTTTATTTTTCTAGCATCAGTACGGCATAGAAACTCCCCACCTGGATGAATTTTCTTTTCTTCTTTTCTTCCTCCTCCTTTTTTAGGGAAACAATTATTTATTGTCAAGGACCAAGAAACAAAGCCTGGAGATGCTCTATACCAGTGGTTGGCAAACTGCAGCTCGCGAGCCACATGTGGCTTTTTGACCCCTTGACTGTGGCTCTTCCACAAAATACCACATGCGGGCGTTACCTCGATAAGGCATGTACCTATCTATATAGTTTAAGTTTAAAAAATTTTGGCTGTCTTGCCTGACCTGTGGTGGCGCAGTGGATAAAGCGTCAACCTGGAAACGCTGAGGTTGCCGGTTCAAAACCCTGGGCTTGCCTGGTCAAGGCACATATGGGAGTTGATGCTTCTTGCTTCTCCTCCTTCTTTCTTTCTCTCCCCTCTCTATCATGAATAAATAAAATCTTAAAAAAAAAAAATTAAAATTTTTTTTTAAATAAATAAAAAATAAAAAATTTGGCTCTCAAAAGATATTTCAATAGTTGTACTGTTGATATTTGGCTCTGTTGACTACTAATGAGTTTGCCGACCACAGCTCTATACAATTGATGATGAGCTACTAAAGAGAGAAAAGAGGAACAGAGAGGAGACACAATAATACACAGCATTATTATGAGTGAACTCCAGCTCTTAACTCTTAAACACTTGAATGGAGGAGATATAGCCTCCCCTTTTCACTATGGCTTCAAAAGAATGGAAATCTCACTAAATCTATCATTTCCTATGGGAAGGCTGAGCAAGAAACTACATTGTATATTATCTTAAGCTGATGCAAGAGGCCATTTGTGATTCATTGGAAGCCCCCACCCCAAGCACAGAATGGATGCTGAAGTTAGTCTGCAGTTACTGGTGTTGGCAGTCCTTAGATCTTGAGCTCTCTTGATTTTCAATGATAAGCATGTCCAGCAAACACAGCTGGCCAATGTGATCCTGTTGATCAAACATTCCCAGGTCTCTTCTGGCTTTATGCATTAAAGTATAAATTTCTAAAGAATCTTTTTATTTTTACTTTGTTCTGTTGACATGGCTTCAAGTGTCCTACTCTCTACAGAATCTTTTACAATCTTATATTCGCTGAAGGCAGCTCTTATACCCTGATAGCGTAAAAAGTTCTAGAACTGTGGGCGATGAAATGCTTCCTCTCTGCCTGATCAGGCAGTGGCGCAGCGGAAGAACTGTAGGTGATGAAATGCTTTCTCTCTGCCTGACCAGGCAGCACAGCGGATAGAGCATCGAACTAGGACATGGGGGACCCAGGTTCGAGACCTCGAGGTCACCAGCTTGAGCATGGGTTCTTCGGGTTTGAGCAAGGCTCACCAGCTTAAGTCCAAGGTCGCTGGCTGGAACAAGGGATCACTCGGTCTGTTGTAGCCCCCCCCAGTCAAGGCTTTATGAGAAATCAATCAATGGACAACTAAGGAACCACAATGAAGAATTGATGTTTCTCATCTCTCTCCCTTCCTGTCTGTCTGTCCCTATCTGTTCCTCTCTCTGTCTCTGCCACAAAAAAAACAAAAAAACAACCAAAGAAAGAAAGAAATGCTTCCTCTCTTTCAGCATCACCCATTATATACCTAACTTGTGTGCGGCTGGAGGCAGCCACTTTGGAAAGAAAAAAAAATAAGTGGGTCTTCTTCACAGAGGTCCCTAACTGATCCCAACCACAAAATTTCAGCCTATGCAAAACCACAAACGAAATAAAATGCTGTGGCGTTTGGTCTCTCTAGCAGCCTTGGGCTTCAGCTGGATGAATTCTCTTAATAACACCTATTCCAACAAATAATTCTTATTCCAACCATATTTATTTTTTTATTTTTTTATTTTTATTTTTTTTTAACAGAGGCAGAGATAGACAGGGACAGACAGACAGGAACGGAGAGAGAGATGAGAAGCATCAATCATTAGTTTTTCGTTGCGCGTTGCGACTTCTTAGTTGTTCATTGATTGCTTTCTCATATATGCCCTGACTGCGGGCCTTCAGCAGACCGAGTAACCCCTTGCTGGAGCCAGCGACCTTGGGTCCAAGCTGGTGAGCTTTGCTCAAGCCAGATGAGCCCGCGCTCAAGCTGGCGACCGCGGGGTCTCGAACCTGGGTCTTTCCGCATCCCAGTCCGACGCTCTATCCACTGCACCACCACCTGGTCAGTGCCCCAACCATATTTATTGATAGTACTCCTCTGCTTTATAAAACGTTCAACCCAAACTAATTAAAATTTTTTCATGATAGATAATCATCATTAACATCAATTATCAAACTCTAATGCTTGCTGCTGAATGCCAGGTTCTTGGTTTTTCTTATCAATGTTCTAAACTCTGACTTTGCCAGCAAAAACTGCCTTCCATCCTGGGCTGAGTGTTTTTCTTGGCCTCTTCCTGCAATTCACTTTTCAGCCTACTGGACTCACTGAATATAATGAATGCCCATTGCTTCCCTGTTCCTGGCTTGCTCAAATGCCCACCTTCTTGGTTTCAGAATTGCTGTGCCCTGTACTGTGCCAGGCGTGAAGACCAACACACTGGGTAGTGTTGACCACTGTGTCACCAGTTTAATGGTTGATGTGTTTTAGAATTATAAGATTAAGAATCTTTTTTTTTTTTTTTTTTTTTTTTTTTTTTTTTCTGAAGGTGGAAACGGGGAGAGACAGTCAGACAGACTCCCGCATGCACCCGACCAGGATCCACCCGGCACGCCCACCAGGGGCGATGCTCTGCCCACCAGGGGGCGCTGCTCTGCCCCTCCGGGGCATCGCTCTTTTGCGACCAGAGCCACTCTAGCACCTGGGGCAGAGGCCAAGGAGCCATCCCCAGCGCCCGGGCCATCATTTTTGCTCCAATGGAGCCTTGGCTGCAGGAGGGGAAGAGAGAGACAGAGAGGAAGGAGGGGGTGGGGGTGGAGAAGCAAATGGGCGCTTCTCCTATGTGCCCTGGCCGGGAACCGAACCCGGGTCCCCCGCACGCCAGGCCGACGCTCTACCGCTGAGCCAACCGGCCAGGGCCTACTGCCACTTCTCACAGTGATATTTACTAATCTGTGTTAAGGTATTAACTCCTTTTATTTGTCCAAAAGAAAACCTCTCTGCCAAATATCAGTGATGGGGAACTGCCCTCATTTTGGTACTTTGAGTATTTTGAAAATAAACCCATAGCCATGGATTTATAAGCTTTGATCACAAATCCCCTTAGTATTTTCAAAAAAAAGAAAAAAGAAAAAAAAAGAATTCCCTTATATTTAACACACTGGATACATGAGAGAGAACATACTCCATCATATACAGACCACATAAAACATTACTCTAAATACTGTATGTTGCTTACACAGAAATCCTTCTTGCCTGATCAGGCAGTGGCAAGTGGATAGAGTGTTGGCCTGGGAGGCCGAGGACCCAGGTTCGAAACCCTGAGGTCGCCAGCTTAAGCTAGACTTGAGCAAGGTGTCACTAGGTCGGCTGGAGCCCCTGGTCATGACACATATGAGAAAGCAATCAATGAACAACTAAGGTGCTGCAACTATGAGTTGATGCTTCTCATTTCTCTCCCTTTCTGCCTGTCCCGCTCTGTTTCTTTAAAAAAAATTAAAAAAAAAAAATCCTTCTTTCCCTCCACCACCACTAAAACTGTTTACTTTAGAAGTTTGTAGATTTTAGAAAGTTTTATTTTCATATTCTTCTCTACTACCACATGTAGTGCTAAGAATGAATTTTAACTTATTTTAATGTTTTTCCAAAAGAAATCGAAGAACAGAATATTTAGTCAGGAAATCTGTGAACACAAGATTCTCCACAGTGATTAATAAGATCAGCACAAATGCTCTGTTTTACACCTATATATTTTTATGCTATTGCTATTTGATACTTGAGGGAAAATTCTAAACTTACTGCAAAAAAAAAAAGTCTTTTCTTTCTTTCTTCACTTCCCTTCATTTTCCCTCCTTCCCTCCCTCCCTCCCTCCTTCCTCCCTTCCTTTCTTTTTTAAGAATTTAAAAGGCAGAGAATTAAATCCATTCACCAAAATCACACCTCTTAATATATGAAAAAACTCTATGCAGGGCCAAAATCAGTGTTTTCAATTAGACTACAAATGTAATTAAAAATTTTTTTCTTGTGGTTTCTTAAAAATCATGACCAACCGACTACAAGGTGATGATGATTAAAAACAGTAATGACCAAAAAAAAAAACAAAAAAAAAACAGCAATGACCAATATAATAGAAATTCCAATTCTTCCATTTATAGGCGCAACATAACTGTTTGAATAAACAAGAATTAATTATCCACACACCTTCTTCACAACTTCATATAGATAATATATAGCAAACAAAGAGGGTAACTGAGTATTAAAAATAGGCTGTTCTCGCCTGACCAGGCGGTGGCGCGGTGGATAGAGCGTCGGACTGGGATGCGGAAGACCCAGGTTCGAGACCTGGAGGTCACCAGCTTGAGCACGGGCTCATCTGGTTTGAGCAAAAAGCCCACCAGCTTGAACCCAAGGTCGCTGGCTCCAGCAAGGGGTTACTTGGTCTGCTGAAGGCCCGCAGTCAAGGCACATATGAGAAAGCAATTAATGAACAACTAAGGTGTTGCAATGTGTAATGAAAAACTAATATCCTGGCTGAATGGCTCGCTTGGCTGGAACATTGTCTTGCAATGCAGAGGTGGATGGTTCAGTCCTTGGCTGGGGAACATACAGAAACTGATCGGTGAAAAACTAATGATTGGCCCTGGCTGGTTGGCTCAGTGGTAGACCGTTGGCCTGGCGTGCAGAAGTCCCGGGTTCGATTCCCAGCCAGGGCACACAGGAGAAGCGCCCATTTGCTTCTCCACCCCCCCCCCTTCCTCTCTGTCTCTCTCTTCCCCTCCTGCAGCCGAGGCTCCACTGGAGCAAAGATGGCCCGGGCGCTGCGGATGGCTCCTCCGCCTCTGCCCTAGGCGCTAGAGTGGCTCTGGTCGCAAAAGAGCGACGCCCCGGAGGGGCAGAGCATCGCCCCCTCGTGGGCGTGCCGGGTGGATCCCGGTCGGGTGCATGCGGGAGTCTGTCTGACTGTCTCTCCCCGTTTCCGGCTTCAGAAAAATACAGGAAAAAAAAAACACACTAATGATTGATGCTTCTCATCTCTCTCCATTCCTGTCTGTCTGTCCCTGTCTATCCCTCTCTCTGACTCACTATGTCTCTGTAAAAAAAAAAAAAAAAAGGCTGTTCTCAGTTTGCAAAACTGATAGCTTCCTTCCCTAGCATAAATGACCACAAGAAGGAAGAAATTAACCTAATCCAAAATTTAAGTAATGAAACAGTCAAATCAGAGGCAAGTATAAAGCGAACTTTTATCTAAATTGATTTAGTGAAGCTATTACATACACATACATATTGGAATAAATTGTGTGTCCAAGTGCCTGCTGCACACCAACCTACTCCCCTCCCCAAGAACAGGGCTGATCTGAAAACTGAAGTAAACCAATCACAGTGGTAAGAAACAGGTTTTTCCCGCCCAGGACCACTAACTGGACTGGAAAAAGCAACAAGCTTAATCAGTGACACAAGCACATATAATGAAGCAAAGAGCCACCCGAAAGTGGTAATCAGCAATGAGAAACAGTTTCTGAGCCCAAACGTTGGTTATGTCTAGCTCTCCCCAGAGGAGAGAATATGTGTGTGTGGGGGAGGGGGGGGAGCAGGGGGTACATGCTAATATTCTAGATCAGGCTTCCCCAAAACTACAGCTGGCAGCATGTGGCCCCGAGGCCATTTATCCAGCCCCAGCCACACTTCCAGAAGGGGCAGCTCTTTCATTGGTGGTCAGTGGGAAGAGCACAGTATGTGGCGGCCCTCCAACGGTCTGAGGGACAGTGAACTGGCCCCCTGTGTAAAAAGTTTCGGGACCCCTGTCCTAGATACTAGAGATATTTACTTCTGATAGGAAGAGATTTTTCATCAAGTCTGCCCCTTGCCATCACTTATATGAAATTGTCAGATGAGCTACCTGCTTGTGCTCCAATTCTATTTCATGCATACGTACTGAGTAGGTACTAAATGCCAGGCACTATACAAGGTAAATCATGATGGTGAACACAGGAAACATTATTGCTTCATGCTACTTGCAGTCTAGCAGAGAAAACAATTTAAAAAGAAGGGAGGCCCTGGCCGGTTGGCTCAGCGGTAGAACGTCGGCCTGGCGTGCGGGGGACCCGGGTTCAATTCCCAGCCAGGGCACACAGGAGAAGCGCCCATTTGCTTCTCCACCCCCCCCCCTTCCTCTCTGTCTCTCTCTTCCCCTCCTGCAGCCAGGGCTCCATTGGAGCAAAGATGGCCTGGGCGCTGGGGATGGCTCCTTGGCCTCTGCCCCAGGCGCCAGAGTGGCTCTGGTCGCGGCAGAGCGACGCCCCGGAGGCGCAGAGCATCACCCTCTGGTGGGCAGAGTGTCGCCCCCTGGTGGGCGTGCCGGGTGGATCCCGGTCGGGCGCATGCGGGAGTTTGTCTGACTGTCTCTCCCCGTTTCCAGCTTCAGAAAAATACAAAAAAAAATAAAGAAAGAAAAATAAATAAATAATGTCATTTATTTCATTCCAATGTCAATCTATTTGTCAGAAGGAGGTATATTAGGATAACATCAAAGTTAGATAACATTGAAGTTATATTAGGAGGGCTGGCCAAATAAGAGAGAGGTCTGGAGTGTCCTATAAATGAATATTCAGGGTCCTGGCCAGTTGGCTCAGCGGTAGAGCATCGGTCCATCATGTGGAAGTCCGGGGTTGGCTTCCCCACCAGGGCACATGGGAGAAGCACCCATCTGCTTCTCCACCCTTCCCCCTTTCCTTCCTCTCTGTCTCTTCCCCTCCTACAGCCAGGGCTCCATTGGAGCAAAGTTGGCCCGGGCACTGAGGACGGCTCCATGGCCTCACCTCAGGCACTAGAATAGGTCTGGCCAACACGGAGCAACACCCCAGATGGGCAGAGCATTGCCCCCTGGTGGGCATACCGGGTGGATCCCAGTCAGGCGCATGCAGGAGTCTGTCTGACTGCCTCCTGGCTTCTAACTCCGGAAAAATACAAAATAAATAAATAAATAAATAAATAACGTTCAGTTTTAAAGAATATGATGATTAAAAACTACCTTACTGGATAGAGCCAGGAACAAGTCAATTCAGGCTTGAACACAGCTGTCAAAGATCTTCCCAATCTTGGGCAAAAGGAAGCTTATCAGAATAAAAAAGGAAGAGATAAAGAAAAGGAAGAAAGATCAAAGGAGAATGGGCTTCTGGGAACTTAAGACAAAGGGAAAAATTATTTGCAGCCTCTTCTAAGTGTACTTTCTTTGTGATTAGTTACAATCAAGACCAAATTTTTCTGGCAAAGGATAGGTTCATCTGTCTTTCCAGACCTAGAGGGACAAGTGTCTGGGCCACATACGTAAATCCATGAATGAGTAATTGTGAATTGTGGTAAATGCTACAAAGGAAAAAACAGGGTGCAATGAGAGAGCAGAGAACTTCCTTTAGATAGGGTAGCCAAGAAAAGCCTCAGAGGAAAGTTGAGAACTAATGGATGAGTAGGAGCTGAGTACTCAAAGGGCACAGTGAGTAGTCTATGCAGCAGAAACAGCTTATGAGAGAAAAACTAGGTAAGTTCAAGTGCAGCAGGAAGCCAATAAATCAGGGGTCGGGAACCTTTTTGGCTGAGAGAGCCATGAACGCCACGTGTACCTTACGCATTATCCAATAAAAATTTGGTGTTGTCCCAGAGGACAGCTGTGATTGGCTCCAGCCACCCGCAACCATGAACATGAGTGATAGGAAATGAATGGATTGTAATACATGAGAATGTGTTATATTTTTAACGTTATTATTATTTTTATTAAAGATTTGTCTGCGAGCCAGATGCAGCCATCAAAAGAGCCACATCTGGCTCGCGAGCCATAGGTTCCCAACCCCTGCAATAAATGGTTTTAAGTAGCCATGTGATCCATTCTTTCATTTTTTTAATGAATTCTTATTTATTTATTTATTTATTTATTTATTTATACAGGGACAGAGAGAGAGTCAGAGAGAGGGATAGATAGGGACAGACAGGAACAGAGAGAGATGAGAAGCATCAATCATCAGTTTTTTGTTGCAACAAAAAACTTAGTTGTTCATTGATTGCTTTCTCAAATGTGCCTTAACCACGGACCTTTAGCAGACCAAGTAACCCCTTGCTCGAGCCAGCGACCTTGGGTCTAAGCTGGTGAACTTTTTGCTCAAGCCAGATGAGCCCGCGTTCAAGATGGCGACCTCAGGGTCTCGAACCTGGGTCCTCCGCATCACAGTCCGACGCTCTATCCACTGCGCCACCGCCTGGTCAGGCGTTATCCATTCTTTTAAAAGCTCTCTCACCACTGTGCAGAGAAAATCTGAGGGAAGCCAGAGAAATGTTAGGACCAGTTGAAAGAACAGGGTTCAGGAGGAGAGATGAAATGGTTCTGATAGAAAGAAATGAAATGGAAGGATGTAAGATAGATTTTGGAGCTTAGTTGAAAAGGCCCCGGTGAAGGATGTTGGAGAGAAGGTTTTGGGAGAAAACAGAGGTTCCAAAAATGACTCCTAGGCTCCCAGATTAATCCACTGGAAGTCATTAACTGATGGGAAAAAACTAGGAGGAGGGAATGAACCGGACACAGTTATCCCCAGTTTTGGCTGGATAAATATTTTAGTTTTTGACATGTATGGTAAATATGAGCTCCTTGTAAAATATAAAACTGGGGAATTATCAACATATGATATTTTAAATCCTTGGGAACAAATTATATCATCAAGAAAGAGAACAGAAAAGTGATGGGTACAGGGCCAAGCCCTGAGCAACCTGGGGCTCACAAACAAAAGGTACACACAAAAGTGAGAGGAGCCTGACCAGGTGGTGGAACAGTGGATAGAGCGTCGGACTGGGACGCAGAGAACCCAGGTTCAAAACCCCAAGGTCACCAGCTTGAGCGTGGGCTCATCTGGTTTGAGCAAAGCTCACCAGCTTGAGCCCAAGGTCTCTGGCTTGAGCAAGGGGTCCCTGGGTCTACTGTAGCCCCCTGGTCAAGGCACAAATGAGAAAGCAATCAATGAACAACTAAGATGCTGATGCTTCTCTTCTCTCTCACTTTCTGTTTGTCCTTATCTGACACTCTCTCTGTCTCTCTGTCACAAAAAACAAAAAAGTGAGAGGAAGAATAAGAGGATTATGATTACAAAAGCCAATAGATAGGGATTCAAAAAAGAGGGTAAATTCTATGGAGAATTCTGGTAAGACATGCATTGAGATGTTGTCTGAGTTTCCCTTGGTTTGGTAATTCACTGTCACTGATGATCTTGGCAAGAGCAGTCTCAGGATGTAGAAAGGGTTGAGTTGATGAGGCCTGATGGGGGGACTGACTGTACACCAAGTAGCCTGTTTCTGACTTAGCTTCTGACCTGTTTCTTCTCACTTCACCTCCTACTCTACCAAAAACAGCCTTGTAATCTCTTTTCTTATCCTCCTACAGCCTATTCTCACTCAGTACAGCAGCCACAGTGATCCTGCTCTGGGAATAGAAGTTATTACATCATATCATCCTTCTCTACTCAGTGACCTCATCTCAGAGCAAAAGTCAAAAAGTCTTAATAAGGGCCTAGAAGATCACCATCCTACTTCCTGCCACTATACTATCTCTGGCTGCTCCAAATTCCTTCCTGCTCCCTGAATACAGCAAGCACACTTCTAGTCCTTTAGGTCCCAGCTCAGTCATCACCATAGCAAAGAGGTCTTCTTTGGCCAATAGATTTTATTGTTTTCAACTTCATTTATTGATTTTTAGAGAGAGAGGAAGGGAGAGAGAGAAACATCGATTTGTCATTCTATTTATTTATACATTCATTGGTTGATGCTTGTATGTGCCCTGACTGGGGATCAAAACTGCAACCTTGGTGTATGGGGACGATGCTTTAACTGAGCTATCTGGCCAGGACTGACCAATGGATTTAAATAGAACCAACTCCTTTCATTATCATTTCTTACCCTGCTGTAATTATCTCAGTATTTATCACCTTTGTGACATATTATATATTATTTATTGTCTATCTCACATTACTAGAATGTAAGCTTCATAAGAACAGAGGTTTTACTCATCTTTGTTATTACTGGGGTGGGTTTTTGTTATTTTTTTTTACAGGGACAGAGAGAGAGTCAGAGACAGACAGGAACGGAGAGAGATGAGAAGCATCAATCATCGCCTGACCTGTGGTGGCGCAGTGGATAAAGCGTCGATCTGGAATGCTGAGGTCCCCGGTTTGAAACCTGCACTTGTCTGGTCAAGGCACATATGGGAGTTGATGCTTCCTGCTCCACCCCCCTTTCTTTCTCTCTCTCTCTCTCTCTCTCTCTCTCCTCTCTTAAATAAATAAATAAAATAAAATAAAATAAAATTTTTTGTTGCAACCTTAGTTGTTCATTGATTGCTTTCTCATATGTGCCTTGACCACGGGCCTTCAGCAGACCGAAGAACCCCTTATTTGAGCCAGCAACCTTGGGTCCAAGCTGGTGAGCTTTTGCTCAAACCAGATGAGCCCGTGCTCAAGCTGGCAACCTTGGGGTCTCAAACCTGGGTCCTCTGCATCCCAGTCCAATGCTCTATCCACTGCGCCACCGCCTGGTCAGGCTGTTATTACTGTTTTGATAGAGTAGGAGATGAGGTGAGAAGAAATAGGTCAGAAGTAGGCCTGGTACACAGTAGACATGCATATTTATTTGCTGCATTTAAGTCATTAAAAAGGCCCTCTCACATTACAAATTATTAAGCTGGTACTTTCAGTTTGGATAAGCTTTCTGTTTTTTTGGACAGTGTAAGTCTGATCACCCAGAGTCATGCAAGAAAAGCCCAGTTTCTAGGCCCATGAAATTGAGTTCTAGCCCCTAGGCCTTGGAAAACTCATAATAGCATCCTGTGAGCCATTCCCTATAGACTCTTCAAGGAGTATTTCCATTTTCCATTCAGTTTTCAATATAAACTATTTACCTTTTGGGTAAAGTACATTAAATGAAAATTACTGTTTATAACTCAGAGAAAAAGTCATGGTGGGAACAGTGGTACATATAAAGTTATCTACCTAGCCTGACCAGGAGGTGGCGCAGGGGATAGAGCATCCGACTGGGATGTGGAGGACCCAGGTTCAAGACCCCAAGGTTGCCAGCTTGAGCGCGGCTCATCTGGCAAAGTTGAGCTTGGACCCAAAGTCGCTGGCTCGAGCAAGGGGTTACTCAATCTGCTGAAGGCCCACAGTCAAGGCACATATGAGAAAGCAGTCAATGAACAACTAAGGTATTGCAACAAAAAACTAATGATTGATACTTCTCATCTCTCTCCGTTCCTGTCTGTCTGTCCCTATCTATCCCTCTCTCTGACTCTCTCTCTGTCTCTGTAAAAAATAAAAAAATTAAAATTAAAATAAATAAATAAAGATATCTACCTATTATATTTGAACAAAGGAAAGTAGGTACATTACTCTGGAATTGAGTGATTCTCCCAAATGATGGAACCATGCTCTCCAGTCTGTCCATCTGGTTTTCCTATTTATCTCTCTGATCATCAAGAAACAGACTACATCATTTTTCTCTGCAAACTCCCTACCTCAGGCTATTCTCCCTAGAAGGGTGACTGAAACATACTACCTAGAAACTCCTGGTGAGTTAAAAACAAAAAAGCTCTGGATTATGTCAATGAAATGCGAAGTTTAATCATACCTTTGAAATGTTTTAGTCAGATTTATCAGACATATAGAGATCATCCACTCATGTTCTCCTGTAACAGTGAAATGCTTAGTCTCTCTGACTCCATCTTGTTCAAGCCTATGTTGTTTCCAAGGCATTCACGCTAATAGCTTCTGCTTTAGATATACTAATCATTAGAGGAATTCTGCTCGGGGCCTGAGTTTTTACATAAATGGCCCCTCCCATTTTTCTTTCCTTTGACATAAAAGAAGCCTGAACTCTGTACTTTTTAAAGATGGATTTGAGGAACCGTTAGGACTCCAATATTTTCAGTTGGTGTCTTCTTGATCATACTCCAAACTCTGATGTTATGTTTTGAGTTTTGGCCTTTCAAAGTGTTGGGCACACTGATTTTGGACCAAAAACACAGTAATATAGAATCTGTGGAAACATGTCTGGAAACTGCAGTACTCAATGAATCGATTTACATTTATTGTACAGTTAAGAATAGAAGGTGCCTGACCTGTGGTGGAGCAGTGGATAAAGCGTCGACCTGGAAATATTGAGGTCGTCGGTTCAAAACCCTGGGCTTGCCTGGTCAAGGCACATATGGGAGTTGATGCTTCCAGCTCCTCCCCCCTTCTCTTTCTCTGTCTCTCCTCTCTTTCTCTCTCTCCCTCTCCTTTCTAAAATGAATAGAAAAAAATTTTAAGAATAGAAGGCAACAGCAAAACAATTTAAAATTCTGTAAATCTACATAACTCTTATAAACCTGGCTACATAACTATATGACATTTTAAAAAAATCATCCTCGGCCCTGGCCGGTTGGCTTAGTGGTGGAGCGTCGGCCTGGCGTGTGGAGGTCCCGGGTTTGATTCCCGGCCAGGGCGCGCAGGAGAGGTGCCCATTTGCTTCTCCGCCCCTCCCCCTCTCCTTCCTCTCTGTCTCTCTCTTCCCCTCCCGCAGCCGAGGCTCCACTGGAGCGAGGATGGCCTGGGCACTGGGGATGGCTCCTTGGCCTCTGCACCAGGCACTGGGGTGGCTCTGGTCGCGGCAGAGCGACGCCCCCTGGTGGGCGTGCCGGGTGGATCCGGTCGGGCGCATGCGGGAGTCTGTCTGACTGTCTCTCCCGGTTTCTATTATAGCTTCAGAAAGATACAAAAAAAAGAAAAAAAAAAATCATCCTCAAAATATGTAATATATACAGATAACAGAAATAATCTCCAGATTATCTTTACAAAGAAAAAAGTAAAGAAAGTGGAGAAATGGAGATGTATTTAAATGTTTGTCCAAAAATTAAGACACAAAGAAACACTATTTGGCTCTATCTCTATCAGAGAAACTTGAAAAGTTTTTTTTTTTAATCTACAAGGACCCAGTAGGACGGCTATGATCAAAAAAACAGATAACAACAAGTACTAATGAGAATGTTAAGACATTAGAACTCTGGTATATTGCTGGTGGAAACGTAAAATGAAATGGTACAACCATCTTAGAAAACAGTTTGGCAATCCTCAATAATTCCGTGTGTGTGTGTGTGTTGTATCTATGACAAATGTGAGTATAAATTCATGCAAAATCTAGTACACAAATGTTCATAGCATTATTCATAATAGTCCAATAGGGGATGCAAATCCAATGTCCATTAATTGATGGGTGGATAAATAAAATGTAGTATAACCACACAATGAATATTACTGTATTTGACCATAAAAAAGAATGAAGTACTAATATGTGTTACATAGATGAACCTGAAAACACTATACTAAAAGAAGCCAGTCATAAAAGACTGTCTATTATATAATTCTACTTATAAAATAGTACAGAATAGGTAAATCTATAGTAACAGATTAAATCATTGTTGCCTAGAATTGGAGTAGGAAGAAATGAGTGACTACCAATGAGTATACGGTTTCTTTTGAGAATGATGAAAATTCTGGAATTGGACAGTTGTGATGCTTGCACAACTGTGAATACATCAAAATACCAAAAGCCACTGAACTGTACACTTTATATATATGAATTATATCAAATGTGAGTTATATCTCAAAAAGCTGTTAAATTTTTTAAAAGAATGAGGTAGGGAACACAATGGCAGTTACTGGGGTACTTGTAATATTATTTTTCTTGATCTGACTGCTGGTTACAGTCTGTGTTCACATTGTGATAATTCACTGAGCTGCAAACTTACAATATGTGCACGATTCTATATGTGAATCTTATCTCAAATAAAGGTTTTTAAGAAGAATATCAAAATCTATAAATACTAACTTGGAAAGAGAACCAAGATATAAAGTGAAAAAAAAGCAAGTATCAAAACAATATATAGTAGCCTGTCCAGGCAGTGGTACAGTCGATAAGAGTGTTGGACTGGGACACAGAAGACCCAAATTCGAAACCCCAAGGTCGCCAGCCTGAGCACAGGCTCATCTGGCTTGAGCGCAGGCTCACCAGCTTGAGCGCAGGGTCACTGCTTGAGCAAGGGGTCACTCGCTCTGCTGTAGCCCCTCAGTCAAGGCACATATGAGAAAGTAATCAATGAACTAAGGTGCTGCAACAAAGAACTGATGCTTCTCATCTCTCTTCCTTCCTGTCTGTTCCTGTCTGCCCCTCTTGCTGTCTCTGTCTCTCACACACACACACACACAACAACAACACAATATATAGTAATAGTATGGTCCTACTTTTTATAAATTTATACACATGTATATGTATGTGCATAGTAAAAATAAAAGCCCACATGAGTATACATACCAACCAATTCTCAATGACCTCTTAAAAATTCAAGTAAAGGGACTTATATTTTCTCTGATTTGTTTCTGTAATGTTTGAGTTTTTTGCAATGTATATTTTTGCAATGAGAACATAACTATACATTTTTTAAAAACTTAAGGCATACAAAAAAATTTTAATAAAGATGAGAAAAGAATTTCTGAATCAGTATACAAAAACAGAAAAATAATAAATCCAAGAATAAAAGACAATAATTTTTTTAAAATTACAGTTAACTGCCATTTGATTGCTTACTATGTAGTAGGTACATACATCAGCTCATTTTCATTGTATCTACTTTACAACTAAGAAAACAGTAAGGGACAGACTTTAATCTGATCAAATTAAAGCAAAATACAGGAGGTCCTCGGGTTATAACACAGTTCTGTTCCTACTATACTGACGTAAGCCAAATTTTGGTGTAAGTCAAAACACACCCTAGCCTAAGTGACTTATCTATCCTAACACAGTTGTAAAATCATAATCTAGCCTGACCAGGCGGTGGCGCAGTGGATAGAGTGTCAAACTGGGATGCAGAGGACCCAGGTTCGAGACCCTGAGGTTGCCAGCTTGAGCGCGGGCTCATCTGGCTTGAGCAAAAAGCCCACCAGCTTAAACCCAAGGTCGCTGGCTCCAGCAAGGGGTTACTCGGTCTGCTGAGGGCCCGTGGTCAAGGCACATGTGAGAAAGCAATCAATGAACAACTAAGGTATTGCAACACTCAACGGAAAACTAATGATTGATGCTTCTCATCTCTCCCTTCCTGTCTGTCTATCCCTCTCTCTGACTCTCTCTGTAAAAAAAAAAAAAAAAAAAAAAAGTCAAAAGAAATAATCTCTAAGGGTATGTAACCATATTGAAAGGCATTTGAATTTGACAAACTTATTCTAAGAAAATGCTTAATAAATACTTCTTTAACTTGTTAGATTTCAGACCCACAGTCAACCCCCACAAAGGACAGTTTAGCACACCTGAGGCAGCTTCATTAGACATACGTTGAATGTATGACATTTTTCTTAATGTTATTTTCTAGCAGATGAAATAAAAATAAATAAATAAATAAATAAAAATAAACACTGAAAAGGAGCTTACATTAGCAAAATTTGCCAATAGTGGTCCAATTGGAACACCCACAAAAAATCTAGGAATAATTACTAAAATGGCAAAGCTCACAAAATAGGTAAGTTTGTAAATAAATATATAAAAATCAACAGCTTTTTTGCCCTAGCCAGATAGCTCGGTTGGTTAGAGCATTGTCCTGAAGCACAGAAGTTGCCAGTTCGATCCACAGTCAGGGAACATACAGGAACTGATGTATATTCCGTTCCTCTCTCTCTGTTTAATCAAAAAAATACGCCCTGGCCGGTTGGCTCAGTGCTAGAGCGTCGGCCTGGCGTGCAGAAGTCCCGGGTTCGATTCCCAGCCAGGGCACACAGGAGAAGTGCTCATCTGCTTCACCCCTCCCCCTCTCCTTCCTCTCTGTCTCTCTTCCCCTCCCGCAGCGAGGCTCCACTAGAGCAAAGATGGCCCGGGCACTGGGGATGGCTCCTTGGCCTCTGCCCCAGGCGCTAGAGTGGCTCTGGTCGCAACAGAGCAATGCCCCGGAGGGGCAGAGCATCGCCCCCTGGTGGGCAGAGCGTCGGCCCCTAGTGGGCATGCCAGGTGGATCCGGGTCGGGCGCATGCAGGAGTCTGTCTGACTGTCGCTCCCCGTTTCCAGCTTCAGAAAAATACAAAAAAATAATAATAATAATGATAAAATAAAAACATTTAAAAATCAACAGCTTTTTCTAACATTGGCAAAACTTATAAAATATGATAAAAAGAAAACTCCATTGTAAAAAGCAAGAGGAATATAAAACACTATCAAATTGACAAACATCAATTAAACCACAAAAGTAAATACTATGGTGCATAAGAAGTTAAATAAGGCCCTGGCCAGCTGGCTCAGAGGTAGAGCATCCATCCCAGATTCAATTTCTGGTCAGGGCACAGAAGAGAAGAGACTATCTGCTTCTCCACTCCACCCCCTCCTCCCTTCTCTACCCCTCCTGCATCCATGGCTCAGTTGGAGTAAGTTGGCCCTGGGTGCTGAGGATGGCTCCATGGCCTGCCTCAGGCGCTAGAATGGCTTGGTTGCCAAGCAAGGGAACAACAGTCCCACGTGGGCAGAGCATCACAAATGGGAGCTTGCCAAGTGGATCCTGGTCGGGTCACATGCAGGAGTCTATCTCTCTGCCTCCCCACTTCACACTTAAGAAAAAAAAAAGCCTGACCAGGTGGTGGCACAGTGGATAGAGCATCGGACTGGGATGCGGAAGGACCCAGGTTCGAGACCCCGAGGTCGCCAGCTTGAGCACGGGCTCATCTGGCTTGAGCAAAGAGCTCACCAGCTTAGACCCAAGGTCGCTGGCTCCAGCAGGGGGTTACTTGGTCTGCTGAAGGCCCTCGGTCAAGGCACATGTGAGAAAGCAATCAATGAACAACTAAGAAGTCGCAATGCGCAACGAGAAACTGATGATTGATGCTTCTCATCTCTCTCCGTTCCTGTCTGTCCCTGTCTATCTCTGCCTCTGTAAAAAAAAAAAAAGTTAAATAGAAAGGTATCGTGCTGATACATGAAAATTCAGTGTGAAAAAATCATTTTAATAAATTTAATACATGTCCAAACAGTGCATCAGTGGGATTTTTTGGTAATCCTGAGAAAAACTTTTTAAATTTATCTAGAAGGAAACAAAAAGAAAATAATAAAAGTGAAGTCTTTTTTTTTCTTTTTTTTTTTTTGTTATTTTCTGAAGTTGGAAACGGGGAGGCAGTCAGACACACTCTCGCATGCGCCTGACCGGGATCCACCCGGCACGCCCACCAGGGGACGATACTCTGCTTATCTGGAGCGTTGCTCTGTTGCAACCAGAGCCATTCTAGAGCCTGAGGCAGAGGCCATAGAGCCACCCCCAGCGCCCAGGCCACCTTTGCTCCAATGGATCCCTGGCTGTGGGAGGGGAAGAGAGAGACTGAGAGGAAGGAGAGGGGGAGGGGTGGAGAAGCACATGGGCGCTTCTCCTGTGTGCCCTGGCCGGGAATCAAACCTGGGACTCCTGCACGCCAGGCCGATGCCCTACCGCTGAGCCAACCGGCCAGGGAGCGAAGTCTTTTTATTTAAGAAATAAATAAGAGGCCCTGGCCGGTTGGCTCAGTGGTAGAGCGTCGGCCTGGAGTGCGGGGGACCTGGGTTCGATTCCCGGCCAGGGCACACAGGAGAAGCGCCCATGTGCTTCTCCAACCCCCCCCCTTCCTCTCTGTCTCTCTCTTCCCCTCCCGCAGCCAGGGCTCCATTGGAGCAAAGATGGCCCGGGCGCTGGGGATGGCTCCTTGGCCTCTGCCCCAGGCGCTAGAGTGGCTCTGGTCGCTCGCGGCAGAGCATCGCCCCCTGGTGGGCGTGCCAGGTGGATCCTGGTTGGGCGCATGCGGGAGTCTATCTGACTGTCTCTCCCCGTTTCCAGCTTCAGAAAAAAAAAAATACAAAAAACAAAAAAAGAAATAAATAAGAAAAACTACAAGGGTTTGTCCTACCATACATTTATCTTTGTAAAACTACAAAAAATAAAACATACAATGTAGATGTTAAAATAGATCAACAGAACAGAAATGAGTATAGAAACAGATCTAAGTACTAATTAAAATTCAGTATATAATTTAAAATGCTATTTTAAATATATACAGTTAGTGCTCGACTTACGACCATGATTGGTTCCGACAGACCGGTCATAACATGATGTGATCATAAGTTGAGTAGGCTATATGTACAGTACTGTGAAATGATGTTATAAAAATCTTTAAGTTGGCCTGGCCGGTTGGCTCAGTGGTAGAGCGTCGGCCTGGTGTGCAGAAGTCCCGGGTTCGATTCCCAGCCAGGGCACACAGGAGAAGCACCCATCTGCTTCTCCAACCTTCCCCCTCTCCTTCCTCTCTGTCTCTCTCTTCCCCTCCCGCAGCTGAGGCTCCACTGGAGCGAAGATGGCCCGGGCGCTGGGGATGGCTCCTTGGCCTCTGCCCCAGGCACTAGAGTGGCTCTGGTCGCAACAGAGCGACACCCCAGAGGGGCAGAGCATCGCCCTGTGGTGGGCAGAGCGTCGCCCCCTGGTGGGCGTGCCGGGTGGATCCTGGTCGGGCGCATGCAGGAGTCTGTCTGTCTCTCCCCATTTCCAGCTTCAGAAAAATACCAAAAAAAAAATCTTTAAGTCATAATTTTCTTTCATTGTTATATATCATAATTTTCTTTGTTCATTTTATGCCATTTGTATCATCTCTACACCATTTTCTTATTTTTACATTATCCAGTTTAAGTAAAACACTGCATTACCAGTACAACTGGTTTAGTATTTGCAAAGACAATTTCCTCTTGGTAGACATCTTGGGAAGGGTTTGATAAAAAATATCCAAGACACAAAACACAAATTGCTGTACCGAGTCTGGGATAACAGTTGAAATGGTGCACGCAGAGATGGTAGTGCTGCCGGAAGCTGGTCCACACTGTCATATGCCCAGCTGGGCTACGCTTGCGCTGCCAGACGCGGAGCAGTCGTGGCTAGTGATTGTGGTCATAAAGTTGAATGATCGTAAGTTGCATAGGTTGTAAGTCAATCAATATTTGTAAGGAACTGGTTAAACTGTAGTAAGTCCATATAAAATACAATGGAATACTGCACAGATATTAAGAATAAGGTAGATTTTATAGTGATGTAGTAAGATAATCATAATTATAGAATGACCAAAATAAAATTACAGAATAGGAAGTACAATATGAGCCCCTGTCTGTTAAATATCAATAAATACATTTATTTGAGAGCCACTCTATATAGAGAAAATGTCTAAAAGGATACAATATACCAAAATATTACTGTCACTACCTCCAGGACTATAACAGAGAGGAATAAGAAAGAGAGTCCATCTGCCAGGGTCCCAATAATAAAGAGATGGCAAACTACGATTAGTATAATCTGAAGGAGGGTTATTTATAAAAGAAATAATTAGGGCCCTGGCCGGTTGGCTCAGTGGTAGAGTGTCAGCCTAGCGTGCGGGAGTCCCGGGTTCAATTCCCGGCCAGGGCACACAGGAGAAGCACCCTTCTGCTTCTCCACCCCTCTCCCTCTCCTTCCTCTCTCTCTCTTCCCCTCCCACAGCCAAGGCTCCATTGGAGCAAAGATGGCCCAGGCGCTGAGGATGGCTCTGTGGCCTCTGCCTCAGGTGCTAGAATGGCTCTGGTTGCAACAGAGCAACACCCCAGCTGGGCAGAGCATCGCCCCCTGGTGGGCATGCCAGGTGGATCCCAGTCGGGCGCATGCGGTAGTCTGTCTGACTGCCTCCCCGTTTCCAACTTCAGAAAAATACAAAAAAAAAAAAAAAGAAATAATTACTGCTTGACCTGTGGTGGTGCAGCAGATAAAGTACTGACCTGGAATGCCGAGGTTGCAGGTTTGAAACCGGGCTTGCCTGGTCAAGGCACATGTGAGAAGCTTCCTGCTCCTTCCCCCACCCTACCCATCTGGCCTTTCTCTCTCTCTCCCCTCTCTCTAAAATCAATTAATAAAAATCTTAAAAACAAAAACCTAAAGTTGAGAGGTGAGGTCTACAGCAGGGGTCCCCAAACTACTGCCCGCGGGCCGCATGTGGCCCCCTGAGGCCATTTATCCGGCCCCGCCACACTTCCGGAAGGGGCACCTCTTTCATTGGTGGTCAGTGAGAGGAGCATAGTTCCCATTGAAATACTGGTCAGTCTATTGATTTAAATTTACTTGTTCTTTATTTTAAATATTGTATTTGTTCCCGTTTTGTTTTTTTACTTTAAAATAAGTTATGTGCAGTGTGCATAGGGATTTGTTCATAGTTTTTTTTTATAGTCCGGTCCTCCAACAGTCTGAGGGACAGTGAACTGGCCCCCTGTGTAAAAAGTTTGGGGACCCCTGGTCTACAGCTACCTCAGGGGATGGAAGAGAAACTGGGACTAGCAATAGCTGAACAATCACTCTGGCTCCCCAATAAAACAGGAGACAGAGATATCAGAACCCAGGTAATAGATTATAAACTCCCCTGAGAGGAAATAACTATTTTAACCTAATTCTTCTCCTCTTAAATCTCCTCTTAAGACTGAACACAACAAGAAGAGGACCTGGGAGCATTTTCCCTGGGGCAGAAAACCAGGTAGAAATGGGTGGAGGATAGATCTGGAAAAGTATGTGAAGGATATCTGGCAAAGATTTCTTTTACCCTTTTATAAAGTTAATTACATGAATACAAGTACAATCTTTTCATTAAAAATTAAAACCTTAGTGCTCACTTGTAATGATACAACATAGAATGACAAACTCATGAAGCACTCCATATATTTAAAAATAATAAAAATTAAAACTTTACATAGAAAACTAAAATCTCGTTCACCATAATCCTGGATCTTTCTCCAGAAGCAATCATCTTTGTTATTTTGGTGGGGTTTATTGATTTCCTTCTAGACAGAGACACATACTCACCACAGTAAAACACACATTGCTTTCCTGGGGTATTTATTATTTGCTTAACGGGAACAGCATTGTAAAGCCAGTATCCAAGGCCACCATCACAGCCGTCTGGCCCATGCAGGTCCGCATTGGATTCTGACAGTCGGTAAAGAAACAACGGAGCTAAAAACTGGTGGGCCATCATCTTTAATCCTAGCCTGCACCCAGCAGGCAAGGAAAAACACACACTGGGCTCCAAAACCCACTCACATTCAGCGCTCACAAAGCTACTGACTTATCCGAGTATCCTAGAATCAAAGGTTTCTAGCTCACTAGACTAATTCACCTCTGTTTCCTATCTCCTTCTTTCTCCCTGCACAAACTGGCTTCTCCTTCAACACTCCGCCATCTTGGCTGCTTCTCCTGGCTTTCTCCACGTGGCCTTTCTCTGCTCCCCTCTCTGCTCTCTCCTCTAATGATAATCTCAGGAACCAAGAGAGCAAGCTCCTGTTCTGCCCCCATTTATTCATTCATTCATTCATTCATTTATTTATTTATTTATTTTTCTGAAGCCAGAAACGGGGAGGCAGTCCGGCAGACTCCCGTATGCACCCAATCAGGATCCACCCGGCATGCTCACCAGGGAGCAATGCTCTGCCCATCTGGAGTGTCACTCTGCTGTGACCAGAGCCATTCTAGCACCTGAAGCAGAAGCCACAGAGCCATCCTCAGCGCCCGGGCCAACTTTGCTCCAATGGAGCCTTGGCTGCGAGAGGGAAAGAGAGAGACAGAGAGGAAGGAGAGGGGGAGGCGTGGAGAAGCAAATGGGCGCTTCTCCTGTGTGCCCTGGCTGGGAATCGAACCCGGGACTCCCGCACGCCAGGCCGATGCTCTACCACTGAGCCAACCGGCCAGGGCCTCTGCCCCCGTTTTATTTTATTTATTTTTTTTCTTGAAGCTGGAAACGGGGAGAGACAGTCAGACAGACTCCCGCATGCGCCCGACCGGGATCCACCCGGCATGCCCACGGGGGGGGGTGGGGTGCTCTGCCCACCAGGGGGCGATGCTCTGTCCCTCCGGGGGTTGCTCTGCCGCGACCAGAGCCACTCTAGCGCCTGGGGCAGAGGCCAAGGAGCCATCCCCAGCGCCCAAGCCATCTTTGCTCCAATGGAGCCTTGGCTGCGGGAGGGGAAGAGAGAGACAGAGAGGAAGGAGGGGGGGGGTGGAGGGTGGAGAAGCAAATGGGCGCTTCTCCTATGTGCCCTGGCCGGGAATCGAACCCAGGTCCCCCGCACGCCAGGCCGACGCTCTACCGCTGAGCCAACCAGCCAGGGTCTGCCCCCATTTTAAAGTGTAGAAATCATAAAGCGTCGACCTGGAATGCTGAGGTCACCGGTTCGAAACCTGCACTTGTCTGGTCAAGGCACATATGGGAGTTGATGCTTCCTGCTCCTCCCCCCTTTCTCTCTCTCTCTCCTCTCTAAAATGAATAAAAAAAATAAAATAAAATAAAAAGATTAAAGTGTAGAAATCAAAACCTTTAATCCAATATACAAAACAGGGAAGTCTCTAATAAAAAAGTCACTTATCTGAGGCATGATGGGATTGTACCACCCCACATCAAAGAGGGTGGGAAAGGCCTGACTGGGCGGTGGCGCAGTGGATAGAGCATTGGACTGGGATGTGAAAGACCCAGGTTCGAGACCGCAAGGTCGCCAGCTTAACCGAGGGCTCATCTGGTTTGAGCAAAAGCTCACCAGCTTGAGCCCAAGGTTGCTGGCTTGAGCAAGGGGTTACTCAGTCTGCTGAAGGCCCGCGGTCAAGGCACGTATGAGAAAGCAATCAATGAACAACTAAGGTGTTGCAATGCGCAAAGAAAAACTAATGATAGATGCTTCTCATCTCTCCGTTCCTGTCTGTCTGTCCCTGTCTATCCCTCTCTCTGACTCTCTCTCTCTCTGTCTCTGTAAAAAAGAAAAGAAAAAAAAAAAGGTGAAAGGCTTAGTCCTAAAACCAAGCCCCAGGCTACAAGGATCCTGCCTGCCCACAGCCCGCCCCCAACACACATTAATATCACCTGGGCCACAGGCTTCCATGTGGGCAGCGCCATCTTTAACAAAGTGATCATAATATATTTTATCTGCCCAACAAGCATTACTCTATTACTTTCTGCAAACCTTTTTCACCATTTTCAGTTCAGTTATAAAACAATGCTCAAGAAGCCAAGATGGTTGATGCTCCTCAGGGTTATTTATACTGTATGTCAGTAGCTCTCAAAATATGCCCTCCCCCAGCTGTATTAGCATCACCTAGGAATTTGTTTAAAATACAAGTATCAAGCCCCACCCTAGAAAGGTGAATCAAAGGCTCAGGAAGTGAAGCCCAGTAATCTTCCTTTTAACCAGACCTTAAGACCTGACCTTTATGAGAGCCACTACTCCAACACCAGTGCATTGCCCCAGCTAGAAATCTGCATTTTAACAAGATCCCCGGATGATGCATAAGTAAATTAAAGTGTGAGCAGGGCCGGTCGAATTTTGAGCCATAAACCTAACCTCAATCCATATTACCAGCACCCATTCACACACTGTATCTATGAGTGGTTTCTGGGGTAGGGGAGGGAGGAGGCCAGCAGAAAGACCAGTGGTTTCTAATCTCTTTGAATTTGAATCTATTTCTCCTGTGCGGAAAAAACATCAGCACTGCTTGCCCTAGTTAGGCAGAGCATGTTACCAGTGTGGTCTTTTGTGCGTGACAGAAAGCACATATCTACCATTAAACCACCCTGGAATTTTATTGCTCTTAGATGTCAATATTGTAAGTTCTCATTTTCCTTTTAAAATACATAAGTAATCCCTGGCCGGTTGGCTCATTGGTAGAGCGTCGGCCTGGCGTGCAGAAGTCCCGGGTTCGATTCCCAGCCAGGGCACACAGGAGAAGTGCTCATCTGCTTCACCCTTCCCCCTCTCCTTCCTCTCTGTCTCTCTCTTCCCCTCCCGCAGCGAGGCTCCATTGGAGCAGAGATGGCCCGGGCACTGGGGATGGCTCCTTGGCCTCTGCCCCAGGCGCTGGAGTGGCTCTGGTAGCAACAGAGCATTGCCTCCTGGTGGGCAGAGCGTCGCCCCCTGGTGGGCGTGCCGGGTGGATCCGGGTTGGGCGCATGCGGGAGTCTGTCTGGCTGTCTCTCCCCGTTTCCAGCTTCAGAAAAATACAAAAAATAAAAAAATAAAATAAAATACATAAGTAAATTTCCATTTTAACTCCAGGTATAATAAAGTTATATACAACTAGCTAACCTTTGTATCTCTAATATTGTAGTGGGTACCCAAAATTTTATTTTTTAATTGAATTTACTGGGGTGACATTAGTCTCAAGTGTACAACTTGCATATCGCATCATGTGCTTACCACCCAAAGCCAAGTCTCTTTCTGCCACCACTGACACCATCACAGCCACCGCAGGACCGTAGCTGCCCTCTTTCACCCCCCACCCCCCACCCCCGCCAGTCCCCTTTTCCTCTGGCAGTGACCATCATTTTAAAACAAACGATGGAGATATACCTTTTCTGTTCAAGAATACCTTTACCAATACCTATAAGTGTATTACCCTCCACTTCCATGCTGCAGCAGCTGCGTCCACGTAGCTTGTGAGGAGGTGAAAACACTACCAAGAATTCTACTTTTAACTTACTGCTCCCTTCCCCAAAGGCTCATCACTTTTCTTTCAAAACCAGCACCTGCCTCAGCCTCTCTCTGTAGCTCTTCTCTCATTTTCCTCCACTCAGTCTCAGGTCTGTCCTGAGTCAACTGCAAACATGTTGACTTTCCCAGGAAATTCTACCATGGGAACAACATACACAATTGTGCCTGAGAATGATAGTTTCACCACTCAATACATCCTGACTCCATCAAATATCTGCTTTTTAAGGCACTTCCAGTTCCTACCAGGCTTATGCTCCACCCCAATGCAACACAGCCCCCTCTTTCCAAGCTTTCTTGACCCAGAAGTAGGCAGGTTAAGTCTGTGGGGCCCATACTCGATTTGACTTGCCTCTCCCTTCTTAAAGCAATATTGGAATCAAAATTTCTAAAGCTCCCTTTTCAATTTGATAACTTTTCTTCCACAGAAACAAAGAGTATTTTAATCAAGCCTTAAATTTGGGCCCTAACACAGCATCATGAAAAATAATATACCTATTCTATCAAACAATTTTATTTTGAAAGAAAACATGTTTGCATCTCAAATGCACTACAAAAAGATTTTGGCATGGTAAAACTCAATTAATTTCTATCCCCACCTCATAGAATTAATTGTTTATGTTAAAATCATTTGTCAGCCCTGGCCAGTGGCTCAGTGGATAGAACGTCAGCAGGTATATGGACGTCCCGGGTTCGATTCCCAGTAAGAGCACCCAGAAGAAGCAATCACTTGCTTCTCTCCCCTCCCTCTGCCCCTTCTCTCCCTCTTCCCTTATTGCAGCCAAGCGTGTCTCTGGACACTGAGGATAGCTCGTTGATTCAAGCATCGAACATCGGCCCCAGAATTGCCTGATGGATCACAGGTGGGGCGCATGAGAGAGTCTGCCTCACTATCTCCCCTCCTCTCACCTAATAAAAAAATAGTAATAATAAAATAAAATCACATGTCAATTGAGACAGTTCATTTTTTAAAAGATTTTGTTCTACCATAAAGTTAGACTCACAGTATGTACAATATTATCTAAATTTTGGAGTCAAATTCTGACTTTAGCTTTGATCTCAACATAGAAATTTCCTTCATGAACTGCACACAAATTAATTTTAATAATGCAAATCTTTTGATTTGTTGCCTTTGTTGGTATTCTGGGTTAATTCTTTTAAGCACACGATGGTAGCTTTTATTTAAAGTTAAAGCTCAAAAATATCATGAAATAGTAATAATTCCTGTTTTCAACAGTATGTACATACTTTTAATAGAAACATTAAATAATTAAATTGCAAGAGTTCATGACTCATATTCTTGATATAAAGCAAAGAAAGTCAACAATAATGTCTTCCATTTGAGCTCCAAACATATTATAATTCTAGATATGGTCTAAGGCTAAGGCTCTTAAACAAGTAAATAGGTGGAAATTCCTCAATTATCTAAATTAATCAGTTTTTATCCTGCCTGAATAAAAAGAATATCTCCCTCCTATGAATTAATTCAATATTTAGTAATTTGAAAGACAGAGAATTCCTTTTTCCTTTCTAGTATCCATAAGCAAAAGTAGGAGAAAAAGACTGAATTGGCAGACTCAAATAAAAAACAGGCTATGTTCCAAAAGTCTATAAATAATGTTTTATAGACAGTATAGATAAAATAATATTAGAAACGCCATTTATAACTATAAGAAAATTTACTCAATCTCATGATTCCAACTTTAGGCCACCTAAACATAGAGAATTTTCAACAAGCATTCCACTATGCTACATTATTTTCCTCAAATAACCCACTGTCTCAGACAACTTCAACCTAACACCAAGCTCTCCAACTAAAGCCTTGAAATGTTCATATTCTATGCTACTGAATAAAAGGATAAAAAAATGAATAAAGGGGTATAGTTTGCTTTAGCTTGTGATAAATCAGTTTACTATGGAAACTAAGGCTAAAAAGAAGGTTAACATCCATTCTTGTCCTGATCTGAGTGGGTGGGGAGAGGTATCCATAGCCACAAAAAGGTGGGATTCAGAAGTTCCTCTGAGTAGGGTCAAAGTTTTCCTTGAGAAGTTCTATATCTGCGTAAGTGCCCAAACAAACCCTGATAAGACCCTAATGTTCAGAATCACAAAACATGTGAGATTTTCTAAGAAGGAATTTAAATATACCTGATCTAAAGTGAACCCACTTCAATATAGGTACTCCTACTCTCTCTGTGAAATAAGTAATGAATGGCTTTTTAAAAAATCAATTAAGTAATCTTAACACAATAATTCAAAACTTAAAAAAAGGAACATATTTCTGAAGAGGAGCAAAGATAAAATAAAGACTGAAAATTCTCTTCAGTGGCTAAAACAGTGATCACTTTTTATATTCCATCTTTTGTTACCAAAATTAACTGCTAACTTTGCTTAGATTACCAAAAGTGAGATACAGTAAAGCATGAGGCAAAAACACAGATTCCAGAACAAGACAGCTTAGGTTCATATCCCAGATAATACTCTTAATAGCTGCATCATCTCTAGCAAGTTACTTAACCTCTGCTTGTTTCTTCATCTGCACGATAAGGATAATCACAGCATCAACCTTAGAATATTGTGGTGAAAATTACATAAATTAAACCAGGAACAGCATTTAGAACCCTGCACACAGTAAGCACACAATAAGTGACCGATATTATCAACATTAAAAAATAAGTAGGATTTGGAAAAACTGCAGATAGGCATTCCAAGCTTAAGTAACAAACAAAGGAACAGAGGTGAAAAAGTGATACACATTTGGACAAGAGGACATTTCTATTTCCCTGGAGAATAATATTCATGAGGAAGAATAGTAGAGATTGGAATAAAGACACAATTGTGTGGGCCTTGAATGCCAGACCAAAGAATGTTTCTTTTACTTAAATGGCAGCCACTTATTTTTGATCTGATGAGATCTGTGCTTTAGCAATATTAATTATCAAGGTTAAATCATCTTACTACCATTAATGCAATTGTGACATTCTCTGTCCTCTTATGAAAGGTTAGCAGACCCCAAAATACATTTGTTCTGTTACCACACTGTCAGAATCTATCACTGAACTATTGCCCATGTGAATCATATCTGAAATCCTCACTGTGCATGGTACATAGTAAGTAGGCACTCAATAAATGTTTTATCATTTAGTTGCCACCAGAGAGCAGTGAAGTAAAGTCAGAGATTAATCCTCAAAGAAAATACAATTATAAATGAAGCAAATAAAGTAGCCAAATAACAGTTTATTATTAAACTAAAATATAAGTCACTGCTGATCAATATACTTGCCTAAAACAGTAAGAGTGGGTGGGTAGGGATCCTTGTATATATATTTTTTCATATAATATATTCCTGATTAGGTCAACCTGTTATAATAGATGAAAAAGAATAAAAACTGGCCACATCAATTTTTAAAACTGATTCTTTCAACCTCATAAAATTTAGCTATCAAACTGATAGCCTTTTCAAAGGATTACTAGGGCAATATCTTTGTAATAATGAAATATCCAGTAGTCTTAAATTAAACTATCTGCATTCCCAGTAGGATTATTTGTGTGTGTGTGTGTGTGTGTTTTTGTTTGTTTGTTTTTACAGAGACAGAGTGAGTCAGAGAGAGGGAAAGAGGGATAGACAGACAGGAATGGAGAGAGATGAGAAGCATCAATCATTAGTTTTTCATTGCGTGTTGCAACACCTTAGTTGTTCATTGATTGCTTCCTCATATGTGCCTTGACCGCGGGCCTTCAGCAGACCGAGTAACCTCTTGCTGGAGCCAGCAACCCTGGGTTCAAGCTGGTGGGCTTTTTGCTCAAACCTGATGAGCCTGCGCTCAAGCTGGCAACCTTGGGGTCTCGGACCTGGGTCCTCTGCATCCCAGTCCGACACTCACTGTGCCACTGCCTGGTTAGGCCCCAGTAGGATTATTTATAATAGCTAAGACAGGGAAACAACCTAAGTGTCTGACAGATGAACGGATAAACAAGATGTGGTATATACCTACAATGAAATATTATTCAGCCATGAGAAATAAGAAAATCCTGCCATTTTTAACATGGATGAAATTGGAAAACATAATACTAAAGTAGGAAAGCCAGAGAAAGACAAATACCATATGATCTCATTTATATGTGGAATCTAAAAATAAAACTTTTCTTCTTTTTAATTTAGAAAGTAAAACTCATAGAAACAGAGTAGAATGGTGATTACTAGGAGCTGCGGAATGGGGAAAAGGAGGAAATGTTGATCACAGGGCACAAGTCTTCAAAGATGACTGCAGTTAATAATACTGTCATGCATACTTGAAATTTGCTGTAAGAGAATAGATTTTAAGCTGTCTCACCAAAAAAAGGTTAACTGTGTGAGCTGATGGATGTATTAATACTATTTCACAATGTATACATATATCAAATCATCACTTTAAATATATATAATTTTGTCAATAAAAAGGGTCGATTCCTCAATATCATGCTACACAGTAAAAATAAAGGTTCAACTCCTGACCTGATTCCAACAAGTAACAGAGGAAAGACCAGCTCACAGTAGCTGTAGGCTTACATAGAGTGCACACTCTCTACCTGGCTGCTTCACCTCACCACAGCTGTAAGTGCTATTACAACAGGTCAGGCTTAAAATATTTTTTGGTAAGTGTTCACTAAAAGAATTCCAACAGAGCTTGGAAGTACATAGGATGACTGATACAGGAGTTTATATCCTCAGATTAATTTTTTCTCCTGGTGGCTGTAGGGGAAAATCAGCTTCCCAAATATGTCAGTCAGTCCTTACTTTTAGAAACTTAAAACACACATAAACACAAACATGCAAATTACCCTGTTTCCCTGAAAATAAGACCTAGTATAATTTTTTTCAAGCTTAGAAATATAAGGCCTCCTCTGAAAATAAGACCTAGCGCATCTTTAGGAGCAAAATTTAATATAAGACACTGTCTTATTTTCAGGGAAACAGGGTAGATTGTTGTACACGGAAATAGAGTCACAAGAAATTCTTGATGGAATTCAGAGTTTGGCTGGTTATGCTAATGTTTGTGATGACAGGACTACAGTATATTAATAAATGTTGATTTTTTTGTTGTTGTTGTTCAACAATAAATGTGAATTCTTGTTCATAGAAAAATAAGACATCCCCTGGAAATAAGATCTAGCACGTGTTTAGGAGCAAAAATTAATAAGACACGGTCTTATTTTCAGGGAAACACAGTAATAGAGTACTCCTGGATAAAAAGCAAGTTATGTATGTGGCTTTCTTGGGCAATCAATCATGCTGGCAACACAATCATAAAGCCAAGTAGGCCCAAATTTCTACATACCTTCTTCTAACGTACTTTTATTTTATTTATTTATTTTTTATTTTTATTTTTTACAGGGACAGAGAGAGAGTCAGAGAGAGAGGGATAGATAGGGACAGACAGACAGGAACAGAGAGAGATGAGAAGCATCAATCATCAGTTTTTCATTGCGACGCCTTGACTGCGGGCCTTCAGCAGACCAAGTAACCCCTTGCTTGAGCCAAGGACCTTGGGTCCAAGCTGGTGAGCATTTTGCTCAAGCCAGATGAGCCCACGCTCAAGCTGGTGACCTCGGGGTCTCGAACCTGGGTCCTCCGCATCCCAGTCTGACGCTCTATCCACTGTGCCACAGCCTGGTCAGGCTTCTAATGTACTTTTAAAGTAACTATATAATTTTAGACTAAAAAAGAAAAGAAAAAAGTTCCAACTCTCTTGTGCTTTTTAAAGCTTGCAAGTATTAGCATTTAAAACGCTGAAATGTATTCACTTAAACATGTTCCTGTCAGCATTACCAACAACGCTCCATTATCCATCTTGGTATCCATGTCTCCAGATGATTTTTAATCCCCGCCTGACTTTTCCCTACCAACAAGTACTTGGATACCATCTTTACCCTGCCTGCCCCCATTACTTGGTTGTGCTTAGGGAATTATAATTACAGTGATCCTGCCTTTAGAACATCCTTAGAGCACAAAGCCTCTTTGTATGATTGGGGGTGAAGAGGGCGCCTTCCAGGCTCCATAGTAAAGGATAGTGGCAACACAGGCAGCAGTGAAGGAAGGGGAGCTGGAACCACTATGGTAACCCTCAGGTCTGCCTCAATATTGTTGGGGTTTTATTTACTAAGTGCCCAGTCAAAAGGCTTTGCAAAGCCTCTGTACCCCTCCCATAGGGGGGAATAGGAGATGGGGACTGTCCTTACAGATAGGTAGTAGACCACCACCAAGCTCAGAAGGCCAGGAAGCAGAAGGAAGCATTAAAAAAAGAGAAAAAGCAAAAGCTGAACTTCATACCTCTGTACTGTTCTAAGGACCTGAGGTAATAAAGTCACTAACAATGAAGGCCATCATTCCAGTGCATCAGTGGATTAGTACTGGTATTACTGGTATCCAGCAGGTGCTCAAATATCTACTGAAGCGGCAACAAAAATCTACATAGAAAGACAAATTATTAAAAAAATTTTAAAAATAAGATAGGCTGAAAGCCAAATGAAAAATACTTTTTGTTAATTACAATAGTCCCAACTATTTATGAAATAAATACTTCTTCTACTTAGCCTACCCTACTACTTCTAGCCTAGTCTTTAAAACAGCTCACTCTCTAGCTTTTGAAAATAAAATCAGTTCCAACTGAAGACCAATGAGCACCATCTGCAGATACTGAAATCAAAGGTGCTGAAGCAGAATTGATACACACAGGTAACTTTCAACTCAAGGAACATCCCCAAAGCACTATACAAAACATCTACTGCTTATGTGCTTGCTAGTTTCTCTTCCATGTATTTCTTCCTCTCACCACTTCTTCCCTCTTTTATTTTCTTTCAAGAGGGTCAAGTCACTATATATTTCAAAACTCACAATCTCTCCCTTATTTCTACATTTTTTAAGCAGACAAGGCAGTGATAATTTCCAGATTATGACTGGAGGGAACTATGATAAACCCTAGTATAATCCTATCATTCTCCTCCTCCACCTGCCCAACATCACTCCAATTAACTATTCAAAGCAGTCCCTAGAATAGCACTAATATCTATTTAAACAGAACAGGAATAAGCTGAAACTGCTTTAGGTAAGACCTACAGGTGAGAACTGTTTACTCTCATTGTGTGGGCATAAGACTATTTTTGTTAAGCCTTTTTTGTTTTATTTACATATATTTTCTTTAAAGAATTCCTTCAAGACAGCAGCAAAAGCACAATATAACTCTCAATCCATCACCCTCAATCACGTTTTAAAATAAAAAAAAAAAAGACAACAGAAACCACTTCAAATGTACTTCTCCCTTGAGCCTGCAGAACAGCACTCTTCCATGACAACTGTTCTCAAAAACCTACTGCCATTATTTGCAAAAGGAGGAAGTACAGTCTTGTCCTTGGTTGAGCACTATCACCTCCTCCCTCTCCAAGAAAAAGTGAGATAGCAGGAAGCATAAACAACCACTTAATGAAAAATATAACTGGGTAAATATTTTTAAATTTGGCTAAAAAGCCTCAGGTCTTAAGAAATTCAGAAATGCTAGTGTAGGGGAAATAGGAAGAGCAAAATAAAATTGGATTTCCCCCTCAAAGTGAGCACTGTAAGAATGAAAGAGCAAGCCTGACAGGCGGTGGCGCAGTGAATAGAGCGTCGGACTGGGATGCGGAGGACCCAGGTTCGAGACCCGAGGTCGCCAACTTGAGCACGGGCTCATCTGGTTTGAGCAAGGCTCACCTCAAGCAAGGGGTTACTCGGTCTGCTGAAGGCCCACGGTCAAGGCACATATGAGAGAGCAATCAATGAACAACTAAGGTGTCGCAACGAAAAACTGATGATTGATGCTTCTCATCTCTCTCAGTCCCTATCTGTCTCTCTCTCTGTCACTGTAAAAATAAATTAATTAATTTTTTAAAAAAAGAATGCAAGAGCAAATGTGGTGCATCGCTACTTTCTTTCACTTACTATATGCTTTGTCTTTTTAATGATTTCTCTCTTATTCTATCCATAAATGATGGTATTTTCTAAATAGTTTATTTTGTACATATTTCTCCAGCCCCACAACAAATTTTACAATATTAAATTGACTCTTTGGTTCAACTGAGCATGGTGATGGAAAGCCAGGGTTGGTGAGTCCTGTCTCATGAAAAGTTCACATAGAGAAAACTCTTTTGGAGCCCCAGACCCAGCACTGACCAGCCCTGGTTGCAGAGCCCATTATTACAGATGGACCAATAGCTCCAAAGTGACAGGGCCATACCATGTCATAAATAACCTGTATGGGAATTAGAAAAGGGTGAGGGGACACATTTGAAGAAGAGGTGTTCATATTGGTAAGTGGAGCACAGAATGGATCTCCACTCCCATATGCCACCCAAAACAGGAGCCCTTGTGCTGAGCACAATCTACACAAACCTGCATAGCAACCCTGCAAAAGTGTATTTGAGGCAACACTCACCTCCAAAGTAGGTTTTTAGAAAAAAAGAACCTCATCAAAGACAAATAGCCATTTTCCAAATTTCCATACCAGAAACCCTCACATTTGTTAAAGAAATTATTTCCTGAATACATTAGAACTAGAGCAAAAGGGGTCTAGCAGAGAAGGGAAACTAGCAAATTTCAAAGAAAGGAAACTCTTCCATCTTAATAATCAGTTGTTTCTTAAGGTCTCTAATCTTTGACCATAGGTTCAAATAGCTGAACTTTGGCTGCATATCATAAATTCAAACCATCACTGTCATCTGCAAAGAAAGGTATGACGACATACATTTTTACCTTTCAGGGTTTACTTTTGCCAAATCTGCTAGTTTTCCTTCTCTGTAAGACCTTTTCTTTGTTTTTGTTTTTTGTTTTTTGTTTTTTTTTCATTTTTCCGAAGCTGGAAACAGGGAGGCAGTCAGACAGACTCCCGCATGTGCCCGACCAGGATCCACCCGGCATGCCCACCAGAGGGCGATGCTCTGCCCATCCGGAGCGTCGCTCTGTTGTGACAAGAGCCACTCTAGCGCCTGAGGCAGAGGCCATGGAGCCATCCCCAGCGCCCGGGCCATCTTTGCTCCAATGGAGCCTCGCCTGCAGGAGGGGAAGAGAGAGACAGAGAGGAAGGAGAGGGGGAAGGGTGGAGAAGCAGATGGGCGCTTCTCCTGTGTGCCCTGGCCGGAAATCGAACCCAGGACTCCCGCACGCCAGGCCGACACTCTACCACTGAGCCAACCGGCCAGGGCCGAGACCTTTTCTTTGCTTCTATCCTAAACATAAAACCACATACTGTGACATATGTGGTTCAAGTTTGTAAAACTGCTAAATAGCTCTGGTGGGTGGTGAGCCCCTTAGCTACCTGCATAAAAATAAGAGGAACAGCCTGACCAGGCGGTGGCACAGTGGACAGAGCATCGGATCGGGACACAGAGGACCCAGGTTCGAACCCCTGAGGTCACCAGCTTGAGTGCCAGCTCATCTGGCTGAGCTGGGCTCACCAGCTTGAGCACAGGGTCACTGGCTTGAGCATGGAATCATAGACCTGGCTTGAGCCCAAGGTTGCTGGCTTGGTCTGCTGTAGCCCCCCCCCCCCGCAGTCAAGGCAATATGAGAAAGCAATCAATGAACAACTAAGGAGCCAGAACAAAGAATTGATGCTTCTCATCTCTCTCCCTTCCTGTCTCTCCCTGTCTGTCCCTCTCTCTGACTCAGGGGGAAAAAAAATAACAGGAATAGACAACTTGGATTATGAAAAGCTTAACATTGAATGACTTCCATCCCTATCATTATTTTATGCCCTACAAAAGAGCTAAGTATCACGAGTCCAAATTAGTCCCAGTCACGCAGAAGGAGCAATAGAGGGCAGCCAGGCTGGGGCAAAGCTGAGATGGAGTACAACCCAGAATCAAAAGGAGCCTAAAGTAGTGGATCTCAAACTTTAGTGGGCCTCAGAATCTACTGAAACTTTTTCAGAATCAGATTCCTGTCCATCCTCCCCCAATCTAGTAAGTCAAAATACCCTGGAGCACTTATATTTTGACAAAGCTCAAACTGCTGACCTAGGTACACCAGAAAGTTTAGAAACACTGGGAAATCTTCCCCACCTATCAGCACCTCCAAAATAAAAGTCATCCATCACAAAACTTGGCTTTACAAGTCAGAAGCGGGTAAGAGAATCACCTGCCTGCATGCCTAACATGTGGTACAGGGCTGGAGCCTGTGGCTAGTTTCATTATTATAGGACAAAAACCTTGTGCTCTATAAACAAGAACAATTGTTTCATGTGAGAAATACTTCAAAGATCTGAAAATATTTAAAAAGATATAATAAAAATCTTTGTGCATTACACCCAAGATAAGCAAATCTTAATTTGCAATTACCTGATATAGATTTTAATAACAAAATATTACAGATGTAAAGCCCTCTGTGTACCCTGTCCAATCCCATTCCTCATCTTCTCAGAGATAATCACTACTCTGAATGTGGTGTTAGTTATTATCATGCATGTTTTTATACTTTTACTACATATGTACACTGCCGCAAACAATATTATTTTGCATGTTTTTAGATTTATGTAAACGAAACATTCTTTTTTTTTTTTTTTTTTTTGCATTTTTCTGAAGCTGGAAACAGGGAGAGACAGTCAGACAGACTCCCGCATGCGCCCGACCGGGATCCACCCGGCACGCCCACCAGGGGCGACGCTCTGCCCACCAGGGGGCGATGCTCTGCCCATCCTGGGCATCGCCATGTTGCGACCCTCCTGGGTGTCGCCATGTTGCGACCAGAGCCACTCTAGCGCCTGGGGCAGAGGCCACAGAGCCATCCCCAGCGCCCGGGCCATCTTTGCTCCAATGGAGCCTTGGCTGCGGGAGGGGAAGAGAGAGACAGAGAGGAAGGCGCGGCGGAGGGGTGGAGAAGCAAATGGGCGCTTCTCCTATGTGCCCTGGCCGGAATCGAACCCGGGTCCTCCGCACGCTAGGCTGACGCTCTACCGCTGAGCCAACTGGCCAGGGCTACGAAACATTCTTTAACAATCTTCTGTTACTTACTTCCCCACCTGATGTTGTTTGTGAAGTTCAACCATTTTAATGCATGTGGCTATTGTTTATTTTTCACAGGGCTACAATATTCAATTGTGTAGGGACTATCTAACAACAATTTATGTGTTCCCCTGTTGGTGGATATTTAAGCTGCAATGAGTATTCTTGTACTTTTTTGGACAGGTGCGCAAGTATATACTAGAAATGAAACGGGCATTTGGGGTAAATAGGTATGTTTGCCTTCCTTTAACTAGACTACACTATATTACTCTCCAAGGTGGTTGTATCCATTTACACTCCCACCAGTCATATAAAAAGTTGATTTTCCCACAACCTTACCAACACTGTTATCACAGACTTTTAAGTTTTGCCAATCTGATGGCTGTGAAATGGAATCTCACTGTTGTTTCAGTTTGCATCTCCCTGATAGCAAGTCTTTGACAAATAAATTTTTACACTTTTATATACATCTGCCAAATACATGCTTCTCACAGTTTTTTAGAAAAGTCTCACTTGTCTTGTCTTAATCGGGGCAGTATTTCCCAAAGCACCCTGCCAACAGCCACCACAGCTGGAAAGTTGAGGTGCAGGAGGGCAGCGAGAAAACAGCTGACTTAAACAGGGATTCATCTTGGACAAAAGGCCCTAATTAATGCACTTGCTAATTAGTCTTCCTTTCCCTCTTTTGTCAAGCCTTACTTGCAAGACACTACTAAAGGCCTGCAGCCCTAGAACAGGAGAATGGAGGTGGGAAGTGTAAAAGCTAAAACATTTATATAAAAGTACTACACTGTCTTTATTCAAAAAAATGGACTGCAGGCTAGTACCTATTACTTATAAGGTCTTATAAGCCTTCACCTCTAACAGACACGTTTCAAACTCATCATGTTTGATTCCCTCTTTGAAATATCCCAATCCTTCCCTCTAGACTAGACATTGTCTGTTCCCTCCCGTCAGCCACCCTTTATCTCCCTTCCCCCACGACTTAATATTGTCTTTTTTCCCCATTCTACAACTATTTTCTAACTCCTCAGGACCCTCTTCATTGCCTATTAACACGTTGCACGCTCTCTCCCTCTTCTCCAAAATTCCAAGTCCACTCCTCCTTCCCTTTCCAAGATGCAGCCACAGTAAAAAAACAACCCAATTATCACTCTCTCCCCATATGGGAATTCCATGAAATACATGGACCTGCGTTACACGCCAGTAAGAGTAACTTGTCCCAATCCTCCCAGTTTCCTTCCCCCTGCAGGTCTGGGATAGCTGTTCTTTCTCTGGGGGTCCTACAAGTTTGACAATTCAGACCACCGGGGGTGGGAGTGGGGGCCTCATTCGGCCTTCTGTGGCAGAAATGCCTTTACTAAGGCTATATATGCACTTCTGTTTGAGGCATGAACGAAGCTCAGACCATTCCGTGGAAAAGACACCTTACAGGATTCTCCACAAAGAAGGCAGGCCTCCCTCCTATTAATTCCAGCTGGATTGGTTTAGTCAGTGCAGTGGTGGGGAAGGTGGCCTCGCAGAGACCAAACGTCCCCGCGATAAGAAGTTTCCTAAGCTCTGACCCACGCACTCAAGAAGCCCTCTTCTCCGAGAGCACACCCATCCCAGGAGTCTCTCCCTCCGCCGCTCCCCAAAGCCACTCCCTAGGGCACCACCAAGACCCCAAAGCGGCCCCTGCTGCTCCGTTCCAACCCGCGAAAGAGCCTTTCTCCAAAACCAGCCCAAAAAGCACCGGGTGGGCGTGCCTGGGACCAGGGCCTGGCGCCCCCTCCTCCCGGAGCAATCTCTCCCGGTTCTCGGAAGCTGGGGGCTCTTCCTCCTCCCACCCACCCCTGCTCGGGCCCCGCGCCGGCCCAGGGTGGCCCTGAGTCCCAGCCAGGATACGACTCTCAGCGGCTATGTGACCTTGGGCAAGTCACTTCCCTCTGGAAGCCTCAGTTTCCTCCCCCGCCTAGCAGAGACCTAGAGAGGTCCTGCCTTGGCCACCACAGAGGTGGGGGCTACCCACCCGGTGGGAAAACGCTTTGTAAGCCGCTCCGGCGCAACGGGGTCGAAGGGCTCACAGGGGCTCGGAGGTCGGACAAAGCTGACCCGGACCACGCTCCACCCACTCTGTGGGGCGGGCCGGCTGGACCACACGCCTTTGGGGCCCCCACCCCCCGGAACCAACCCACGCCCCTCCCCGCTTGGCCCGCTCCTAGACCCCGTACCTGCTCCCGGCGCTCGGCCGCAGGCGCCGCCACCCTGGGCGCCCGCCCGGAGAGGCCCCTGGCCGAGAGGGCTGAGGCGGCCGGCGGCGGCGGGCTCGGACCGGGGTAGCGGTAGTGGGGGGCGCGGACGGCGCGGGGGCCCGAGGTCCGCGGGGCCCGGCCTGGGAGACGACGACTGAGGCTGGAAGTGCGCGGCGGCCGCGGCTGCTGAGGCGGCGGCGACCGCGGCGGCAGCGCTTCCGCTCATGGCGGGGCCGCGAGCAGCGGCTCCGGCTGCGACTCGACTCCGGCGCGGCGGGCGCTGGCTGGGCCCGGGCCGGCGGCAGCAGCGACGGTGGCGGCGACGGAGGCGGCTCCCGGAGGGGGAGGAGGCGGAGCCGGGAAGCGGCGGCGGCGGCGGAGGGGGCGGGGACACGGAGGGGGCGGGGACCCGCGCAGCCGCCGCCAATGGGCGGTGTGCTCCTCCGCGGTGACTCCCGGGCGGGGCAGGCGGGGCGGTGGGGCATCCTCTGCTGCGGCCGCTCGCGGAGGCGGGGAACCTGGGGGCTGCCGGCCCGGAGAACCCCACTCCCGGAGCTCGAGTGCCTCCGGGCTGTGGCTTCGGAACTCCCAGGCCAGGCGTCGGGCGACCCAGGCCTGGCTGCGCTTGGGGCTCCGCTGCGCTGCTACCCGACACCGGCGTTCGCGCTGCGAGTTTGCCAGGGGTTCGGCCCGGGTAGTTGCTGCTAGCGGGCTCACCCGCCCGCCGGCCTCCCTCCAGTTCCATGGATTGTGCCGCCTCGGCCTCCTCCTCTTCGTCCCCACAGCATAGCTACAGTCGCCTCTCCGTCTTTGCCTGTTTCCTCAAAGTTTTTTTCTTTCAGACACTTAGGAAAGAAACTCTCTTCCCTTAGGCTGTGTCTCAGTGTTAAATCAGTCCCTTGTTGACCCAAAGAGAATAGCTGAGGCAGACCCAACCGAGTGCAGATGCCCTGCCTTCCCTTCGTCTACAGACCATCCTGAATTACAAGCAGAAGCCAGCCTGCCTCAGCTGTGGCCCCTGGTCCCTTTCTCCGACTTTCTCTTCCTTTTTCTTACTTTAAACGCCCTTGTTAAAGACTTACAGGAAACCATCCAACCCAGCTGAGCCTACTCTCAAAAGGAGGAGAGGGTGTGAGGTGAGGAAAGGCTTTTGAGCTGTGCTGACAGTTTTCCTATGAGAGAATTCTGCAGATTCATGACCCCCTTGGCAGCCCTCCTCTTCTTGGATATGATGTTGGTCACTGAACCCATTTCCTTTTCATGTTCCTCTGACTCATATCACAGCCATAGAGGAGGGAACAAAAGTACTCACCATGTGCTAGGAGTGCCTGTAAGTACAGCCGTGTGTATGTGTGTGTGTGTGTGTGTGTGTGTGAGAGAGAGAGAGAGAGAGAGAAAGAGAGAGAGAGAGAGAGAGAGAGAGAGAGAGATGGTGCAGCTAAACTGCTGACTAGGTCATTTCAATAAAGTATTATCTTTAGCCTTTCTTACATGCAGCCACCAGCTGAGGACTGAGCAGAGAGAGTGAGCTGCAAGTTCACAAGGCAAAGTGCTACAGTGGTAGGCTGGCCCCATGAGAGAAGTGTGTATGACTCTTTGGCAACAGACATTTAAAATTCCACCCTGACACTCACTCACATAGTCACATAGCAGTGCTGGGCAGTGAGGGACACAGTGATCAAGATACATAGTTCAGGCCTTCAAAGAGTTTACAATCTCCTTGGAAGATGGTGAGATATATTCTTAGAAGATGAAAACTTAATGATGAGTAAGAATGTACTCAGGTTGAAAGAAAGTGGGCTGGGACGACATTAAGATTTTAATTGATTAGCCAAGGAACCTAGTATTTCCTGAATCCCATTCTTGACTTTCTGGTCACAGAGGAGGCAGATAACATCTTATTAGTTGGGGCTTCAGTCCCAGAGCCCACTGTAGAATGCCCATAAACTGTGGCATTTTTCTCTCCTTTGATAGGTCTCAGCAGCCTTCAATAAAATCAGTCTATTTCTACCCCAAAGCTCAAATCCCAATGTCAGCTCTTAACAACTCCAATTTGGCCATATAACTTGCCCACCAGCCCTAGAAAAAAAGGGAGAGGCAAGCGGTTTTATTCAGTAAACGGCAGAGTCCTCTAAAGCTGCTTTGCAAGCCAGGAAAAAATAAAAGAGAGAGCCAAACCAGGCCCTGGGCCACCTCTTCTTGCCAGTTAAGGGTACGTACAAAAGAAAGAATGGACCATGTCCATGTGGGCTGTGATCTTTAGCTCCACTGAAGAGAGATGGGCATGATGTATTTAGGAAACCACATGTTTACTAGGGCTGGAGCACAGCTTGGGTAATGAGTGGAGAGAAGAGATCAGACTAGAGAGTTGAGAGGAGACCAGAAGACCCTGAAGAGTCTTTTTTTTTTTTTTTTTACAGAGACAGAGGGATAGACAGGAACAGAGAGATGAGAAGCATCAATCATCAGTTTTTTGTTGTGACACACACCTAAGTTCATTGATTTTTTTTTTTTACAGAGACAGAGTCAGAGGGATAGACAGACAGGAACGGAGAGATGAGAAGCATCAATCATTAGTTTTTTGTTGCGCGTTGCGACTCCTTAGTTGTTCATTGATTGCTTTCTCATATATGCCTTGACCGCGGGCCTTCAGCAGACTGAGTAACCCCTTGCTGGAGTCAGCGACCAACCCTGGGTCCAAGCTGGTAAGCTTTTTTTTTTTTGCTCAAGCCAGATGAGCCCGCGCTCAAGCTGGCGACCTCGGGGTCTCGAACCTGGTACTTCCACATCCCAGTCCAACGCTCTATCCACTGCACCACCGCCTGGTCAGGCCATTGATTGCTTTCTCATATGTGCCTTGACCGCGGGCCTTCAGCAGACCAAGAAACCCCTTGCTTGAGCCAGCGACCTTGGGTCCAAGCTGGTGAGCTTTTGCTCAAACCAGATGAGCCTGCGCTCAAGTTGACGATCTCGGGGTCTCGAACCTGGGTCTTCTGTATCCCAGTTCAATGCTCTGGCCACTGTGCCACTGTGCCACTGCCTGGTTAGGCCCCCTGAAGAGTCTTGAATGCCATGTTGAGGCATTTGAACTTAATCCGAGTAACTAAAGGAAGCTATTAAAGGGTTTAGTGAGAGAAGGACGTGATCAGATTGAATTTTGGAAAGACTGGCTGCTGTGTAGAAAATGGACTGAAGGGAAACAAGAAGAAAAGCAATAAAACCAGTTAAAAAACTATAAGGCAAAGAGTGAAAGGGATCCAAACTGAGGCAAAGGTTGTAGGAATAGAATAATATTAAGTTGGTAGAATCACCAAGACAGGTAGCTATTGAGGAATATGAGAGAGAATCACAATGACAAAGATTTTGGGCTTGGGCAACTGGGTGATCATGGTGCCATTCCTAAAGACAGGGAACACAGGATGAGGATCCTAGTTAAATCAGTTCATGTCTGTAACCCTCACTCTCCTCCTCCATATAATGCAGAAGGGCTGAGGGAATTGGACTAGAGTCATTACCATACAATTACTAACGTCCTTTTGAAATTGGCATCCAGAGATTTGCAAACAAGAGGCAAGATAGCAGAATTGCCTATTTCAAATTTTCTTTCTGTTCTAATTGGGGTAAAATATACATAACGTAATTTTATCATTTTAACTGTTTACAAGTATATAATTCAATAGCATTAAGAACTGTCTCAGCTCAGGCCCTGGCTGGTTGGCTCAGCGGTAGAGCGTCGGCCTGGCGTGCGGGGGACCCAGGTTCGATTCCCGGCCAGGGCACATAGGAAAAGCGCCCGTTTGCTTCTCCACTCCCCGCCCCCTCCTTCCTCTCTGTCTCTCTCTTCCCCTCCCGCAGCCAAGGCTCCATTGGAGCAAAGATGGCCCGGGCGCTGGGGATGGCTACTTGGCCTCTGCCCCAGGCACTAGAGTGGCTCTGGTCGCGACAGAGCAACGCCCGGGGCGTCGCATCGCCCCCTGGTGGACAGAGCGTCGCCCCCTGGTGGGCGTGCCGGGTGGATCCCGGTCGGGCGCATGCGGGAGTCTGACTGTCTCTCCCCGTTTCCAGCTTCAGAAAAAAAAAAAAAAAAAAAAGAACTGTCTCAGCTCAGGTTGCCATAACAAAATACCATAGGCTGATGGCTTAAACAAAAATTATTTTCTCACAGTTCTGAAGTCTACAAGTTCAAAATCAAGGTGCCAATATGGTTTGTTTCTGGTGAGAGGTCTCTTCCTGGCTTGTAGATGGCCAAATTCTCACTGTGTGTTCACATGGTAGGGATAGAAAGAGCAAATTCTATGGTGTCTCTTGTTATAGAAGCACTAATTTCATCTTGAGGACCCTAACTTCATGACCTCAAAAACTTAATTATCTTCCAAAGGCTTCATCTCCAAATATTATCGCACTAGGGCGTAGGACTTCAACATATGAATAGGGGAAAGGAGCAGGGCACACAATTCAATCCATAGTAACCACATTTACAATGTTATTTAACCATCACCACAATCCATTTCCAGAACTTTTTTTTAAAATTGAATTTAGGGAGAGAGGAAAGGAGGAAGAAACAAAGAAAGAGAGACAGGAACATCAATCTGTTCTTGTATGTGCTCTGACTGTCTGCGGATCAAACCTACAACCTCTGCACATTGGGACAATGCTCTAATAAGCTGACCTATATGGCCAGGGCTATTTCCAGAATTTTTTCATCATCCTAGGCAGAATCTGTGTATCTATTAAATAGCTCTCTTATTCTCCCCTCCTCGCAGTCCCTGGTACCACCATTCCTTTTTTTCTTTTTTCTTTCTTTTTTTTTTTTTTTTTTTTTTTTTTTTAGTGACAGAGAGGGAGAGACAGGAAGGGAGAGAGATGAGAAACATCAATTCTTTGCTGCTGCACCTTAGTTGTTCATTGATTGCGCTCCCATATGTGCCCTGACAGGGAAGGGGGAGGGGCTCCAGCCAAGCCAGTGACCCCTTGCTCAAGCCAGCGACCTTGGGCTTCAAGCCACTGACCTTGGGGCTCAAGCCAGTGAACATGGGGTCATGTCTATGATCCCACACTCAAGCCAGCGACCCCACACTCAAGCTGCTGAGCCTGTGCTCAAGTTGGCAACCTTAAGGTTTTGAACCTAGGTCCTTTGTATCCCAGGCTGATACTCTATCCACTGCACCACTGCCTGGTCAGGCCCATTTTCTATCTCAATGAGTTTGCCTATTATTGGTACCTTATACAAATGGAATAATACAGTATTTGTCTTTTTGTGTCTGGCTTATATCACTTAGGGTAAAATTTTTAAGGTGTAACCATGTTGTAGCATGTATCAGAACTTCATTCCTTTTTAAATATGAATAACATTCCACAGTACATATATGCCACATTTTGTTTATCCATCCATGCACCAATGGACTTTTATGTTGCGTCTACATTTTGGCTATTGTGAATAATATTGCTATGAATATTTGGTGTACAAGTACCTTTTTGAGTCCCTGCTTTCAATCCTTTTGAATTCTTCCACCTAGTGAACTGCTGCATTATATGGTAATTCTGTGCTTAACTTTTAGAAGAACCACCAGTTTTCCACAGTGGCCACACCATTTTCCATTACTCCAGCAATGCGCAATGGTTTCAGTTTCTCCACATCCTCATCAAACTTCTTTTTCTTTTTTTATATATTAGCCAACGTAATGGGTATGAGCTGTTATCACCTTGTGGTTTTGATTTGCATTTCCCATTTCACTTTCAAGCCCAACATATCTCTTACGTGTATTTGTTTTCCAGCTTGGTTTGCAAATTTGGAGGGGAGGGTAGAGAAGGAAAATTATAAGAAAATACTGAAAGAGTTATTTCCTGAAAAATTGAAAAACAATGATAGACTTCAAATAAGATGTAAAACCAAAAGAAGAGCAAGACAGTGTCTGCTATGCCACAGAATAACACTCTGAGGCCTTAGCAACTGAAGGACTCCTCATGAGATAGAACTCAATGACAGCCGTAACCATGCCCAGCAAAGGCACTGGAAATAGCAGTGCCAAATGGAAGGGGCTGGAGCAGAAGATGAATTTAACACCAATACCACATGCCTACACTTGTTCACAAGGACATCGCAAACACCAGTGAAACACTTTTGAGGTTTCCTTGAAACAACTGTTGATGTATATTGCAGGGTGAGGGCTAGAGTAAAAGAACACATGCTGACCGTTTTTCTCACTGCTATAACACTAATAAGCATGAGTTTCTATTTCCTTAGGCTAGGTTTCTAAAGATAGGAATACTAGGTCAATGTTTCTAAAGGTTTTAATTTCCAGAAAGATTGTAGCCACTTAATTAATGATCTGTTTATTTTTACATAAACATATGGAATTGACTTGATTCTATCCCTCACTTGCAAAGCCTCTGGCATTGGTTTTATTTATATATTTATTATTATTCAGTTTTATTCATGTTCACTAATCTCATTCCCCTTTTCCACCATAGGAAATCAACCCAGTGTGTTTAGTGTATATACTTTTGTTTGTAGGTATTTATTTAAAATTTGTATTATTGTTTTAGATGCATGTAGTTTTTTCTTATGTAAGTAGAATTATAAGATATGTTTTCTTTTTTTTTCTTACAGCAACATGTTTTTAAAATTTGGCCCATTGCTTCTAACTACTGTATAGTACTCCATCCACCACATTTCGACTCTTCAATTATGGGTACCCAAATTATCTCCAACTCCTCACAACCAAAACAAAACTACTGTGATTATTTCCATACACTCTTTACATGAAACATGTGTGAGACTTTCTTTAGGTTATATATCCAGTAGCAGAATTGGATGCTTTCTTCTCTTCTATATAGTTTTAATTTTCATTTTAATTACCGATAAGGATAAATGTGTGTGCATGCACATGTGTGTATTTATTTAACGACTGTATTTTTCCAGGAATTTTCTGATCACTTCCTTAGCCCTACCCTCCATTGCTTCTTTAAAGATTAATTTAGGCCCATGATGGTTAACTTTTTTATAAAAACCGCCCACTTTTGCAGTGCTGGTCAACCTGGTCCCTCCCGCCCACTAGTGGTCAGTCTAGCTTTCATGGTGGGCCAATCGCAGTGCCGTTTGGTTGCTCCGCTACACCCACCATGAAAGCTGGAACTGCCCACTAGAGGGCGGGAGGGACCAGGTTGACCAGCACTGCAAAAGTGGGCAGTTTTCATAAAAAGGTTAGCCATCAAAAAAAAAAAAAGGTTCCCATCACGGATTTAGGCCCTGGCTGAGTGGTTCAGTGGGTTGGAGCATTGTCTAGATGCGTCAGGGTTGCAGATTCGATCCCCCGTCAGGCCACATGCAAGAATCAACCAATGGGTGCATATATGAGTAGAACAATGGGTCCATATTTCTCTCTCTTGCCATTCCTTTCTCTCTCTGAAATCAATAAAAATTAAATTTTAAGAAAAATAAAGACTAATTTAGTCTGTAATTGATTGTAAAACATTGAATAAAGGTGATACATGACATGGGTCTATACATTAGTCCAAACTGATACTCAGAGAAAGAGAGAGAGAAGGAGAGAGAAAAAGGACAAAAAAACTCATTTGTCACCAATGGAAATATTATGGTGCTGACTTTTTTTTGTCAGGAAATTGGTTATAAAAGAGAAAGAATGAAGCATTTTACCTGCCATTTTAGGAATAAATTAGATTCATCCCCAATTGATAAGGGGAAACTCTTCTTTACAGAATAATGTCAGCTAATAAATGTAGAGGGACTAACAGAAAATCATCATTTTGCAGTCTCCAATGAGATAACTGATTCAAGCAAAGATCATTATTGAATGTTAAACTAAACTATTAAGAAAAAAAAAGAAAAAAGACCCATCTACCATTGTATCTATTTCCTACCACTGATTTGTCCTGCGAACACTTCCAATTTGCCTTCTATTCCCACTATTCTATTGAAACTGAAATGCTTGAAGGACAATGGTGGCTTCTCAATTATGAAATACAATAGCCTTTTCTCATCCTCTGGGTTCTCTATGATATTGACATTAGAGGCCACCTCTCTTTTCTTGTAATGTTCCCCTTTTACCCAATCTAATATTAAGTGACTTAAAAACAACAATTTATTATTATTTCTGATGCTTCTCTGGGTAGACTGGGCTAACTCAGTTGGGTGATTCTCATACAAAATCATTTATAACGTTGTAGTCAGATAGTGGCTGGAGCTGGAGTCCTCTGAAAGCTCAACTGGACTGGATATCTAAGACAGTTTCTTTACTCACTTGTCTGGTACCTAAGCTGAGATGACGAATAGCAAGGGTTTAGCAAGGCATCTCTGTCTCTCTGTCTCTCTCTCTCTCTCAATATGGTTAGCTCAGGCTTCCTAACAGCATGGTAGTTAGACTCAGGATAGATAGACTTCTTACACAGTGCCTGGATTCCCAGAGCAAATGCTCCAGGTGTCTCAGGTGAAAGCTGCAAGACTTTTTATGACACAATTAATGGTCTCTTTCTCACCCAGAATGAATCATCCACTATTTCTAGCATTGGTTTCTTTAGAGGGGGAAAAGAATTTAAAGACCCTTCCAAAGCTGAGGGTAAAACCTATCCATGTTTTTATTGCTTTATTTTTAACTATGTATATATCCATATCTGACCCAAAAGCAATTTTGAAATACTCACATTTTATCAAGTCTTAAGAAAGCATTTAAGCCTGACAAGGCAGTGGTCAGTGGATAGAGCAACGGACTGGGAGGCAGAGGACCCAGGTTTGAAACCCGAATGTCACCAGCTTGAGCGGGGCTCATCAAGCTTGAGCGAGGGGTCACTGGTTTGAGCATGGGATCATAGACATGACCCCATGGTCGTTGGCTTGAGCCCAAAGGTCACTGGCTTAAAGCCCAAGGTTGCTGGCTTTAGCCTAAGGTCACTGGCTTGAGCAAGGGGTCACTCGCTCTGCTGTAGCCCCCTGACCAAGGCACATATAGAAAGCAATCAATGAACAACTACAGTGCTGCAACAAAGAATTGATGCTTCTCATCTCTCTCCCTTCCTGTCTGTCCATTTCTCTCCCTCTCTCTGACTCTCTCATAGTCTCTATCAAAAATAAAAGCAGCAGGCCCTGGCCGGTTGGCTCAGCGGTAGAGCGTCGGCCTGGCGTGCGAGGGACCCGGGGTTCGATTCCCAGCCAGGGCAGATGGGAGAGGCGCCCATTTGCTTCTCCACCCCTCCCCTCCTTCCTCTCTGTCTCTCTCTTCCCCTCCCGCAGCCAAGGCTCCATTGGAGCAAAGATGGCCCAGGCGCTGGGGATGGCTCCTTGGCCTCTGCCCCAGGCGCTAGAGTGGCTCTGGTCACGGCAGAGCGATGCCCCGGAGGGGCAGAACCTCGCCCCTGGTGGGCGTGCCGGGTGGATCCCGTTTGGGCGCATGCGGGAGTCTGTCTGACTGTCTCTCCCCGTTTCCAGCTTCAGAAAAAATAAAAATAAATAAAAATAAAAGCAGCATTTAACTTAGTTTTCATAAAACCAGGAAGTATCTTTCAGTTACTTAATATTTACTAAAATTACATAATTGTAGTATTAAATACAACAAACATAAATAGTTCTGAGGACAAAGTACCAGAAAGTAGACTATTGACTATGAGTGTTCTGTATACAAAGGTATAAATCAGTATATTTTACATAGGGAATAGAAAACTTTTGTTAGTCAGTTAAGAGTTTCTAGTATATCATTTATTGAACCTTTTGAATTGTAAATAACATAAGCCACTTCAATAAACATAGAACTTACTGGCTTCTATAACCCAAAGTCTAGAGTGAATCTAGCATGGTGGTTCAGGGGCTCAAAAGATGTCATCAGCTCCCAATTTTCCTTCATCTCTCAGCTGTGCTCACCACCATGTTGGCTTCATGAGATTCCATGTGGTGGGAGGATAGTGATGGCAGCTTCTAGCACAGAAGAGAAAACATGTATCCCTCTCAGCAATCCTGGAAAAAGACTCACTACTTTCCATTTGCTAAGATTAAGTATGTGTCACTTCAGTATAGATCTGAGAACTGAATCCCATGCCTCCCTGAAGCCTTACCTAACCCTGTAGACTGAGATGAATGGCCTTACAGCGTTCCAGCATACTATTATAGAAGTCCATTCCTGCAGTAATAATTGAAGTAAGAACTTTGTGCTGCTTGAAGGCGAGTATAGTATTTTGTTCCTCTCTGTACTCCCATCCACCCAAAGACAGCACCCCTCATGTTTCCCGGTACCCAGGAGGCATTGCTAAATTATAAACTAAAAGTCACAAACATCTTTTTCTTCATTTACTATGCACCTTAAGGCAGTTTATGGGAGACTTGCCCTTGGTGTGCAAAATGCCTGTTTCCATTTGCCTGAATTTTGTTCTCTTTTGATCTCTTGTGCTGTCAAAAGGCCTCAAAGCTTAGGTTTGAATGGGGTTTGGACTCAAAGACACACATGGTGCTGAGCTCCATATAGAATCCCTTGAGTCAAGTCTTTCCTCTAGATCTCAAGTCTTGCATGTTGCTTTATAATGCTCGTCATGGCGAAGCTGTCGTTTTAATTTCAACTTCTGGGTTTGTAGTAGAGCCACTTTTATGGATTCTCCTTAGGTCTTTCTCTTAATCTCCTTCCCAGCCTCCCCCCTTCCCTTGGTTCCTCCCTTCCCTGCAGCCACAGCTGCCTGGCTCCAGGGCACTCAGACAGCACTGTCGCCTTGGCAACCCAGAAGGGGGCTTCAATCTACTGTCTCCCTAGAGGGGCTGGGCTGGCCGGGAGCCAGGAAGAGGCAGGGGGCAGGGGACCTGACCCGCTCAGCGCAGGGTGTGCCGGGAAGTAAACAGACCACTGGTGTGCTGCCTGCCAGAAGAGAGACTGGGAATGTCATGGGTGGGATTGTCTCAGTGTTGTAAAAACAAACTGCCAAAAATGCTATGCCAGCTAAGAGAACAGGAATGGGACAGAAAAAAGAGGGCCTGCTGCATCTTGGGCTCAGATGTGCAGTGCCTGGTTAAATTGGCTGAGGCTCTGTATTAGTTTCCTGGGGCTGTAGTAACAAAGTATTACAAACTGAGTGGCGTAAAACAACAGAAATATATTGTCTCATAGTTCTGGATGGTACAAGTCCCAAATAAAGATGTTGGCAGTGCCACACTCTCTGAAAACTGTAGGGGAATCCTTTCTTGCTTCCTCTTAGCTCCTGGTTGTTTACTGGCACTCTTTGGTCTCCCTTGGCTTGCAGCTGCATAACTCTAATCTCTGCCTTAGTGGTCACAAAGCATTCTCCCCTTTGGTCTCTTCATGTGACCATCTTCTTATAAGGACAACAGTCTCATTGGATTAGGCATCCACGCTACTCCCATATGACTTCATCATTACTAATTACATCTGCAATGACCCTATTTCCAAACAGGCACATTCTGAGGTACTGGGAGTTAGGACTTCAGCATATCCTTTACTTAGGGGACACAATTCCACCCAGATAGGTATGAAGTGATAGGGAAGATGGTTTTAGAAGTTCCTGGAATATAAATGTCTGGAAAAGGTTAAAGGAAGGCCATCAGGGCACATATAAGAATCAACCAATGAATGCATAAATAAAATGGAAAAACAGATCAATTTTTTTCTCTCTCTCCCCCTTCCTCTCTCTCTAAAATCAATAAATTTTAAAAAAGAGAATGAAAACAGAATGTACATTTACTGTTTATAGTAATAGTCTATGTACAATGTTTACACAAGTCAGAAAGGTCACATAGGAAACTGGTAACAGTGGTTAACTCTGGAACTGAGCAGTTAGAGGTGGTTGAGTGGGTGGAAGGGAGCTTTCACTTTTACGTATACAATTTTAAAATATGCATGTATTATTTTTATAATGAAAACTTAAGTCCATTTTGGAAATAAAGCATTTGGTATGCAAGAAACATTATTATAAGCATACCTTGAATCTGCTCTAATTTTCTTCAAGGAAATCATTCATGAATATGCATAGACTATCTCTGGAAGTGTATTTAAGAAGCTGCTGCTGCTGCTGATGTGTGTGTGTATGACTGTGTAAGGATTGAGCAAAAGAAGAAAAATTCATAGACACAGAAAACGTTGTGGTGACTGCAGTGGAGAAGGGTAGAAGGGAGAGGGAAATAAATGATGATAGGAGACTTGACTTGGGGTGGTAAACATACAATACAGTATATAGATGATGTGTTGTGGAACTGTACACCTGAAATTTATATAATTTTATTACCCAGTGTCACCCCAATAAAAACCTGCTATAACTAATAAATAAGTTCAGAAAAAAAGATGATGACAATGGTTGTGTCTCAAGAGGGAAACTAAGAATTGGTGTTTGGAGTCAAGGATGACAGGAAAATGAACTTTTCACTATATACTCTTTTATATTATTTAATTTGTTTTTAACCAAACACATGTATTTTTTGTGTGTGACAGACAGAGAGAGAGAGACAGACAGACAGAAAGAGGGGCAGACAGACAGGAAGGGAGAAAGATGAGAAGCATCAGTTCTTTTTTTTTTTTTTTTTTAAGATAATGGTGATTCCTGAGTGGTGACTTTATTTTTCTTTTTTTTTTCCCACAGAGACAGAGAGAGTCAGAGAGAGGGATAGACAGGGACAGACAGACAGGAACGGAGAGATGAGAAGCATCAATCATTAGTTTTTCTTTGCGCGTTGCAACATCTTTTTTTTTTTTTTTTTTTTTAAAAGACATATTTTCTTTTTTTTTTTTTTTTTAATTTTTTATTTTATTTTATTCATTTTAGAGAGGAGAGAGAGATAGAGAGAGAGAAGGGGGGAGGAGCTGGAAGCATCAACTCCCATATGTGCCTCGGCCAGGCAAGCCCAGGGTTTCGAACCGGCGACCTCAGCATTTCCAGGTCGACGCTTTATCCACTGCGCCACCACAGGTCAGGCATCGTTGCAACATCTTAATTGTTCATTGATTGCTTTCTCATACGTGCCTTGACCGCGGGCCTTCAGCAGACTGAGTAACCCCTTGCTCGAGCCAGTGACCTTGGGCTGAAGCTGCTGAGCTTTGCTCAAACCAGATGAGCCCATGCTCAAGCTGGCAACCCCAGGGTCTCAAACCTGGGTCTTCTGCATCCCAGTCCGACACTCTATCCACTGCGCCACCGCCCGGTCCAGCAAGCATCAGTTCTTTTTTGCAGCTCCTTGGTTGTTTATTGATTACTTTCTCATATGTGCCTTGACCAGAGAACTACAGCAGAGTGAGTGGCTCCTTGCTCAAGCCAGTGACCTTAGGCTCAAGCTAGCAACCTTGGACTTGAAGCCAGTGACCTTTGGGCTCAAGCCAGCAACCATGGAGTCATGTCTATAATCCCACACTCAAGCCAGTGACCCCGCACTCAAGCTGGTGAGCCTATGCTGAAGCCAGATGAGCCCGTGCTCAAGCTGTGGACCTCGGGGTTTCAAACCTGGGCCTTTTTCATTCCAGTCCCATGCTCTATCCACTGAGCCACCACCTGGTCAGGCCAAATACATGTATTATGAATTCAAATGAATTAAGAAAAAATTTTAAAAGCTTCATTGATTTATAATTACCAATGAATAATTTGTAACTCACTTCATGACTGGTCACAGTATACCAGTGCTTCCCGCTAGATTAGATACTAAGCCGACTGCTGAGATCCAAATTCAGGACTTCTGACTTGAAATCTGTGGCTCTCTTTTTTTTTTTGGTGGCTCTTTACACTGCATATTTGCCTAGTGTGGTTGCTTCAAGGGCTTCACCCTCCCACCCCCAACTCCCAAGCCCCACCCCCAGGCTCAACAAGCCATGCAGTTCCATCACAATTGTCATGGCAGAAAAGTCTTGACTGTGGAACTAACTCTCCAACCAGTCTTTAGCTAACCACAATTCTATATTATTCAACTACTTTCTTTTCCTTTTTTTTTTTAAAATTTTTTTTTGTGTGTGTGACAGAGACAGAGAAAGACAGAGAGAGGGACAGATAGAGACAGACAGACAGGAAGGGAGAGACATGAGAAGAGACATGAGAAGCATCAATTCTTCGTTGCCGCACCTTAGTTGTTCATTGATTGCTTTCTCGTATGTGCCTTGACAGGGGGGCTACAGCAGACCGAGTGACCCCTTGCTCGAGCCAGCGACCTTGGGCTCAAGCTGATGAGCCTTGCTCAAACCAGATGAACCCACGCTCAAGCTAGCAACCTTGGGGTCTCAAACTTGGGTCTTCTGCATCCCAGTCCGATGCTCTATCCACTGCGTCACTGCCTGGTCAGGCTACTTTCTTTTTCTTCATTGAGATATAACTTACATGTGGTAAAATACACAAATATTAAATATTCATCTCAATGAATTTTTATATATGTTCATTTTTGTGATCACCATCCAGTTTAAAATATAGACCATACCATCTTTCCAGAAGTCTCCTTCATGCCCCCTCTAATCTATACCACCCCCAAATGTAACCCTTATTCTGACTCCATTAGTCTATTATCATAGATTAATTTAGCTTGTATTTGAACTCTTCATAAATAGAATCATTAAAATAGTATCTACTCTTTGGTGTCTGGCTTTTGTTTAATACTATTTCATGAGATTTATCCATGTCATGAGTAGCAGTTATTTGTTCATTCCAAGAGTGAAAGTGCTGAACCATAGGATATACATATACTTAGCTTTATAAATACTGCCAAACAGTTGTCAATGGAGTTGAACAATTCATATTCCTACCAGCAATATAAGAAAGTTGCAAGTGCTCCTCATCCTCACCCCCACTTGATATTCCCAGTCTTTTTAATTCCCCATGTATAAGACGCACCCTTTTCCAAAAAGTTTGGGGTCTAAACACTAGATGTGTCTTATACAGTGGTTGTGGATTTTTTACTTGCATTTCCCACTCTTTTGCGCTTGTTTTTGTGCTCACTGTTGTAGATTTTTTAACTTGCATTTCCTGCTTTTTCATGCTTGTTGTCTTTGTGCTCAGTTTTGCACTTGTTACCAGTATATTACAGTAGGTTACATTTTGCCACGTTCTGCCAAAAAATGGCTTAGAAAAGATTTTTCTTTTTTTTTTCTTTTTTTTCATTTTTCTGAAGCTGGAAACGGGGAGGTAGTCAGACAGACTCCCGCATGCGCCCGACCGGGATCCACCCGGCATGCCCACCAGGGGGCGATGCTCTGCCCCTCTGGGGCATCGCTCTGTTGCATCCAGAGCCATTCTAGCACCTGAGGCAGAGGCCACAGAGCCATCCCCAGCGCCTGGGCCATCTTTGCTCCAATGGAGCCTCGGCTGCGGGAGGGGAAGAGCGAGACAGAGAGGAAGGAGAGGGGGAGGGGGAAGAAGCAGATGGGTGCTTCTCCTGTGTGCCCTAGCCGGGAATCGAACCCGGGACTTCTGCACGCCAGGCCGATGCTCTACCACTGAGCCAACCGGCCAGGGCCGAAAAGATTTTCTTACAGTGCTGAATTCAAGTTAAAAGTGATCCAGTTTGCAAAAGTGAATGGAAATCGTGCTGCTGAATGTTAAGTTTGGTCCTCCTCCAACTGAGAAATCAATCGGAGACTGGCTATGAGAAGAAGAAACCCTACTGAAGATGCCACGCAGAAGAAGGCTATGAAGGTAAGTCAGCAAAATGGCCTGATTTAGAGAGGGAATTTAAGATATGGATTGAAGAGCAAAGGGCAATTGGAATTCCTGTGTCCACAAAGATGGTTCAGCATGAGGCAAGAAGAATTGCTGATGAAAAAGAAATTACTGATTTCAAAGGAGGACACAATTAGTGCTTTAGGTTCATGAAACGGAATGGACTAAGCATGCGTACACACACCAGACTTGCCCAAAAGATGCCTGAAAGCTATGAGTAGAAGGTCCTTGAATTTCATCATTTTGTCATTCAGTGTCGGAAGACACATCAGTTTGAATTGGGACATATTGCAAATATGGACGAAGTCCCCCTTCAATTTGATGTCCCAAGTAAACGGTGAAAACTGTAACTGTAAAGACAAGTGGACATGAAAAGAGCCATTATACATTGTTTTAGCTTGTGTTGACAGAACCAATCTGCCTCCTATGCTGATTTTCAAAAGCACAACAATGCCAAAAGAAGACATTCCTGAGGAGTGATTGTCTACATACATGACAAGGGTTAAGTGGATCAGGATGGGATGAAGATCTGGTTTGAGAAATTTTGGGGACTCTTACACAAACCTGCCCTATTGGTACTTGATCAGTTCAGGGCACACATAACAAAAAACACAAAGAAGATTGCTGCAGAGCAAAAAACAAAACTTGCCATCATACCAGGAGGCTTGACATCTCAGCTCTAACCACTTGATGTCTCAGCATTAATAAAAACTGCTATGAGAGAGAATGGAACCAATGGATGAAGTCTTCTGGGAACAATTTGACACCAGCAGGAAGAGTGAAGAAACCAACTATAGGAGAAGTTTGTCCTAGATGAAAAGATCCTGGGATAATATCAAGTTTGAGATCATTGTCAAGTCATTTAAGAAGTGTGTCATTTCAAATGCCATAGATGGAACTGAGGACGAGGCAATATATGAAGATAGTGATTCGTCATCAGACTCAGATGAGGACAAGCTAATGGATGGGAGTTTTGACAATAATGAGGAGTTGTATGAATTTGATGATGAATAAAACTTGAGTTCAATAACTGTGTGTAGTGCATTTTTTTCCAAATTTAGGGCCCCCAAATTAAGGTGCAACTTAACATGGGAGCATCTTATACATGGGAAAATACAGTAAGCTGTTTGGTTTTTTTGTGTGTGTGTGTGTGTTTTTTTTTTTTTTTACAAGGACAGAGAGAGAGTCAGAGAGAGGGATAGACAGACAGGAACAGAGAGAGATGAGAAGCATCAATCATCAGTTTTTCGTGGCGACACCTTAGTTGTTCTTTGATTGCTTTCTCATATATGCTTTGACCACGGGCCTTCAGCAGACTGAGTAACCCCTTGCATGAGCCAGCGAAGCTGGTGAGCTTTTTTTTTTTTTTTTTGCTCGAGCCAGATGAGTCCTCACTCAAGCTGGCGACCTTGGGGTCTCGAACCTGGGTCCTTCCGCATCCCAGTCTGACGCTCTACCCACTGCGCCACCGCCTGGTCAGGCACAGTAAGCTGTTTTTAAAAACACTTTTTAATATATTGATTGATTTTAGAGAGAGAGAGGAAAGAAGAGGAGAGAGAGAAGCATTCATTGTTGTTACACTTAGTTGTGCATTCATAGATCATTTCCTGTATGTGTCCTGACTGGGGTTTGATCTTGCAACCTTGGTGTTTTTGGACAATGCTCTAACTGACTGAACTAACCAGCTAGGACTTGATTTATGCTGTTTTGATGGAGGTCACCAACTCTACTTTGAGCCTTTCCCTTGATTCTCTGGTTCCCCATCCTCACAGTCCTCTGGTGTGACAGCCCTTCAATGGACTCTTCAGACGCCTGACCAATGCTTCCTGCACTTCTTTCCTGGAGTTAAGCCCTATTTTGCTATGACCCCAGCACCTGATTGAATCCCAGGGCTCACTCCAAACAAATATGATCTCTGCTAAGCCTGAGATCTGATTCCTAATACTGACCACAGACAGATCTCTACCCTAATGACAGACTATACTCATAGCACACCACAGACTGATATGTTTTCAAGTCTTGATTTTGATTTCAAATGTTATTATGGGTTTGTGATTTACATAATTTAAAAAAATACATGATCATTGTGAAACTCCAATCATCAAATGACAACCATTGCTTTGCGTATTTGCACATGCAATATTTAAAACATTAATATAAAATCGAATATAAATCAGAACCCTAATCACAGCTTTAGGCTGAACCCTGATCCCATGACCCCAGTGGCAGACTGAGCTCTAATCCTAATAGAGCTCACACAGTGACCTGATTCAAACTCAGACCAATAAATACAAATAGGCCAGGCACAATATTTGTTAGAAATTAATAGAGAATGTGAAAATGCAAGACTAAAATGCACTTTAAGCAAACTACTATCTATAGTCTCTTCTTGCTTTACTTCAAATTTTAATTGTAACTGAATTTTGCTAAGTTAGGGAAAGAGACTATAATCAACCTCACTCAGACATGTTGTAAAGAACAGGCTGGAGGCGGGGGAGTGTGGCTCAAGGAAGCCTAAAGCTGAGCTAGCCCTGCAGATGGTGGTGGAAAAACGGGTAACCTTCTTCCCATCCTTACAAGATGGCAGAGTTATTTTAAGGGTGCTTTTTAATAGTTTTTATAAAAAAAAATGGATTCAAAGAACACTGGAGGAAGCCTCTGATTTTTGGGCTTCTGCCCATGGTGCCTGTTTTTTAACAATGGTACTTGACTCCCAGTGAGATTTGTTCCTTCATTACATTCTGATCATATTGCTTTTCATGCCCCCCTCTCTGCAGTGGCTGTTGTAAAGGAAAAAGAAACCATAGCCTTCAAGAATGAATGCTTACCTGAGGGACAGGGGATGGGGAGAGGTAGAAGAGGGTATAGAGGGATAAATGGTGATGGAAGGAGACTTGACTTGAGGTGGTGAACACACACTACAACATATGGATTATACAATTGTACACTGGAAACCTACATAATTTTATTAATTAATGTCACCTCAAAAATTCAATTAAAAAAAGAAGAATGAATGTTTAGAGGTTCTGTTTGCTCTTTGTTTGCTTATCAGCATCAGGCTGAGGACATAATTTTCACTTTTAGTTATGCCCTTGAGAGAAATTTTGATTTTACCTTTAACTCTAGAAGCGTGCCTGAATGCATTCTGGGCTGAAAAGGATGGGTGAGGAGTCTACATTGCAAGGGGAAGTGTCGTAAAAGCTTTCTTTCCTAGACAAAAGTTCTGATTGGTTTGAGAGATTTCTTATTTCTTTTTTTATTATTATTCATTTTTAGAGAGGAGAGAGAGAGAGACAAGAGAGAGACAGAGGGAGAGAAGGGGGGAGGAGCTGGAAGCATCAACTCCCATATGTGCCTTGACCAGGCAAGCCCAGGGTTTTGAACCGGCGACCTCAGCATTTCCAGGTCAATGCTTTATCCACTGCGCCACCACAGGTCAGGCCAAGATTTCTTATTTCTTAAACATTAACTGGGTAAGACAACTTGTGTGATGGAGCCACATGGTATTGTGGACAGGGACTGGGCTGGGAGTCGAGAGACTTGGAGAGTTCTGCCACCCTATGTGACCTGGTACAAATCTCTTTCTCCATCTGTAATAATAAAGTTTAAGTGTAGCTGTATGTAACACCTTCTACATACATTATCTTATTTAATCCTTACAATAACCCCCACAAGATAGAAATTTATTATTTTCATTTCACAGAAAAGGTAGCAGGGATTTAGAGAAATTAAGATTTGCCCAAGATAACAGTAGTCAAGTAATTTTGTTTTGTTTTAGTTGAATATAGTATATCCCTCTAATGTTATTTATCATTAATTTCTCATTGAAAAATATTTATTATCTTCACATGTCAAATACTGTTTTTGACTCAAAGAACAGGCACATTTTCAGACCTGAGCTTGTTGGCTAACTATTTTATAAAGATCAGGGTGTCAGCTGAAGGTGGTGTGGATGAAGGGTTTTCCTTTTCTTCTTCTCTTAGGACAAGATTTGGGCTAACTTTGTGTGTGTGTGTGTGTGTGTGTGTGTGTGTGAGAGAGAGAGAGAGAGAGATACAGAGACAGAGACAGAGAGAGACATAGAGAGGAATAGATAGGGACAGACAGACAGGAAGGGAAAAGATGGGAAGCATCAACTCATAGTTGCAGCACCTAGTTGTTCATTGTTGCTTTCTCATATGTGCCTTGACCATGAGGCGACAGCAGAGCAAGTGACCCCTTAATCAAGCCAGCAACCTTAGGCTCAAGCCAGCGACCTTTGGGCCAAGCCAGCAACCAGGAGGTCATGTCTATGATCCCACGCTCAAGCCAGCAGCTCTACGCTCAAGCCAGATGAGCCCACACTCAAGCTGGTGACCTTGGGGTTTCAAACTTGGGTCCTCTGCATCCCAGTCTGACACTCTATCCACAACGCCACTGACTGGTCAGTCTGGGCTAACTTTATAGCTCTGTATCCTTGGAAGTCCAATGAAGGTGCAATGTCAGCTAGTATTAGTCAGGATGGCTTATATAAAAACAACCCCCTGCTTGACCTGTGGTGGCGCAGTGGATAAAGCGTCGACCTGGAAATACTGAGGTTGCCAGTTCGAAGCTCTGGGCTTGCCTGGTCAAGGCACATATGGGAGTTGATGCTTCCAGCTCCTCCCCCCCCCTTCTCTCTCCCTGTCTCTCCTCTCTCTCTCTCTCTCTCTCTCCCTTTCCTCTCTAAAAATAAATAAAAATAAATTTAAAAAAGCACCTCTTACCTAAAAGTGTGCCTTAAAAAAAAAAAAGATTAGCCCTGGCCGGTTGGCTCAGCGGTAGAGCGTCGGCCTGGCGTGCGGGGGACCCCGGTTCGATTCCCGGCCAGGGCACATAGGAGAAGCGCCCATTTGCTTCTCCACCCCCCCTCCTTCCTCTCTGTCTCTCTCTTCCCCTCCCGTAGCCAAGGCTCCATTGGAGCAAAGATGGCCCGGGCGCTGGGGATGGCTCCTTGGCCTCTGCCCCAGGCGCTAGAGTGGCTCTCGTCGCAACAGAGCGACGCCCCGGAGGGGCAGAGCATCGCCCCCTGGTGGGCAGAGCTTCGCCCCTGGTGGGCGTGCTGGGTGAATCCCGGTCGGGCGCATGCGGGAGTCTGTCTGACTCTCTCTCCCCGTTTCCAGCTTCAGAAAAGAAAGAAAGAAAAAGATTAAAAAACAGCCCCTGATTGTTTTTCTGACCCAGGTCAGCTGGGTCAGAATATAATAGAAATACCTGGTGGGAAACCATGGTTTTGGGGCTCCCTAAATGCACTGACTCTTGTAACTCGGCTCATCTCCCGCAGGAGATGAGAACTGAAAGCTATACATATGGGACATAAAGTATTGATTCCTACTTGGGACAGGGTATTTATAAACTAAGATTGTCACAGTATTCACTGATGAGATCTTGTTTCCTCAGACCTGAGCTATGACCTAAAGAGTCAAAAAAGACTAATTACTGAATTAGAATTACTACAGGACCTCCTGCTAAAAGAGAAGTACTTGATGCTATACTGCTAGTGTGCGGGTGGTTTTGTTTGTTTGTTTTTCTTGTGGGGCCCTTGTGAGTTAATTTGGTGACAAGTGAGGTCTTCAGCAATTGAGTGAGACTAAATGTTTAGTTGAGTCCAAAGAACACCTGATGGTGAACAATTTAGGGACAAATTCAGGTCAAGTAGTTTTGAAGATAAGATTCTAACCTTGTTTTTAATTTATACTTAGAGCTATGGTTCTAGCTTCACCCGCCATTGGACTCAAATTAAAATGGTACTGGGGCTGACTGGTGGTGGTGCAGTGAATACAGCATCGACCTAGGACTCTGAGGTCCTAGGTTTGAAACCGCGAGGTGGCCAGCTTGAGTGTGGGATCATTGACATGATCCCTCGCTGGCTTGAGCAAGGGTCACTGGCTCAGCTTGAGTCCTCAGGTCAAGGCATATGTATGGGAAGCATACAGCAAACAACTGGAGCACTGCAACCATGAGTTAATGCTTCTCATCTCTCTCCCTCTCTCTCTCTATCTCCCTTTAGAAAGAAAGAAAGAAAGAAAGAAAGAAAGAAAGAAAGAAAGAAAGAAAGAAAGAAAGGAAGGAAGGAAGGAAGGAAGGAAGGAAGGAAGAAAGAAAGAAAGAAAGAAAGAAAGAAAGAAAGAAAGAAAGAAAGAAAGAAAGAAGTGGTATTGGAATCACTCACCACAATGGACACTGAACACAGAAATGGAAAACAAAACACTGCTATACACAACACAAATGAATCTCCCTGACATAGTGGTGAATGGTGAAGGAAAGAAGCCAGACACAAAAGAGTACCTACAGGGTAATTCGACTTACCTGAAGTTCAAAAACAGGGAAAACTAACTTGAACAGTAGCTATTCCTGAGGGGCTGCTATTGACTGGAAAGAGATACAAAGATGCCTTCCAGGGAGCTATAAATATTGTATATCTTATTTTATTTATTTATTTTTATTTTTTACAGAGACAGAGAGAGAGTCAGAGAGAGGGATAGATAGGGACAGACAGACAGGAATGGAGAGAGATGAGAAGCATCAATCATCAGTTTTTTGTTGCAACATCTTAGTTGTTCATTGATTGCTTTCTCATATGTGCCTTGACTGGGGGCTACAGCAGACCAAGTAACCCCTTGCTCGAGCCAGCAACCTTGGGGCCAAGCTAATGAGCTTCGCTCAAACCAGATGAGCCTGTGCTCAAGCTGGCGACCTCGGGGTCTCGAACCTGGGCCCTCCGCATCCCAGTCCAATGCTCTATCCATTGCGTCACTGCCCGGTCAGGCAATATTGTATATCTTGATCTATGTTGTGGTTACATGGGTAGGTGTATATGTTTATAAAATATATAAGGGCAGAGTTAATCAGAGAATCCAGAAGTATAGGCTGGATCCAAGGGTGTGTGGGGTGCTTAATAGGCGATCAGGCACATTAGAGGCCTTGGACTGGAGTTTGCATCCTCTAGAAAAGCTCTCACTGGCTCTGTAGGGTAAAAGCGAGAGCCCTGTGGTATGCTATGTGGATAGTGTTTCAATCAGAGAGACCCAAAGCTTTGAGGAAAAGACAAACAGAGATACAGGACCTGAATGTTCAACTCCCAAGGGAACAGAGATGCAAAGCCTGGGTCTGCCACCCAAAGGCCAAGCTTACTATGCCAGAGGCTATTAACACAAACCACAGGGAGGTAGCATTTTGTAAATATCAGATGAAAGCATTTGAGATGGCATTTATTTTTCATGTATCTCTCTTCTCCCTCTCTTTTCTGTAGGAGTTTTAACATCGGGGAGATTTAATAAACTGATTTATAAGGCCTTTTTTAAAGTCATTTTGGAGCTAAGACAGCACCTGAAAGTAGATCTTGACTATGGTTGAAATGGACTCATTCATTCCTGACTTCTGGCTGGGACAAAACTTCTGTCACAAAATCAAATTGAAAAGAAGAATCCAGGAGTTATGTCTTATGAGAAATGGCTGAGAGGATGAAGGTCATGGTCCTGAAGAAGCAATGATCTAGGGGAAGAGGATACCACATGAGAAATGTCTCCCAAGAGCTTCAACTTTGTCATGTAAGAAAGAGGCAGATGAATAAAATCATAGCCAAGAAAAAAGAAAGAAAGAAAGAAAGAAAGAAAGAGGCAGAACTTTCCCAGGGACTTCAGAAAAGAAAAAGGGCCAGTGAGTGGAAATTCTGGGAAATAGAGTACAATAAGGAGAATCCTTCATGAGGAATCAGAGACATTATAATTTTCCTAAAATTCAATTTATTTATGCATGCTTTCATTTGCTGCACTAGGCTCTGGGATGCAGAGAACATGAGACATACAGAAAACCAGAAGGTCCCTCACAGGGTTTATTAGCTGTGGAAGAGACTATAGGTTGCTTATTCAATATTTATTCTCTGCTTTTATACTGATTTTTTTTTTTGGTATTTTTCTGAAGCTGGAAACGGGGAGAGACAGTCAGAAAGACTCCCGCATGCGCCCGACCGGGATCCACCCGGCACGCCCACCAGGGGGCGATGCTCTGCCCCTTCGGGATGTCGCTCTGTTGCGACCAGAGCCACTCTAGCGCCTGGGCCAGAGGCCAAGGAGCCATCCCCAGTGCCTGGGCCATCTTTGCTCCAATGGAGCCTTGGCTGCGGGAGGGGAAGAGAGAGACAGAGAGGAAGGAGAGGGGGAGGGGTGGAGAAGCAGATGGGCGCTTCTCCTGTGTGCCCTGACCGGAATCGAACCCGGGACTTCTGCGCGCCAGGCCGATGCCACTGAGCCAACCGGCCAGGGCTGTCCAGTTAAAATATTACATTGCCCAGCCTGACTACTGGTGGCACATTGGATAGAGTGTCAACCTGGGACACTGAGGTCCCAGGTTAGAAACTCTGAGGTCGCCAGCTTGGGCACAGGCTTGCCAGTTTGAGAGTGGGATTATAGACATGATCCCATGGTTGCTAACTTGAGTCCCAACCCAACTCATAAAGGCACATATGAGAAACCATCAATGAACAACTAAAGTGATGCAACTATGAGTTGATGCTTTTCATCTCTTTCTCAAAAAAAAAAAAAAAATCACATTGCCTAATATTTCTTATAGCTAGGTAGCTAGCGGTGACCAGTGAGTTTGTTTTGTTTTGTTTTTTTGAGGGAGAGAGGCAGGAAGGAAGAGAGATGAGAAGCATCAATTCATAGTTGCAGCAATTTAGTTGTTCATTGGTTGCTTCTCATATGTGCCTTGATTAGGAGGCTCAAGCTGAGCCAGTGACCCTTTGCTCAAGTCAGCGACCATGGGATCATGTCTATGATCTCACATCAAACTGGCAATCTTGGAGTTTCAAACCTGAGACCTCAGAGTCCCAGGTCAATGCTCTATCCACTCTGTCATCACTGGTCAGGCATGATGTTAATGAAAGTTGTAAGATGTCCAAGACATCTCCTTAAAAGAGGCTGACTTAGCCTGACCAGGCGGTGGCGCAGTGGATAGAGCATCGGACTGGGATGCAGAGGACCCAGATTCGAGACTCCGAGGTCGCCAGCTTGAACCTAAGGTTGCTGGCTCCAGCAAGGGGTTACTCAGTCTGCTGAAGGCCCGCGGTCAAGGCACATATGAGAAAGCAATCAATGAACAACTAAGGTGTCGCAACGAAAAACTGATGATTGATGCTTCTCATCTCTCTCTGTTCCTGTCTGTCTGTCCCTATCTATCCCTCTCTCTGACTCTCTCTGTCTCTGTAAAAAAAACAAACAAACAAACAAAAAAACTGACTTAGATATAGAATTACCATTATTGCTGTCTCCTTATTTCTTCTTAGAATATAGATGTATGCTAAAGTTTGAGCTGCCAGTTTAGACAATGAACTATCTTTCAGAATTGAATTCACTAAGGATAGTGGAAGAGAAAGATATAAGAATCTTGGGTCTCCGGTGACTATAAAGTCTCCATATCAGCTCTATATTGACTGTCTTTGGACTTCTTTTATTTATTCTTTTTTTTTTTTTTTTTTTTTTGCATTTTTCTGAAGCTGGAAACAGGGAGAGACAGTCAGACAGACTCCCGCATGCGCCCGACCGGGATCCACCCGGCACGCCCACCAGGGGCGACGCTCTGTCCACCAGGGGGCGATGCTCTGCCCATCCTGGGCGTCGCCATGTTGCGACCCTCCTGGGTGTCGCCATGTTGCGACCAGAGCCACTCTAGCGCCTGGGGCAGAGGCCACAGAGCCATCCCCAGCGCCCGGGCCATCTTTGCTCCAATGGAGCCTTGGCTGCGGGAGGGGAAGAGAGAGACAGAGAGGAAGGCGCGGCGGAGGGGTGGAGAAGCAAATGGGCGCTTCTCCTATGTGCCCTGGCCGGGAATCGAACCCGGGTCCTCCGCACGCTAGGCCGACGCTCTACCGCTGAGCCAACCGGCCAGGGCCTATTTATTCATTTTTGAGAGAGAGAGAGAAAGTAGGGGAGGAGCAGGAAGCATCAACTTCCATATGTGCTTTGACCAGGCAAGCCCAAGGTTTTGAACCGGTGACCTTAGTGTTCCAGGTCAATGCTTTATCCACTGTGCCACCATAGGTCAGGCCTCTTTGGACTTCTTTTATGTGAGAGAAACAAACCTTTATCTTGTTTTTAAAGTTATTTATTTAGGTTTTTCTTTATATGCAGCAGATTCTAATCCTGACACACTAAGCATAAACTTTTTCAAACTAAAATTGTATTAAATGACAACTGAGACCCCTTTTAACTTAAAAAGCTGAATACTCTATTATTCTTTGAGGGCCAGTATAGTGTCACCTTCTATATGAAACTTTTCCAGATTCTTTGGAAAGATTTAATCTTTCCCTCCTCGGTTTTCTTATAGCACTTTGTTTATTCTGCTAGAATAACACTTAACAATTTAAGTACTTTTAAAATTCACTTTAGAGAGGAGAGAGAAAGGGAGAGAGAGAGACAGAGAGGGAGAAAGAGGAGAGAGAGACAGAGAGAAAAGGTGGGGAGGAGCTGGAAGCATCAACTCTCATATATCCCTTGACCAGGCAAGCCCAGGGTTTCGAACCGGCAACCTCAGCATTTCCAGGTCGACGCTTTATCCACTGCGCCACCACAGGTCAGGCCTTAACTTAAGTTTTTTTTTTTTTAAGTGAGAGGAGGAGAGTGAGACAGAATCCTACATGTGTCTTGACCAGTATCCTCCTGGCAACCCCCTGTCTGGGGTCAATGCTCGAATCAACTGAGTTACTTTTAGCACCTGAGGCCATCACTTGGACCAACTGAACCATCCTTAGCTCCTGCAATTGACACTTGAACTAAGCCACTGGCTGCGGGAGGGGCAGAGAGAGAGAGAGAGAGAGAGAGAAGGGGGAGAGGGAGAAGAGAAGCAGGTGGCTTCTCCTATGTGCCCTGACCAGGAATCGAATCTGGGACATCCATATGCCAAGCCCATGCTCTATCCACTGAGCAAACTGGCCAGGGCCAATTTGAGTCTTATCGCATATCCCCAACACACACCTTTATGATTACTGTTCATTATTGGTTGCATATGCATAGCACAATTAGAGTGTTTAAAGGGGGAGGGCACTCGTGTTGCTGTCCAAGGTTCTGAACCTTCAAACGCACTAAGATACAGTTTTTTCTCCAGTCTCTGAGACACTAAATCCACCTGAGTATTTTCACCTACCAATTTTGCTAAGGCAGAGAGAGCCAAAAGAGAGACAAACAAACAAACAAAAAAGGCTGCTCAGAACATCGCCACTAAAAGGAGGCCAGGGAGTAAAAATGTAAAAAGGGAAAAAGTTTTCTTTTGACAATTTCAAATAATGTCATCAGACTTAATGAGGATTGACAGCTAAAAACGAGTCATAAATTTGTGTTGTATGTGATGCAAAGCTGCACAAGTATTGATATGAACAACCAGATTTGTGCAGGCAGGAAAGCAGAACGTCCTCCAGGTGGAGATGGCAGGAGGAGTGATTGTCACTGGATTTACAGCAGTGTGCTCATGCTTCCTCTTTTTTGTGAGTTTTAAAAAATAGTGCCATATGAACTTGGACTGTGACATAGATTTTATAATTCATGCAGTGAATTTCATGTATTCTTTTCATGGTCTACTGTATTTGTATTGGTTACAGGAAATGTTTTCCTTCCCCCAAAATTGGAAAATGGGAGACACTGCTCATATTTCCCTCCTTCTTGCAACCCATCCCAGTTGCTCAGTATGTGTTTGGCTTGGCTAGCCAAGTGAGTCTCTCCTGTGTTCTTGATCCAAATTCATGTTTGGTGTTTAAAAATGCATTATCTCAGTTAATCCTCTCAACAGCTCACAATATCAGTATAATTATTCTCATTGCAATTAAATTCATGTCATGGATCTTTGAGGCTGTTTGTGAATTGAGAAGCTGAAACATGAATAAGTAATTCACAAATGTCAAGGGTCTATTCTAATTTACTTGTCAGTCTCCCAAAGTAGCCTATAAACACTTTGAAGTCATGAACCATATCCACATATCGTTATATTTTCAATAATATCTAACTAGAATCTATGTAAACACAATAAATTAAAATTTTGTGTTAAAAAAACCCAAAAAACCCCAAACAATATCTAGCATGGTTGCTGACACATAGTAGGGGCTCAAAAGTATTCTTAGAATAAATAAATGAATTAATGGAAATATATAACAATTAGCATTGCATTTAAATCATTTAAATAGGATGAATTTATGAATAATAAATCAAAGATACATGAGGAAATTCTCAACATAGTTTAAACTGTGATGAAAGGATTAGAAAAACATCTTACATGCCATTTCTACTACATAAAATAATGCACTCTTGAAAATTCAGACAGGGAACAAAAATAGTGAAATAATACCCCTTCATATCCAAGTGTCACTCCTGTGATGAACCAAAATGATTTAGCTTATCTAAGGAATGGAAAGATAAGCCCTCCATTCCAGTCTTTTTCTTCCCTTGTTTTTCTCCTCTTTCTCCCTTTTCCTTTTCTTTTCCCTTCTGTTCCCATTTTCAAACATTAACTGAGACCCTACTACATTAATACACGATGACATTTTCAGCCCCTACCTTCAAAGAGTTTACTCTCTGAGCAAAAGGGGTGAAGAGTTCACAAATACTAATATCTATAATCATAGTGATAACATCTGACTTTGTACAATGACATCAAACCCACAATTTTGCCTACAGCTGCCCTCTTGCCCAACATGAACCCCATCTTGGAAAACTTTGCCTGATCTTACCTCCTAAGCACAGGAACAAAGAAAATTCTTTTTCTCAGTTTATAAGTCTCCATTGTATCTGACTGAATTATAATAACAATAAGGTTTTTAATCCCATAGGATTAAAAACTGAAAGAAGGCCCTGGCCAGTTAGCTTGGTCAGTCATTTAGAGCATTGTCTGGAAATACTAAGGTTGTGGGTTTGATCCTTGGTCAGGGCACATACAGGAAGCGATCAATAAACAAGTGAATGCTTCTCTCTCTCTCTCTCTCTCTCTCTCTCTCTCTCTAAAAGCAATCAATAAAACATAAAATAAATCACCTGACCTGTGGTGGTGCAATGGATAGAGCTTTGGCCTGGAATGCTGAGGTCATGGTTCAAAATCCGGAACTTGCCCAGTGAAGGCACATAGGAGAAGCAACTACTATGAGTTGATGCTTCCTGCTTCTCCCCCTTTCTCTCTCCTTCCCCTCTTTCTTAAATCAATCAATAAAATATTTTTTAAAAAATTAAATAAATAAAAGCTAGGGTAACAACCTGGCCGGTTGGCTCAGTGGTAGAGCATCGGCCTGGCGTGCAGAAGTCCCGGGTTCGATTCCTGGCCAGGGCACACAGGAGAAGCGCCCATCTACTTCTCCACCCCTCCCCCTCTCCTTCCTCTCTGTCTCTCTCTTCCCCTCCCACAGCCAAGGCTCCATTGGAGCAAAGATGGCCCGGGCGCTGGGGATGGCTTCTTGGCCTCTGCCCCAGGCGCTGGAGTGGCTCTGGTCGCAACAGAGTGACGCCCCGAGGGGCAGAGCATCGCCCCCTGGTGGGCAGAGCGTCGCCCCCTGGTGGGCATGCCGGGTGGATCCCGGTCGGGCGCATGCGGGAGTCTGTCTGACTGTCTCTCCCCGTTTCCAGCTTCAGAAAAATACAAAATAAATAAATAAATAAATAAGCTAGGGTAAGTCTCAAAATTATATCTCAAGTGACTAGAGCTCTTCAAAAGGAGGATTATAACAACTGAAAAGATCTCTACAGCTCTTCCAATCCAACCTCCTCATTTTTCAGATCTGGAAGCTGGGGACTAGATAGAAGGAAGGATTTGCCTGTGGTCACCCAGCAAATCAGTGACAGTGCCAGGGCTATAGCACAGGTTTACAGACTCCCACTAAGTACTCTTTCTAGTTTCCACTGTTTCTTAAAGTTTCAGTGTTTACTCAGGGCTAATGTGTACAACCCTAGGCTGTGCCCTGAACAGCTCTGACATGAGCACAATGCAAATGGCACCCTTAGAGTTTTGCATGGAGCATCCCTGGTTTCACGGATGCTCTCCTGCAATTATTTTCAGTAGTTCAAGACAAACATTTAAAGATACTAGTAATTATGCATTTTTTTTAATGTTTAGGAAGCATAAAAATCACACTTTAATTTTATGGGTAAAGACATTATATAGCGATCTAAAGTTCCTTTTAAAATTTAACTTAAAAAGGTGAATGAATTAAATTTAAAATATTTGGCCTGATCTGTGGTGGCACAGTGGATAAAATGTCAACCTGGAAACACTGAGGTTGCCATTTCGAAACCCTGGAGCTGCCTGGTTAAGGCACATGTGGGAGTTGATGCTTCCTGCTCCTCCCCCCTTCTCTCTCTCTCTCTCTCTCTCCCTCTCTAAAATAAATAAATAAATAAAAATAAAATATTTTTTTTGTCCTAGCCTGGTAGCTTAGTTAGAGTATCCTCCTGATAAGCCAAGGTTTGATCCCCAGTCAGGGCACATACAAAAATCAACCAAAAAATGAATGCATAAGTAAGTGGGACAATAAATAGATCTCACTCTCTTTCTCTCCCCCTTTTCTCTTGCTCTGTAAAACCAATAAATAAAAAATATTTTAAAAATTAAAAACATTTTAAAGTAGTGTGACTGGTATAAGAATGTAGTAAATATCATAAAAGTGATACGCAAATTACTGAAGTTTAAAAAACATTGTGTTTATTATATCTTGCTGCATCCCTCCAAGATAAGATAAAGGACTGACAAATTTATCTGCTCAGGACAGTATGACAAGACAATTGTTCAGTGTGAAAGTGTTGATGAATAGCTGGATGTCGTACATTTAGCAGGAACAGGTTAAAAGCCATTAGGAGAGCTCATTTTATTTAGGAAAGATAGAGACAACTAAATGGGAGAGTTAGGCCTGATGTGTCATAGAAATGATTGTTTTCAAATATACACTTTTAAATTAGCAAAGGGTCAGGTAGAAATTCTCTTACCTCTTTTCCTGTAATTGTGTGTGAATACTGGAACAGCTAGGTTCAAATCCTGTTCGGGCCACTTTCCAGCTATGCCTTCTGCCAAGTTCATGAACCCCTTGGAAGTTATTTTTAAAAGCTGTGCTGTGAGGAATAACTATGAAAATGTAAACATGCCTTGAGTGGAGGAGTGAGAGAAAGACTAAAAGAGAGAAGAAGAAAAAGAGAAGAATGATAAAAGAGAGGAAGCCAGTTTGGAGGGACTGTAAGAAGAATGGGATCTGGTGAAATTATCTCAGACTTCATGTGCTGAAATAGTCATTCTTGTCACAAGCTGCTAGATTTTCTTCTTATAAAAACATTTCTAAGGTGGCAGATGAATATATTTTAAAAAGTTTTTCTGAAACATAACACTCCAACAGGATGTGTTAGAGAAATGCCAAGGAAAGAAGGAGGTAAAGTCCTTGGATGAAGAGAAAGATAAAGTTATTTATGGAAAATGTCTCACCACCTCCAAGAAGCCTTCCTGACTGACCTCCTGAGTGAAACTGTCTTTGGACTCTCCCTTTACAGGGGGTCCTCAGGTTACAATAGTCTCGACATAGGACGTTTCAAGTTTACAACTCTCACTCCTATAAAAACTTTAAAAAATTGAGATGTGATTGTTTCAGTTTATGCTGTTAGCATTGTACTTATGGAATACACAAATGAACTACGTAGTTTGGTTGCGTGTGTCAGAAGAATACACAGAAATGCGGCATATGAGTGAGGGAGTTGGTGTCCTCCAGTATGCTCACCTACACCATTTTGGACTGTTAAAAGTGTTAGTGTTCCATTTGTGTTAGGCTAGTGTGTGTTTCGACTTACACCAAAATTCGGGTTATGTCACTTTTGTAGGAATAGAACTGTGTCATAAGCCAAGGATCCCCTGTACTTACACATCTTCTACTAGGGTTGGTGCAATGGTTTAGGAGCTTCTGTTTGTCGGCCATTCCTATTCAGTAACAAACCCTTTGAGTGTTGGAACTCTGTCTTATTCACCTCTGTATTCCCAGTTACTCCCACAGAACCTGGCGCATGTGATATGGTTGATTACTCTTTGTTGAATGGATAAGCCTGAGTCAAGGAACTTGAAGCCATGTCCTTTGAAAGATGAATGGCAGTCCAGAGTATATTTAGTTTGGAAAGAGATAACTCTGGAGACATACACTCACTATTTCCTAATACTTGAAGAACTATCTTGGGGAAGTGTATTTGAAATGGGCTCTATGGTTCCCATGGTACAGCTAGAACCAAGAAAACAAGCCTTGACTCACTACAAGGAATTCTAACCATCAGAACTGGCCAACGAGGCCCTGGCCGGTTGGCTCAGCGGTAGAGCGTCAGCCTGGCGTGAGGGGGACCAGGGTTCGATTTCCGGCCAGGGCACATAGGAGAAGCGCCCATTTGCTTCCCCCCACCCTCCTTCCTCTCTGTCTCTTTCTTCCCCTCCTGCAGCCAAGGCTCCATTGTAGCAAAGATGGCCCGGGTGCTGGGGATGGCTCCTTGGCCTCTGCCCCAGGCGCTAGAGTGGCTCTGGTCGCGGCAGAGCGACGCCCAGGAGGGGCAGAGAGTCGCCCCTGGTGGGCGTGCCGGGTGGATCTCGGTCGGGCGCATGCGGGAGTCTGACTGTCTCTCCCCGTTTCCAGCTTCAGAAAAAATACAAAAAAAAAAAAAAAAAAAGAACTGGCCAACGACATCATGGCCTATTTCATGGGGGTAAGGGTTCATTTCAGCTGAGACTAGATACTACTTTTCAGTGTTTTATATATACTTGATTAAATTATCTCTAGCCTGCCTGTCTTCTGTTCTTCATTTGATTCTCTTTTCTTTTGCTTGTTAGGTTTCTGGCTGAATTTATTTATTGTATTTTTCTGAAGTAAAAAGCAGGGAGGCAGACAGACCCCCGCATATGCCCTACTGGGATCCACCCAGCATGCTCACCAGAGGGTGATGCCCTGCCCAACTGGGGCGTTGCTTGGTTGCAATGGGAGCCATTGCAAAACAAGGGTCTCAAACCTGGGTCCTTCCGCATCCCAGTCCGATGCTCTATCCACTGCATCACTGCCTAGTCAGGCTCGTTATGTCTTTTTTTTTTTTTTTTTTGTATTTTTCTGAAGCTGGAAACGGGGAGAGACAGTGAGACAGACTCCCGCATGCGCCCGACCGGGATCCACCCGGCACGCCCACCAGGGGCGAAGCTCTGCCCACCAGGGGGCGATGCTCTGCCCCTCCGGGGCCTCGCTCTGCCACGACCAGAGCCACTCTAGCGCCTGGGGCAGAGGCCAAGGAGCCATCCCCAGCACCCGGGCCATCTTTGCTCCAATGGAGCCTTGGCTGCGGGAGGGGAAGAGAGAGACAGAGAGGAAGGAGGGGGGCGGGGTGGAGAAGCAAATGGGCGCTTCTCCTATGTACCCTGGCTGGGAATCGAACCCGGGTCCCCCGCACGCCAGGCTGACGCTCTACCGCTGAGCCAACCGGCCAGGGCCTCGTTATGTCTTTAATATGCATTTCCCTGATGACTAACGATGTTGAGAACCTTTTCATGTGCTTATTCACATATCTTCTATGAAGTGTCTGTTCAGGTCTTTCGCTATTTTTTAAATTGATTTGTACCTGTAGCATTTTTTGCCAAGGTTACAGACATGGAATTCAAGAGTCCACCTGGAATTCACCTGGCCCTGGCACACAGGTTCAAGGCAGAAAGAAAGACCAGGTGTCTATAATCAAAGGGTCTGAATCTACTTAGGAGTTAAGCTATGCAGGATCATTGCAAGTGTTGTAAGTTGTGTCTTTTTTTTTTTTTTTTACAGAGACAGAGTCAGAGAGAAGGATAGACAGGGACAGACAGACAGGAACAGAGAGAGATGAGAAGCATCAATCAGTTTTTCGTTGTGACACCTTAGTTGTTCATTGATTACTTTCTCATATGTGCCTTGACTGTGGGCCTTCAGCAGACCGAGTAATCCCTTGCTCGAGCCAGTGACCTTGGGTCCAAGCTGGTGAGCTTTGCTCAAACCAGATGAGCCCGCGCTCAAGCTGGCGACCTGGGGGTCTCAAACCTGGGTCCTCGGCATCCCAGTCCGACGCTCTATCCACTGCGCCACCACTTGGTCAGGCATAAGTTGTGTCTTTTGACATTGGGCATAACACACTGCACCTGGACAAGGAGCAGAACTTCTGAACATTATACTATAGTAGTGGTTCTCAGCCTTGGATACAAATTAGAATCACCTGGGGAGTTCTCTTCCCCAGAGATTCAGCTAACTGTTGGAGGAAGGGCAGAGGCATTTGGAGTTGTAAAAGTTTCCAGGTGATTTCAATATACAGTCATGATTGAGAGTCACTTTTATTTTTTTATTTTTTTAACAGAGACAGAGTCAGAGAGAGGGACAGACAGACAGGAACGGAGAGAGATGAGAAGCACCAATCATCAGTCCCTCGTGGCGACACCTTAGTTGTTCATCGACTGCCCTCCCACACGTGCCTTGACCATGGGCCCTCAGCAGACCGAGGAACCCCTTGCTAGAGCCAGCGTGGGTCCAAGCCGGTGAGCTTTTTGAGCTCAAACTGGTGACCTCGGGGTCCCGAACCCGGGCCCTTCCGCATCCCAGTCCGATGCTCCATCCACTGCACCACCACCTGGTCAGGCAAGAGAGAGTCACTTTTCAAAAAGGAAAGACCTTCACTCATTGCTGAGCATCTGTTATGCTATTTTGCTAAACTGTCAAGCTAATTTAAACAATATTAGGTGTCCTTTATTTTGTGATAGAGACAGAGAGAGTCTGAGAGAGGGACAGATAGGGACAGACAGACAGGAGGGAGAGAGATAAGAAGCATCAATTCTTTGTTGTGGCACCTTAGTTGTTCATTGTTTTCTCATATGTGCCTTGACCGAGGGCTACAACAGACTGAGTGACCCCTTGCTCAAGCCAGCGACCTTGTGCTCAAGCTGGTGAGCTTTTGCTCAAACCAGATGAGCCTGCACTCGAGCTGGCGACGTTGGGGTTTCGAACCTGAGTCCTCAGCATCCCAGTCTGATGTTCTAGCCACTGCGCTACCTCCTGGTCAGGCAGGTGTCTTTTTCACATAAATTGTTTGGAGAAGCTGGAGATTTTCATTTATCAATACCAAGTATCAAACTGCAGAGTTCATGAACCATGATCAATTACTTTTCTTTCCTGGCTTCAAAATTTTCTCAAGACCTCATTTCATCTATAAAAATCATGTTTGAAATAAAGTGAGACTTTAGACCTCATAGTTCTAGGCACTGTCACCCAGGCAGTTAAAATGAGATGTAACAGTCATCTTTATTTCTTGTCTTATGCTGATGTGGGGATATTACATGCATTTATAACTTACTTCCATCCCCCAACAAACCAGATTTCAAATTCGGAAATAGTTGTGCAGAAGTTTTTCTTTTTAAATTTTTTAAAAGGCATTTTATTCTTTTTTGTGTGACAGAAACAGAGAAAGGGACAGAGAGAGGGACAGATAGAGACAGACAGGCAGGAAAGGGGAGAGATGAGAAGCATCAATTCTTTTTTTTTTATTTTTATTTTAATTTTTTTTATTTATTTTTTTACAGAGACAGAGAAAGTCAGAGAGAAGGAGAGATAGGGACAGACAGACAGGAACAGAGAGATGAGAAGCATCAATCATTAGTTTTTCGTTGTGCATTGCGACACTTTAGTTGTTCATTGATTGCCCTCTCACATGTGCCTTGACCATGGGACTTCAGCAGACCGAGTAACCCCTTGCTTGAGCCAGTGACCTTGGGTCCAAGCTGGTGAGCCTTGCTCAAACCAGATGAGCCCGCGCTCAAGCTGGTGACCTCAGGGTCTTGAACCTGGGTCCTCCGCATCCCAGTCCGACGCTCTATCCACTGCGCCACCGCCTGGTCAGGCGAGAAGCATCAATTCTTCATTGCGGCTCCTTAGTCTTTTTAAGTTGTTCGATTGCTTTCTCATATGTGCCTTGACCAGGGGTGGAGGGGCTGCAGCAAAGCGAGTGACCCCTTGCTCAAGCCAGCGACCTTGGGCTCAAGCCAGCGACCTCGCACTCAAGCTGGTGAGCCCATGCTCAGGCTGGATGAGCCCATGCTTAAGCCGGTAACCTTGGGGTTTCAAACGTGGCTCCTCTGCATCCCAGTTTGATGCTCTATCCACTGCACCAATGGCTGGTCATTTCTGTGCAGAACTTTTGATTTAGAGCAAGGGTCAGCAAACTTTGGCCAATAGGCTAAATAAATCCTTCCCATGGACTAAATCCAGTCTACCGCCTAATTTTGTAAAGCCTGTGAGCTAACAATGGTATTTACATTTTTAAATGGTTGGGAAAAATGTCAAATGAGAATAATAAGACTTATATGAAACTCAAATTTCAAGGTCAATAAAGTTTTATTAAAACATGATAATTAATTTACATATTGTTTATGGCTGCTTCTGCACTTCATTGGCAGAAGTGAGTGGTGTCAACAGAAACTGTATAACCTGCAAAGCCTAAAATCCTACAGATTAAAAGAGACTTAAGGAACATAGCAACCAATTGCAAAATATAGATTTTATTTGATTCCCGATTTGAACAAACTGGGAAAAAATGGGATAATTGAGAAAATGTGCACTTTGGGTATTTGATTATATTAAAGAAGTTTTATTAAGTTTTTACATGTGAGAATGGCATTGTGGTTATTATTATTATTATTTTTTACAGGGACAGAGAGAGAGTCAGATAGAGGGATAGATAGGGACAGACAGACAGGAACGGAGAGAGATGAGTAGCATCAATCATCAGTTTATCGATGCGACACCATAGTTGTTCATTGATTGCTTTCTCATATGTGCCATGACCGCGGGCCTTCAGGAGACTGAGTAACCCCCAGCTCGAGCCAGTGACCTTGGGTCCAAGCTGGTGAGCTTTTTGCTCAAGCCAGATGAGCCCGTGCTCAAGCTGGCAACCCCGGGGTCTCGAACGTGGGTCCTTCCACATCCTAGTCCGATGCTCTATCCACTGCGCCACTGCCTGGTCAGGCTGTGGTTATGTTTTTATAATAGTTCTTATTTTTTAGTCATGCATTGTAAAATATTCATATGAAAAGATAAAATATCAAGGGCTTTCTTCCAAATAATATGGGCAGGAGGGTAGTAGGCAGGGGTATAGATGAAACCAGACTGTCCATTAGTTAAATGTTGTGATGATGTACAGTTCATTACACTATTTTGTTCACTGTTGTATGTTTCAGGTCTTCCAATATAAAAAGGTCCTGTTCTGTTTTTTTTTAAATGCTTTTTAGCTCTGGCTGGTTGGCTCAGCGGTAGAGCATCAGCACGGCCTGTGAAGTCCTGAGTTCGATTTCCAGCCAGGGCACACAAGAGAAGCATCTATCTGCTTCTCCACCCTTCCCCCTCTCCTTTCTCTTGGTCTCTCTCTTCCCCTTTGCAGCCAAGGCTCCAGTGGAGCAAAGTTGGACCGGGTGCTAAGGATGGTTCCATAGCCTCTGCCTCAGGTGCTAGGATGGCTCTGGTTGTAAAGGAGCAATGCCCCAGATGGGCAGAGCATTGCCCTCTGGTGGGCATGCTGGGTGGATCCCAGTTGGGCACATGCGGGAGTCTGTCTCTCTGCCTCCTGGCTTCTCACTTCAGAAAAGTACAAAAAAAAAGTCTTTTTAAAAGAGTAACAATAATGTGTATTTGAAAGAAGTCACAGTTATTTGTCCAATAATATATTTAGGATCCTTATAAAAAGCATGACAAAATTTGTGCAGGTGAGTAAAACATTGAAGGTATTTTTTATGACTGAGATTTTGCCTGCATGACATTTTCCAGTGTTTTATTATGTAGTAATAGTAGTGCTTTCCTTATTATAGTCTCCCATCTTGGAATAGACTACTCCACATATTCATACTTACATGTTCATTGGGTCGTGAATATGCCTTTCTAGAGATAATTGTTATCATCACTACATGACAGAGAAAGTGAGTGGGGGGAAGGAAGGAAGATATTCCTGGTAGGCAGTAGCAAGCCATGATTGCAAGCAAGATAAAAACTGCAAGGAATGCTACAGGCAGGATTCACTCTGAGGTTTCCTGGTTCAGAGAGTTAGTCCTGGGGATATTCATCCTGTATATCTCTGTAATTTTTTCTTTTTTTTACAGAGACAGAGAGAGAGTCAGAGAGAGGGATAGACAGGGACAGACAGACAGGAATAAAGAGAGATGAGAAGCATCAATCATTAGTTTTTCATTGTGCGTTGCAACACCTTAGTTGTTCATTGATTGCTTTCTCATATGTGCCTTGACCGCGGGCCTTCAGCAGACCGAGTAGCCCCTTGTTGGAGCCAGCGACCTTGGGTTCAAGCTGGTGGGCTTTTGCTCAAACCAGATGAACCTGTGCTCAAGCTGGTGACCTCGGGGTCTCGAACCTGGGTCCTCTGCATCCCAGTCCGACGCTCTTTCCACTGCGCCACCGCCTGGTCAGGCTCTCTGTAATTTTTTTTAAGAATACTTCACTGAGGGCATCTCTTTGTTATAGATGCCACTTCCCTCTGCAGGAGAAAGCCACTATAGAGCAGGAAAATCTTAAGGGTTCCCTTTCAGGCTATCATGATCTTAAATGGTACTGGTAATTTGCAAAGGAGTCAGAGATATTTAGTTTTCAATGCTTTTGATGTGGCTGTGGCTTGTCTCCAGTCTCCGGATAGGCTTGTAATGAGATGTGTGTATCCACATGGGTGGTCTGGTACAAAGTACATCCATGGGAGTGGCCAAAAGAATTTCATAAGGTTGAACAAATAGGCTTGGTTGGACTTTATCCTGAATTCCATTTTTTGTACTCAGTTCTCCCAATTGGAATGGGTGTGTTGACATGGAGTCCAATCTTGGCCTGGGAACCGGCTGAGGCTCATGGTCTTTTAAATTACAGTTTGCATGTACATTGTGATAACTGAAAATGGCTCATCTATTTAAAGCTGTCTTTTTCCAAAATGTACTCAGTTCTTGCTTTGTAGTCTATTTGTCAGAGTTTTGAGGGTGATACACACATAGTTACATGGTTAAAATTTGATGTTTAAGTTTTTATATACATGTCGAAAACCTTGTGCTATAAAATGAAAACCTTGCTCTGAATCTAAATTAAGAAAACTTTCTCAGGGAGGAATTATAATCTTTGCAATCAAAGCTAATAGTATTTGCTTTTCTGCATGGGAATGCCTTGAGCCATTCAGGTGATAATTATTTCTTGCTGCCTAAAAATATGACCCCAAAACTCAGTGGCTTAACACAACAATATCTTTTTTTTTTTTTAAGAGACAGAGAGCAGAGACAGAGAGTCAGAGAGAGGGATAGATAGACAGGAATGGAGAGAGATGAGAAGCATCATCCATTTTTCGTTGTGATACCTTAGTTGTTCATTGATTTCTCATATGTGCCTTGACCAGGGGGCTACAGCAGACCAAGTATCCCTTGCTCGAGCCAGCGACCTTGGGTCCAAGCTGGTGAGCTTTGCTCAAACCAGATAAGCCCGTGCTCAAGCTGGCGACCTCGGGGTCTTGAACCTGGGTCCTTCTGCATTCCAGTCTGACGCTCTATCCGCTGCGCCACCGCCTGGTCAGGCCACAACAATATCTTATTCTCATGAATCTGTGGGTTAGGAAGTCCAGGCTGGACTGGGTGGAGCTTTTGTTCCACATGACAGTGGCTGGGTCAGTCGATGCACTCAGCTGCAGCTGGGCAGCTGAAGGTGCCTTGGTGCTCTTCCACGTTGTCTTTTTCTCCACCGGGTACCTTAGGCTTCCTCACAACATGGTGGTCTCAGGTTAGTCTCATTGTTACACGGTGGCTGGCTTGTAAGAGGGCATCAAGCCAGTTCTGTTAAAGGCTAGGCCTCATACTGACCCAGGGACACTTTTGCCATATTCTTCCTGACAAAATGAGTCCCAAGTCTAGCCCAAATTCAAAGGGTGGAGAAGTAGATTTTATCTCTTGCTAGAGGAATGGCATGTGTGTACAGGGAGGAAAGGAATCGACCCAAACCATGTTTGGTGACCCTCCACTACAGTCAGTCCTCTCGCCATCACAATTCACAGCTCTCCCACATACAAAATATGCCCATTCAAAAGTCTCATTCTATTAAGGCATTGGTTTGAGGTCTAGGAGCTTATCATCTAAATCAAGTCTAGCTCTGAAGGAGGCACCTCAGGTACAGATCTTCAGATGCAGAGGGCTGTGAATAACAAGTTATCTTTCCTCCACACATTTAATGTGCAAGGCTGAGGCAGGAGTAAGAGAACTACATTAGACACTATCCTTTACAGAGCCAGGGAACAGCACATAGCAGTTACTGATTCATGACGATCCTAAAATCCAGCTGGGCACATGTCTCTAGTTTCCCTTTGAATATATATAATACACACATATCTATACTTTGAATATATATAATACACACACATCTATACTTATATTTAGAGACATGTAGATGTATGTATGTATATATATAGAGAGAGGCAGACAGACAGAGACAGAAAGAGATTATGAAGAATTGGCTCATGCAATTATGCTGGCCGAGAAGTCCCACTATCTGCCATCTGCAAACTGGAGACCCAGGAAAGCCAGTGGTGTAATTCAGAGTCCCCACACCTGAGAATCACGGGAGCAGGGGAGCGGATGGTATAAATCCTAGCCCAGGGGCAGAAGATGAGAGGAGGTATCCCAGCTGCTCAAGCAATATGGAAGGAAAAAGGATAAATCCTCCCACCTTTAGTCTTTTGTTCTGTTCAGGCCTCAATGGATTGCAATATGCCCACCTACATTGGGGGGGGACAATCTACTCTGAGTCCTCCAATTCAAATGCTAATCTCATTCAGATACACCCAGAAATAAAATTTAATTTTTGCATTCTGTAGCTAGTCAAGTTGACACAAAATTAACTATTACACATGGTATAGAAGTTCCATATGTATACCTAAAACTAATATAATATTGTATGTCAACTGTAATTGAAAATTTTTTTAAAATAAAATAAATTCAAGGAACTAAAAAGGAAAATGACATGGTTGTTTCTGGCTTTTGACTATTATGAATAAAGATGTTATGACTTTATGAACATATTACTGTGTGAAAAATATATTGTCATTTCTCTGGGATCAATGCCCAAGGGTGACTGCTCAGTCACGTTAAGTCCATTTTGGGTTTTAAAGAAACTGCCCAACTATTTCTCAGAGCAGCTGTACCATTTTACATTCTCACCAGCAATGTATGAGTGATCCAGTTTCTCTGCATCTTCACCAGCACTAGGTGTTATCACTATTTATTTTTCAGGCATTCTTAATATTTTTGGCAATTAAAATTACCCCATAAATTTCCAAACTGTTCCCTAAGTGGTAGCACTGTTTCCTCTGAGAATAGCTAGATCACTGGTTCTCAAACTAGACTGCATATTGGAATTCCTGGGGAACCCATGCCTGGTTCTTCCCTCACAGGGTCTAGGACCTTGGTCGGCAAACTGCAGCTTGCGAGCCACATGCGGCTCTTAGACCCCTTGAGTGTGGCTCTTCCACAAAATACCACGTATGGGCGCTACCTCGATAAGGAATGTACCTACCTATACGGTTTAAGTTTTAAAAATTTGGCTCTCAAAAGAAATTTCAATAGTTGTACTGTTGATATTTGGCTCTGTTGACTAATGAGTTTGCCGACCACTGGCTAGGATATGAGATGACCATCAGGAATTTTTAGGGTTGCCAAAGTGATTTCAGCCTACTAACAAATTCATGAAACACTGATGCCATTCTCATGACTCAATCATTTAGTCCTAAAGTTTCAAGATCCTGTGAATGAGATAAATGTAAGGGTTGAGATAATTATCTCTTGAGTAATATAAAATTTAAAAGCCAAAGTTGCATTATTTTCCCAGCAGAATGTCAGTGGAGCTTAAAGGAGGAAGTAAAAGTAACTATGGAACAAGCCATGTTTTGAGAAACTTTTAAAATAGACATATAAAGGACTAAAACCCAATCCAAATTATGTAAATACAAACCACAGATGCCTGGGACACATTTCAATTCCTAGAATTATGGCGTAGTGGTAGAACAGAGAACAGATTCTAGAGTTTGAAGTCCTGGTTTAGAGTTCTGGTTTTTCCACTTAAAAGTTATGGGATCTTCTTGGATGAGTCATTTGGCTTCTATAAACTTTAGTTTTCTCATTCCTGAAATCTGTGACAGTGGTTATGTTAGTAGCTTTTTGCAAAGATTAAATATGTTGATATGGGTGGTATTTTAATCCTAACACACTGTAATTATGATTTAATAATTAGAAATAATAGAAATATTTTCTATCTGGGCAGCATCCAACTCACTCCAACCAATATTAAATGAGCTTCTCTTATGTAATATTTGTTATGTTATCAATTTTATTTTTATAATTTCTCAGTTTTTTTATATGTTTACAGTGGAAGTTTCAAACACAAAAGTAGAAAGAACAGTGTAATCTGATACTTCTCAAGCTTTAGTGTTCCTGTGATTCACCTGGGGACCTTGTTAAACTGCAGATTCTGACTCAGTAGGTCTGGGGTGGGGCCTGAGACTCTGAATTTCTAAAAAGTTTCACTGTGAAACTCATGTTGCTGGTTTCCTGACAATAACTACCATATACAAGAGATGATGAAAGTAGGCTTACAGTTGTGAGTACATGAAACACAGAGCTTATTCTTGTATTATTATTTGTTATTGTATTATTTTCCATATGAACTCTAAGCCTAGTTCTGCCCACCCTTGTACTTGTGTGGCTATAACAAGATACCACAGTCTGAGTGGCTTAAGCAACACATTTATTTCACTTATTTCTCATAGTTCTGGAGGCTTGGAAGCCTGAGATCAGGGTGCCAAACATGGCCAAGTTTTGTTGAAAGCCTTCTTCCTGGTTTGCAGATGGCCGTCTTATTCTCACATGGCAAAGAGACGAAGCTCTGGTGTCTCTTCCTGTTCTAATACAGTCACTAATCCCATCATGGGGCGCCCTGCTATGATCATCTAAACTTAACCATCTCCCTGAGGTCCCACCCCCTAATACCATCACACTGGGCTTCAGGGTTTTAACATACGAGTGTTGAGGCGACACAAACATACATTCCATAACACAATTGCATAATGACTTTCCAAGTATTATTACTCAACTGCAACCATTATTAATTCATTTTGTTTCCACCTTTACTTATCTATCTTCCCTTTCCTTTACCCTCTCTCTTCCAGGATTATTCTGAAGTAAATCTCAAACATTCTATCATTATACCTATATTTCAATATGTATCTCTTTTAATTTTTTTTTTTTTTTTTACAGAGACAGAGAGAGGGACAGACAGACAAGAACGGAGATGAGAAGCATCAATCATCAGTTTTTCCCTGCGACATCTTAGTTGTTCATTGACTGCCTTCTCATATGTGTCTTGACTGCGGACCTTTAGCAGATTGAGTAACCCCTTGCTCAAGCCAGTGACCTTGGGTCCACGCTGGTGAGCTTTGTTCAAACCAGATGAGCCTGCGCTCAAACTGGTGACCTCGGGGTCTCGAACCTGGGTCCTTCTACATCCCAGTCCGATGCTCTATCCACTGTGCCACCGCCTGGTCAGGCAATATGTATCTCTTTTAAAAGAAAATTAAAGTACTTTCTTTGAAAAACTGTAACCATAGTCCTGTCTGGATAGCTTGGTTGGTTAGAGAGTTGTCGTATATGCAAAAGTTGTTGGTTCAATCCCTGGTCAGGGCACATAAAGGGACAGATCGATGTTTCCGTCTGTCTCTCTCTTTCTCCCTCCCTCTCTCTAAAATCAATAAAATTTGAAAAATAAAAAGTATAACTGCAAGACCAATGTTACACCCCAAATGTAACAATGCTTCCTTAATATCATTCAATACTTACCATGTTTCCCTATGTATAAGATGCACCTTAATTTTGGGGCCCAATATTTGAAAAAAATGTATTACATAAAGTTATTGAACTCACGTGTATTCATCATAAAATTCATACAACTCATCACTGTCAAAACTCCCATCCATTAGCTTGTCCTCATCTGTGTCTGATGACAAATCATTGTCTTTAACAATGAGTGCAAAAACAAGCATGAAAAAGCGGGAAATGCAAGTAAAAAAACCTACAACCACTGTATAAGAAGCACCCAGTTTTCAGACCCCAAATTTTTCCCCAAAAAGTGCGTCTTATACATGGGGAAATATGGTAGTCTACATTTACTTTTTTTTTTTTACATTTACTTTTCCATCAATGCTTTTTTAATGTGATATGTTAATCTTTCAGCTTTTTTCTTCTCTCTCTTTCTCTCTCTCCCTCCCCTCCTTTCTTTCTCTTTGGAAAAAGAAGAAACTAAGGTGTTTGTCCTGTTGAGATTTCTATACTCTGGTTTTGCTCCTCACATCCTCCTGAGGTAGTTTAACATGTCTCTTTCTTTCCTGTAAACTGGTAGTTGGATCCAGAGCCTTAATTTGATTCAGGTTTGACTTTTTGGCAAGGCTACTTTGAAGGTGGTGCTGGGCACTTCAGCAGGAGGTCTGGTTGTCTTCCTGGTCCAAAAACTTGTTGAAGGAGTCCCCTTCCAATAATGGAACCCATGCTTGGGATATGCTGCCATCAGGTGGTGACAGTACATATAGCCACAGGTTCCAAGAGAAACACTTTCATTTGAGATCCCACAAAGTTGGACTAGTTTTCCTCATTGAGCCTAGATTAAATCACCATGATTCCTAAACACCAAAGCTACTTTTAAAATAAACTAATAGCACATAATAATAGCTATAATTCCTGGAGCCCAAGAACCTTATATCCATCATCTCATTTAATTCTCAAAACACTCAGGAATATATAATCATGGTGTTCATGGTAAGAGTGGTGAGGCTGGGGTGTGATATCTGCACTCATTCTCTAAACCAGTTCTGTGCCTCGCAATCTTCCCTTTTCATCTATGTAAGAGTCACCTGTATGTGTCCTCTCCCTCCCCTTACAGCTGAGGTGATGTTTTTCCTGCTCCCCTCCATTCTGCTCACATCCCTCCTCTGGGAAACTGGCTTCTGTGGATTTTATTTCCAGGCTGCCTTATGTACTGGCTCCCAACAGAATTTAGCCCAATTTATTCTTCATTTTTCTTCCCTACTTTGCTGCGTTTCTGAGTGCTACTTCCCTTAACTACAACTTCTCTTTCAGGTACCCTTTCAGTGGCCCTTCACCCAACTTCAGTTAATACAATTTTCTCCTCTTGCTCCTCATGCCTAAGGGTTTTAACACTTCTCACTATTCTATTTCCTGGCAGTCTCAACTTCCTCTTTAGTTTCCGACTCCATCTACCTCAGTGAAGAGTATCTTCATTAAGATGTCTCTTACAAAATGCCAGCTGAGGGGTTCCTGTGGGGGTTCTCTCAGATTCTTCACTCATTTCCTCAGCTTGCACTTTCTCCTCAGTCCACTGCAGTGGGGCAAGTTCCCTAGCACTTCACTGGGAGTTTATCACAGTCTCCACCTTTTTTAGACAATAGTTAATTCTCAAGTCTCATCTTATTTTAATCTACCGGTAGCTTATGATGCAGTCCTTGAAGCACTTCCTCTCCAGGCTTCTCAGTTACTTTGTGGTTGTCCTTGTACCTCCTTAGCCACTCCTTCTTTTCCTGACCACATCATTGTGGCATGTCCTGGTGCACAACTCACAAACCTCTTCTACATCTCTACTCTGTTCCCATATGTCTCATCTAATCCTGGAGATTAAATGCCACTTCAACACAGGTGTCTCCGCCGTCTGTCTCTAGTCTCAACCTATCTCCAGGATTCCAGAGTCACATATCTAGCCGCCTACTTGTCATTGCAAAATGAGTAAGTCTCAAATAGAATTCTTGAATCCAGACTTCTGCCCACCTCCACTTCTATATACAACCATCTCATTGATGGCATCACCATTCACCCAGTGGCTTAGCTCAGAAACCTTGCTGTTGGCCCTGGCTGGTTAGCTCAGTTGGCTAGAGTGTTATTCTAATATGCCAAGGTTATGGGTTTGATCCTTGGTCAGGGCACATATAAGAATCAACCAATGAATATATAATTAAGTGGAAAAACAAACCAATGCTTCTCTCTCCCTCTCAAGTCAATAAAAAATGTTAAAAAAAAAAAAAACCAACTGTGGCATTATCCTTTTCTTTTCTTCAACCCCCCCCCCCTCCCCAAGAGCCAATCCATCAGCAAATCTTATAGGTTCTTCCTTCAAAATACATCCAGCATCCCAACAATTCTTCATCATCCACTATCGTCAACTAAATCCAAGCCACCATCAGCCACTTGAACAGCAATAGCTTTCTCAACTGGTCTGGTTAAACCTTTCCCTTTTCTAGTTAGTTCTCCACATAGCTGCCTTATAGTCTTTAAAAAATGTAAATCAGGCCCTGGCTGTGTGAGTCAGTTGGATGGAGCATCATCTTGACATGCCAGGGCTGCAGGTTTGATTCCTGGTCAGGGCATATACAAGAATCAACCAATGAATACATGAGTGGGTGGAGCAACAAATCAACATCTCTCTTTCCCTTCCTCTCATTCTAAAATCAATTTAAAAAATGCATCAGGCCCTGGCTGGTTGGTGCAGCAGTAGAGTGTCAGCCCGGTGTGTGGATGTCACAGGTTCAATTCCTGGTCAGGGAACACAAGAGAAGCACCCATCTGCTCCCTCATCCTTCCCTCTCTTGCTTCTCTCTCTGTTTCTTTTCCTCCCCTCCTGCAGCCATGGCTCAACTGGAGTGAGTTGGCCCCAGGCACTGAAGATGGCTCCATGGCCTCCACCTCAGGTGCTAAAAAATGGCTCCAGTTGCAACAGAGCAAGGGCCCCAGATGGGCAGACCATTTTCCCCTAGAGGGCTTGCTGGGTAGATCCCAGTCCCAGCACATGTGGGAGTCTGTCTCTGCCTCCCTCCTCTCACTAAATTAAAAAAAAAAAATCATCAAAAAATGTAAACCAGCTTGACCTGTGATGGCACCATGGATAAAGTGTTGACCTGGAGTGCTGAGGCCACAGGTTTGAAACCCTGGGCTTGCCTGGTCAAGGTACATATGGGAGTTGACACTTCCTGTTCCTCCCCCCTTCTCTTTCTCTTTCTCTCTCTTGCCTCTCTCTCTAAAATGAATAAAATCCTTTAAAAAAATCTTTTAAAAAATGTAAATCAGGTCACTGTCATTCCCCAAGTGTGACTTTACATCACACTTGGAGTGAAATTCGCAATGAGTCTTCCCTGAGCTGCGGGGCCTATACAATCCCGTGGCTCCCACCTCTCCGCCTGCCAGCTCCCCTGGCTCCCTTCACTCCAGCCACACAGGCCTTTGAACATGCCGAGCTTGGGCCTGCTCAGAATGTCTCTGAGGTTCCCTCTGTGGAGGGATGCTCTTTTCCCAGGCTCTCTATTTTTCACCCTTCACACCCCTGCTTTCTTGTTACCTCCTCAGAGATGCCTTTCCAGAGTACCTTATTTTAAGTAGCAACTCTCTCCCCACCTCACTTTCTATCCCCTGTCTGTGCTTAGTTTTTTTTAGTAAGTGTCATGGTCTGCAATGAAATCACTTATTTGTTTACATGTTGGTTGTCTCACCCACTAGAAGCTTTATGAGAGCAGGGACTTGCTGCTATGCAGTAAGTATTTGTTGGGTGGGTTGATGAGTGAGTAGTACCACTTCCATCTTGGTCTCTACACACAGTAAACATTTGGCATAAGTTTGCTTAGTAGAGAGCCTTAGAATCCAGGCCGACTCTGAAAATTTCAGATCTGGTACAGGGACCTCTGGGTCTTGGCGGTGGAAGGTGTGTGAACTCACTGGGATTTCCTGAGGGCTCTGCATGCCTTTGTCAAGGGCACAGTGATAACACAGCTATGGGGTTGCCAGTTTTAGAGGACTGTCAGTAAGTCTTGCTGGTGCCAGGTCCATTTCTTCGGCTGAACCCTCCTGTTTGTTCTCCAGTTCAGTTCTACACACATTCCAGAATCCTCTGCCAGCCCTGCTATGGGGGAGGCAGAGTCAAGGAAGTTTTGCTGGGATGAAATCAAGGCAAGGAGGGGTCCATAACAGCTGTCACAGGAGGGAAGAGGACTGAGTGCAAAACAGAGGCCAGGCAGCCAGGCCCACAGCTGCCTGATCAGCAGCGCATCTGGTCCCAAAGTATGGCCTGAGTTTTTCTGACCTTGGACCTGCTGTCTTGCCTTAATCTAGAAGTACTTCTCAGACTATTTCAAAAAGTAAAATTTTAAGCTCCTATTGTGTACCAGGCTGGGCTCAGCTACACAGATACCACGGTCTCTGGCCAGGCCTGGGCTTCTCTGGGCTTTCTCTGAAATGCATCTGTTCATCTCCTCTTCCCAGTTAGCACCTCTCTCTATTTCAGCCTGGCACACAGGCCCTTCAAATGGGCCCCCTGCTTACTTGCTCTTTATTTCTTGCCACACTGAGTCTTCGTTGCTCTACCCAAAGTGCCTTTCTCCCAGGAAACTTGTGTTTTCTTGCCTCTGTGCTTCTTCCCGTCTGGGGAATTTTCATCCTGTGTCAAAAAAAAAATTTTTTTAAAAAGGCCTAACATCAGTACAAAATGCTTCAATCCCCTGGTCAGAAATAATTGCTCCTCTCTTGGAACTCAAACCAGCATGGCTGCATGCACTTTTATTTAGTACTTCTGTTTGGTCCTTTTATTAGATAGTTGTTTATGGATCTGCCTCTCTGTCTTTGAGTTACCTTGAGCAGAAGCCATATCTCTTTTCTTCCTTTCTCTGGCATTACCCCGAGGGTCTGGCATAGGGTAGACTGCGGATAATGAAAGGATGAATAGCATGAATTACCCTGTGTGAGAGGGGTGGACTTTTGGTTATAGAGATGATGCGTGTAAGTGCACATTAATCGTTCAAAAAATTGTAGTGGGTTTTATTACTGCTGCTAATGGTATTATTGGTAGAGATGTTACATCCAAAGTGGCCCGATCCACCCAGTTAGTGACTCATAAAACAGGGAGCAACAGGATTATATTCCAACCTTCTTATTGTTCATCTGAGGAAACAGGCACATAGAGCTGTCTTCTTGCTCTAGACTGTTTTCTCTTGCAGCATAATTACTTTCCTTAATTCAGTAATATTTAAACTCTTTTGAATGTGTACACTCAAAATTATTTTGAAAAACTTTAAATAGATATCTAAATTTTCTTATCATAATTTTGAATGGTCACAAGGGATGCAATTTATGGATTATTTTAAATACAGGGGTGGGCAAAAGTAGGTTTATAGTTGTACAAATAAATAATATAATGATTAATAAATAATAATACAAGAATAAACTCATTTCATGTACTCACAACTGTAAACTTACTTTTGTTAGATTGTTGTAAACATCTCAAAGTAAAGCTGTGACATCATGCCTTTAAATATCCAGCCCTGGCCGGTTGGCTCAGTGGTAGAGTGTCGGCCTGGTGTGCAGGAGTCCCAGGTTCGATTCCTGGCCAGGGCACACAGGAGAAGCGCCCATCTACTTCTCCACCCCTCCCCCTCTCCTTCCTCTCTGTCTCTCTCTTCTTCTCCCTCAGCCGAGGCTCCACTGGAACAAAGTTTGCCCGGGCGCTGAGAATGGCTCTGTGACCTCTGCCTCAGGTGCTAGAATGGCTCTGATTGCAGCAGAGGGATGCCCCAGATGGGCAGAGCATCGCCCCCTGGTGGGCATGCCCGGTGGATCCTGGTCGGGCGCATGCGGGAGTCTGTCTGACTGCCTCCCCGTTTCCAACCTAAGAAAAATACAAAAAAAAAAAAAAAAAAAAAAAATTAAAAATATCCAGTGGATGTGAAGTACTGAAGTGATTGATATCTGTTATCACCCATTAAAAAAATACATAAACAGTGTTTGAACTGTGGTGGTGCAGTGGATGAGGTGTGAACTTGGAATGCTGAGGTTGCTGATTTGAAGCCCTGGGCTTGCCTGTGCTGCTGTGAGTTGATGCTTCCCTCCCTTCACCCTCTTCTTTCTCCCCCTCTTCTCTCTAAAATCAGTAAATAAAATCTTTTAAAAAATACATTAACAAAAATACACAACCTATTTTTTTATTTAGATTTTATTTATTCATTTTAGACAAAGAAGAGAGAGAGAGAGAAAGGGGATGAGCAGGAAGCATCAACTCCCATATGTGCCTTGACCGGGCAAGCCCAGGGTTTCAAACCAGTGACCTCAGTGTTCCGGGTCAACACTTTATTCACTGTGCCACCACAGGTCAGGCTACACAACTTATTTTTAAACACTTGCTATTTTCCCTCTTTTTTCTCCTAACTCATATTTCTATTCCACAGATTATCATAATGTATCTTCCTCTCAAATTTGCTATGAATCTAAAAATGTTTTCCTGTGGTGGTGCAGTGGATAAAGCATCAACCTGGAAACGCTGAGGTTGCTGGTTCAAAACCCTGGGCTTGCCAGGTCAAGGCACATATGGGAGTTGATGCTTCCTGCTCCTCCCCCCTTCTCTCTCTCCCCTCTCTATAATGAATAAATTAAAAAAAAAAGTTTTATAAAAAAGTCTGTTTATGGCCTGACCTGTGGTGGCGCAGTGGATAAAGCGTCAACCTGGAATGCTGAGGTTGCTGGTTCAAAACCCTGGGCTTGCCTGGTCAAGGCACATATGGGAGTTGATACTTCTTGCTCCTCCCTCCCCCTTCTCTCTCTCTCTCTCTCTCTCATTCTCTCTCCTCTCTAAAAATTAATAAAAGTAAAAAAAAAAAATTTAAAAAGTAAATAAATAAATAATTAAAAAGAAAAAGTCTGTTTAAAAAAATACATAGCCTGCCCTGGCTGGCTGGCTCAGTGGTAAAGCATTGGCCCAGCGTGTAGAAATACCAGGTTCGATTCCCAGCCAGGGCACACAGGAGAAGGGCCCATCTGCTTCTCCACCCTTTCCCCCTCTCCTTCCTCTCTATCTCTCTCTTCCCTTCCCCAAGCCAAGGCTCCACTCGAGCAAAGTTGGCTCGGGCGCTGAGGATGGCTCCCTGGCCTTTGCCTCAGGCATTAGAATGGCTCTGGTTGCAACTGGAGCAATGCCCCAGATGGGCAGAGCATCGCCCTCTGGTGGGCTTTCCGAGTGGAACTCGTTTGACAAATGCAGGAGTCTATCTCTCTGCCTCCCTGGTTCTCACTTCAGGAAAACAAAAGAAAACAAACCAAAAAACACCACATAGCCTGACCAGGTGGTGGCACAGTGGATAGAGTGTCAGCCTGGGACATTGAGGACCCAGGTTTGAAACCCCAAGGTTGCTGACTTGAGCATGGGCTGGCCAGCTTGAGGGAAGGGTGAATGGCTTGAGCATGGGATCATAGACAAGACCCCATGGTTGCTGGCTTGAAGCCCAAGGTCCCTGTCTTGATCCCAAGGTCACCAGCTTGAGCAAGGGGTCACTGGCTAGGCTGGAGCTCCCAGGTCAAGGCACATATGAAAAAGTAATCAGTGAACAACAAAAGGTGCTGCAACTATGAGTTGATGCTTCTCATCTCTCTCCCTTCCTGTCTGTCACTGCCTGTCTGTTCCTCCCTCACTAAAACAAACAAAAAAAACCCCATATATAAACTTATACTTAATGTTTTTCTCTACTGTGTTTATAATTTTTTTTTCCTTCTGGATCAAGTTATCATTATAATTGTAGTTCATATAGCTATGAAAGTCACAAAATGACCCAAAAGTAAAACATTAGAAAGATTTCAATTGTGATGCTAGATTGGTGATTATAGTACCTTGAGTTATCCATTGGACAAATCGGTCTTTGCGGAGGTTTATTCTTTGGAACATATTTTAGTAAGATTTGGAGGGGAGAACTAAAAAGAGAACCATGACTACTAGCAACTTCTCTGCAGATCAACTTTAGGAAACAACGTAAGAAGGTTGAATTAATGTGGAAACTTTGTACGCCCACGCCATCTAGACTCTAGAATCTTAACACGCGCTCTGGGAGACTTACCCGGTTTGGACACCAAGAAACCACACCTTAACTGCCCCAAGGTACACTTGATCACCCTATCCAGAACTTCCCGCTTCCGGTCCGGGGACGAGCGCGCGCCCCCGCCTCACTGAGACCCAGCGCCGCGCGCGCGCGCCTCGTCCCGCCCCCGCCCCGCCCCTTCCTGCCCGGGAGGTTTGATTCCCTTGGCGGGCGGAAGCGGCTTGAACCACAGGATCTAAAAGGTTCTATCCGCACTCGCAGCTTCGCCCGGGACACTCAGCGGGTTTTCTCTGTCCCTGTGCCCGGCCGCACCTGGCCCGGCCCTCTGCCCCTCAGGTCAGTGTCTCCCGCCCGTGTCCCGGCGGTGCGCGGCGCGGGGGAACGGCGGCGCGAGCCCACTGTGCTCCCGGTTGAGAATTTCACCGGAGCCACACCTTACTGGTCCAGTTCCCTGGATGAAGTATATTTAATCTTTCCGACCCCCCGGTTTTCTCCTCTGTAAGTGGGGATCACGGCAGGGTTATCAATAAGGTAGGTGGGCAGGCAACGTGTTTGCCACCCAGGAGGCTGCGACAGCTGTGAATTCCCATTCCGGTTTCCTTGATCCTGTCTCCGCGAAAGAAATTCAAAGAGGAGTTTCGAGTTCTGTTTCTTCAACTCAGTTTACTGAGGGCAGTCCAGTAAAAAAGAAAGTGCATTTTGTGTTATCACCCTCTTTTCAGAGTCCAATTCCTGTCTTTCCCTTTACTTTCCCAAAGTAGTGGCTTAAGTAGTGAGAGTACTTTGAGAAAGTAGTGGCTCACGCTGAAAAGGAAATATGTAACGAATGCTGTAGCAGTCCCCGCCCCCCCGTGGGGAAAAGGGACACTCCCAAAGGAGGGCCTCCCAAGAGCGTGATCAACCTGTTCACCTAGGATCAGTAGTTGTTCTTGAGATTCACCTTTGGTATTTCTCTTTGGTAGTGGAACGGGGCAGGGTGGATGGAAGGAGACGGTGTGTCAGAGGTGCGTGGAGTTTTGCTCAGAGGCCAGTGTTCCTAAATTTTTAGTTCATATTTTGGTTTCTGTTAACCATGTTGTGTGGGAGAAATCCAAAATGCCCCTACTGCACCTTCATGGGCTTCTTTCACCAGTGAATCTGTCCTTCCTGTGAATCTACTGTGGATGGAGGAGATGAGCAAATCAGTCCCTTAACACCTTTAGGAATGGATGCTTCTTCACTGATGCTCCCAGAAGCCTTTGTAAGGGAGCAGGACAGAATTTTAAATAAATGTATTACAAGGTACATAAGCCATTCTGTCTTTTACTGCTCATTTGAAATATCCTCAGCATCAGTGTCTTATCAAGCTCACTAGCTAAAGTAAATGTACTATGCACCAATGGACAGCATAGCCTAAAATTTAATAATGCCATGTTAATAAGAAAATGCTCCCAATTTGTTGCTATTCTATAATATTTAAAAAATTATTTATGATATATGAATTTAGATATGTACAGTGGTGGCAAGTAGTATCGTTATATATTTTAATATTTAAAATTTATTTATGATTCTAATTTATTGTGTTTACATAGATTCAAGTGTCCCACTGAATATATATCCCCCCACCTCTGTGTTCCCCTTGGCCCCCCCTTTGCCCCCTCCCCCAGTGCCTTCTCCCCCTTCCCTCCAGGATTTGCTGTCCTGTTCTCTATAATGCTGTGTTATGTATATATAATTTCACTACTCTCTTCTCCTTCTCTCATTATCTAGGAATTCCTTGTTTCCACAGAAATTTAGGCCCCAATTATATATGCCCCCGATTCTTCTATTTTGTCACACTCAGAAGGACATTTCGGTGTCTGATTGGGGTATAGGTTCCTTTGTTATCTACAGTTAAGGTACTGTCTTCCTTATTGACTGATTATATATGTCCTTTAGCACCTACAAAGTTGTATTATGCCAATTCCAAGTCTTTCTTGTGTTTAATATTTCCAAACTCTAGAGGATAAGCAGGGCAGTTAAAAATATTTAGAATCAGCTTCATATCCATAAAATTTAAAAACCAAATAAAATCTATTATTATAGCAGTTTGCAATGTAAACACCAGTTTTCTTATACAGTTGCAAAAAATGGTATTTTCTGAATTCAACAGATATAATTCAGACCCACATAAGTATTGTGGAAAGACAGTATACTTTGAGGGAAGGAGGTACATAAAGAAAACAGAAGAAAGAAAAAGAAGGTGCATTTTCAGTCTTTCATTGGTGCAAGTTGGTCTATGCTAGTTGAAATAACCTAGTCCCAGTATGGGATTTAGACATGTACAGTGGTGGCAAGTAGTATCGTTTTATTTTCTAAGGCCTACTTCGTTCCCTGTGTCCATTGCCAGCTCGTGTTTTTTTTTTTTTTTATAAAGCAAAGTAAATTTTTATTTTATTTATTTTATTCATTTTTAGAGAGGGGAGAGAGAGAGAGGAGAGAGAGACAGAGAGAGAGAGAAGGGGGGAGGAGCTGGAAGCATCAACTCCCATATGTGCCTTGACCAGGCAAGCCCAGGGTTTCGAACCGACGACCTCAGCATTTCCAGGTCGATGCTTTATCCACTGCACCACCACAGGTCAGGCCTTTTTAAAAAAAATTTTTTTAATTTTATATATTTTTTAAATTTTATTTATTTATTTTTTACAGAGACAGAGAATGAGTGAGAGAGAGGGATAGACAGGGACAGACAGACAGGAACGGAGAGAGATGAGAAGCATCAATCATCAGTTCTTCATTGCGCGTTGCGTCACCTTAAGTTGTTCATTGATTGCTATATGTGCCTTGACTGTGGGCCTTCAGCAGACTGAGTAACCCCTTGTTGGAGCCAGCGACCTTGGGTTCAAGCTGGTGGGCTTTTGCTCAAACCAGATGAGCCCGCGCTCAAGCTAGCGACCTTGGGGTCTTGAACCGGGGTCCTCTGCATCCCAGTTTGACGCTCTATCCACTGCGCTACCGCCTGGTCAGGCCAGCTCGTGTTTTTTAAACTTTGAAATGTCTGTCTGTGTTTCCTCTTTAGCCCATGTTCTTAATACCTTAATACTGCATTATTTGGGACTTTGCTCTCTAATGAACCCGATAGCCCACTTTTATAGCAGGTAACTTTAAAATATTTATAGCCTGACATTCCTCCATTTCTAACCTCCTGCTCTTTCTCAGTCATCAGGATTCCAAACATTTCTTAGCCTTGCATTGACCTCTGTACCTTTACTGCTGCTTTTCCTGTTTTGAAATTTCTTGATCCAATGATTCCTGTTTTGTTTTTTGTTTTTTGGGGTATGTGTGTGTGGTTTGTTCTACTTCATTCCTACATTTGCCCCACTGACAAATACCCTTTAAAAGATTTCTGAATTAATACTGCTGTTAAGGATATTTCTGATTCTGTGCCTTAGGTGCCCAGTGAGAATAGATATGTCCTCTGTGGTGTCTCTGCCTGAAGTAACTTTTGCCACTGGAGTGGAAGCAGAAATGTATCATTTTATATCACCAACTTTCCATCAGCATTGGGAGGTGCTTGTGTTTCTTTCTTTTTCCTATCCCATTCATGCAGGTTCAGCTAGACAAAAGTTCACCCTGCTTACTAAGTTGGTCCAATGCCATCTCTTTGAGGAAATGGCTAATACTGTTTATTGGATCATAATACCTTTTGCTTATGATATTTATCTTTCTTTCTTTTCTTTTTTTTCCCACTTTTCTGAAGCTGGAAACAGGGAGAGACAGTCAGACAGACTCCCGCATGCGCCCGACCGGGATCCACCTGGCACGCCCACCAGGGGCGACGCTCTGCCCATCCTGGGCGTCGCCATGTTGCGACCAGAGCCACTCTAGCGCCTGAGGAAGAGGCCACAGAGCCATCCCCAGCGCCCGGGCCATCTTTGCTCCAATGGAGCCTTGGCTGCGGGAGGGGAAGAGAGAGACAGAGAGGAAAGCGCGGCGGAGGGGTGGAGAAGCAAATGGGCGCTTCTCCTGTGTGCCCTGGCCGGGAATCGAACCCAGGTCCTCCGCACGCTAGGCCGACGCTCTACCGCTGAGCCAACCGGCCAGGGCTATATTTATCTTTCTTGATATTTCAGTTTTGCTGTTGAGACTAAAACTGGTTTTTTTAAAAAGTTGATTTTTTTTCTTGTTTTGATATTTTTTCCTTTCACAACTTCTGCCCTAATGTTCTGTTCACTGACCAAATTTTTGAAGAGTCCCATAGAGAAACCATTTCTGTGTAGGTTTACCTTTCACCCACATCCACCTATAAAGAAAGCTCCACTTTGTAACACCTACTCAAGTCCTAAAACTTGACCTATATATGGGTACTTTTAGAAAATTTATTTACCCCTGCCCAGTTGGCTCAGCAGTAGAGCGTTGACCCGGCATGTGGATGTCCAGGTTCAATTCCTGGTGAAGGCACACAGGAGAAGTGACCATCTGCTTCTTTACCCATCCCCCTCCTTCTTCTCTTTCTCTCTGTCTCTTTCTCTGTGTGTGTCTCAGTCTTTCTCTTTCTCTGTCTTCCTCTCCTGCAGCCATAGCTCAAATGGTTCGAGTAAGTTAGCCCCAGGAGCTGAGGATCCCCTCAGGCGCTAAAATAGCTTGGTCACCCATCAACATAACAGCCCCAGATGGGCAGAGCATTGCCTGGTAGGGGGCTTGCCTGTTGGAGCCTGGTCAGGACACAAGTGGGAGTCTATCTCTCTGCTTCCCCGCCTCTCACCCTTTTATTTTTTTATTTTTATTTTTTCCTTTTTATTTTTCTGAAGCTGGAAACGGGGAGAGACAGTCAGACAGACCCCCGCATGCGCCTGACCGGGATCCACCCGGCACTCCCACCAGGGGCGACGCTCTGCCCACCAGGGGGCGATGCTCTGCCGCGACCAGAGCCACCCTAGCGCCTGGGGCAGAGGCCAAGGAGCCATCCCCAGTGCCCGGGCCATCCCTGCTTCAATGGAGCCTTGGCTGCGGGAGGGGAAGAGAGAGACAGAGAGGAAGGGGGGGTGGAGAAGCAAATGGGCGCTTCTCCTATGTGCCCTGGCCGGGAATCGAACCCGGGTCCCCCGCATGCCAGGCCGACGCTCTACCACTGAGCCAACCGGCCAGGGCCTCTCACCCTTTTATTTAATGAAAAAAAAAATTATTTAGAAATCTAGTTCCCAGAAACTTTCTTTTACTTTTTTCTTTCTTCTTGGCTTTCATGAAATTATATTCTTCTAATTCTTACTTTTCTAACTGTTCTTTCTCTGCCTTTTTCTCTTACCACTATTAGCTGGTGTGGGTAAGGCCTTAGATGGCTACATTTTATTATTATTATTTTTTAGATTTTATTTATTCATTTTTTTTGAGAACAGGGGGAAGAGCTGGAAGCTTCAACTCCCATATGTGCCTTGACCAGGCAAGCCCAGGGTTTTGAACCGGCGACCTCAGCATTCCAGGTCGACGCTTTATCCACTGCGCCACCACAGGTCAGGCAGATGACTACATTTTAAAGATTTGTTTTTTAAAAGTCTTTACACTAACTGTAATTGATTTTGTGTATAGTATGAGATGGAAGAGAGCCAATGTCCCCCCTCCCCCCATATGGCTAATCAATTGCCCAGCTCTAAATCTACATTTTCATTTGCTGGTACCTCTAAAAGCAGTTTTATTTCAGTATATGTCAACTTTTTCTTCCTCTGGAACCTTTGCACCTATATTCCTTTCTGGCATGCTCTTTCTCTTACTCTTTTTAGGCCAGCAACTCCTGTTAAAATTTACCAACCAAAGATCACTAAGAACATATCTGTAGTAAAAAACATTGGTGGAGCCCTGGCTGGTTGGCTCAGTGGTAGAGCCTCAGCCTGGCCTGTGGAAGTCCTGGGTTCGATTCCTGGTCAGGACACACAGGAGAAGCAACCATCTACTTCTCCACCCCTCACCCTTTTCTCTCTTCTCCTCCTGCAGCCATGGCTCAAATGGTTTAAGCAAGTTGGCCCTGGGCACTGAGGATGGCACCATAGCCTTACCTCAGGCACTGAAATAGCTCAGTTGCTGAACAACAGAGCAGTGGCCTCAGATGGGCAGAGTGTCACCCTGTAGGGAGCTTGCCGGGTGGATCCTGGTTGGGGCACAAGTAGGAGCCTGTCTCTCTGCCTCCCCTCCTCTCAATTAAAAAAATAGATGCTTTTAGTTTGCCGCTGCAAGAGAAACCATACTCCTTAGAACCTTGGGGTGTGTCAGTAAGAGGGAATTGAAAGGGGCTTATAGGATTTGGGTTTTTGCTGGGTGGTTTTAAGAAGGTATTAGGAAGCAGGGACCAAGTTTGGAATGGCTACTATCAAAGAGCAGGGATTTCAGCATTTGCATATTTAATAATGATGTAGGGCTGAAGATGTCATTGGTGAGAAAGTAGCAGTAAGTCAAAGAATTATTATGATTTTAACAGCTTTATATAGAAACATTGATGGTCATATCTAGGTCCTGTTGGAAACCTTGTTTAAGTGTTGGTAGGAATATCCAGCTTGATTACCTGTCAGGCTGATGTTTTTTCTCACTTCTCATCCTTTGAATTAAATCTTGGCTTAAATATTACCTTTTTAGTGACTCATTCTAACCACTGTTGCTTCTTTCTTTCCCAGTGCTATTACAATTTGTAATTATTTAATTTTATTGTTACTTGATTTGCCTTTCGTCTTCTCTACTAGAATGCAAGATACCTGAGGGCAGGAACCACATTTCATTCTTCCTCATTAGAGCTTTAGTGCCAAGCATAGGTTTGGCACATCATAGGTGCTCAGTAAACACATCTGTATAAATAAATGAATGAATAAAAGAAATTTCAGGTTAATAGTCTGACTAGTTCTGCCAGATACACTGCTAATCTATAGTTAAAGTCAACTAAGAGTATATCATCTGCAAGTAAAACAGCTGGTATGAGTGTGACCTTATGTATTAATGCATATAACAAGGCCCTACTCAATCCTATGGTTTTTTTTTTGTAATTCTACTTAATTTTAAAACTTAGGAAGGCAATAAAATAAGATCCACTTAAGATTTTTACAACAAATTTTTTTTTCTTTTTTTTTTTTTTTCAGAGAGAGAGAGGGATAGACAGGGACAGACAGGAACGGAGAGAGATGAGAAGCATCAATCATTAGTTTTTCATTGCGCGTTGCAACACCTTAGTTGTTCATTGATTGCTTTCTCTTATATGCCTTGACCACAGGCCTTCAGCAGACCGAGTAACCCCTTGCTGGAGCCAGCAACCTTGGGTTCAAGCTGGTAGGCTTTTGGCTCAAACCAGATGAGCCCTCGCTCAATCTGGCGACCTCGGGGTCTCGAACCTGGGTCCTTCCGCATCCCAGTCCAATGCTCTATCCACTGTGCCACCGCCTGGTCAGGCTACAACAAATTTTTATATATTATTTAATACATACTTAAGAGTCTATGATATGTACTTCAGAGTGTATATAGCATATGTGAAGCATAATAAAAGATATATTGTATATATCTTAAAATTATATATTATTGGAGTCTTAATTTGCATTTCCTTGATGACTAAGCTTTTTTTTTCCATGTTTTTATTAGTCATTTTGTGAGATGCTTTTGTATTTCATTTGTTTATTTTCTGTTGGGTTGTCTTTTTCTGTATTGTTGGCTTGGAGTTTATGTATTCCGAATTAAAATTCATTGTTATAAGTGTTGCAGACATTCTCGCATTTTATGTTTATTTTTTATGATACTTTTGGATGTGCAGAAGTTCTTAACTTTATCATTGTTTAATGTATTTATTTTATTTTATTTTAGTGAGAGGAGAGGATGCAGAGACAAACTCCCGCTTTCACCCTGCCCGTGATCTACCTGGCAAGCCCACCAGGGTGGATGCTCTGCCCATCTGGGGTGTTGCTCCATTGCTCAGCAACCAAGCTCTTTTTAGTGCCTGAGGTGGAGGACATGGAACCATCTTGAGCCCCCCAGTCCAACTTGCTCCAATTGAACCATGGCTGAAGGAGAGGAGGAAAAGAGAGAGAGAGAGAGAGAAAGAAGCGAGAGGGGGAGGGGTGGAGAAGCAGATGGTGCTTCTCCTGTGTGCTTTTACTGGGAATTGAACCTGGGACATCCACATGCTAGGCCGATACACTACCACTGAGCCAACTGGCCAGGGCCAGTATTTTTTTTTTAGCACTTTAAGAGATCCTCTTCTGTCTTAATTATAAAAGTATTCTATTAAAAAGTTTTCAAGGTTTATCTTTCATATTTAAGTCTCTCCTTGATCTGGAATTGATTTTTATGTGAGATAGGAATTCCATATTTTTTTCATATGGCTAATAAGCTTTTCCAGTATCATTTATATGCCTAACACTTGTTTGTATTTGCAGTACAGGAGTGGAGGATGTAATCTCATAATAGTTCCTTTCTCAATCTTGTACTATTTGTCTTACAGGTTCTTTTTGTAATTTTGAGTAAACTTCCAGAAGAACTATGAAAGATTATGATGAACTTCTCAAACACTATGAATTATATGAAACTATTGGGACAGGTAATTGTTATTTTTTTCTTGGGGAGAGAGCCTAGATCAATTATTTGAGATTATAGTATATTTTGGCAGTCACGAGCTTTCTAGTTTAAACTATGTAGTTTTAAAATTCTTCAAAAGCAAGTGAGAGGAGAGTAGTAGGAGAGAGGACTTGTAAGTAATTTTATTTAGAATAAAAGTCACTGGAGAGTTTTGAGCTAAGGAGTGATCAGACTGTTTTTTAAATTTTATTTTTAAACTGATTTTAGAGAGAGGAGAGAGAAAGAGACTTTGATTTGTCCCATTTATTTATGCATTCATTGGTTGATTCTTTTATGTGCCCTGACTGGGGATAGAACTTGCAACCTTGGTGTATCGGGACTATGTTATAACCAGCTGAGCCAACTGGCCAGGGGCTGACCTTTGCTTTTTATATTTATTTATGACAGAGAGAGGGACATATAGAGACAGGAAGGGAGAGAGATGAGAAGCATTGATTCGTTATTGTGGCACCGTAGTTGTTCATTGACTGCTTTCTCATATGTGCCTTGACCCAGGAACTCCAGCCTAGCCAGTGACCCCTTGCTCAAGCCAGTGACCTTTGGGCTCAAACTAGCGACCTTGGACTTCAACTCAGTGACCTTTGGGCTCAGTCCAGCAATGGGTCATGTCTATGATCCTACAACCCCGTGCTCAAGCTGGTGAGCCTTGGTCAAACCAGATGAGCCTGCGCTCAAGCTGGCAACCTCAGGGTTTTGAACCTGAGTCCCCCATGTCCTAGTCTGATGCTCTATCCACTGCGCCACTGCCTGGTCAGGCTGACCTTTGTTTTTAAGGGTCACTCTCTCTGCTTGGTTGTGAAAAGATTTGGTTGGGGAGGGCAAGGGCAGAAGCAGAGAGACATTAGGAGGTTATTGCAGTAATAACCCAGTGAACGATGATGGAGATGATGGTGACTTTGATAAGGGAGATAGTAGTGAAGGTGGTGAAGGAGTGGAATTCTGTATACAAACATCTACAAACGTGTGTGTTGATTTACTGAGGGGTAACACAGTCAAAGATGCAGTGTACTAATCTTGATGGAGTTTTGTGGGATTTTTTTTGTAAGGACAGAGAGAGTCAGAGAGAGGGATAGATAGGGACAGACAGACAGGAACAGAGAGAGATGAGAAGCATCAACCATCAGTTTTTCATTGCGACACCTTAGTTGTTCATTGATTGCTTTCTCATATGTGCCTTGACCGGGAGCCTTCAGCAGACCAAGTAACCCCTTGCTCGAGCCAGCGACCTTGGGTCCAAGCTGATGAGCTTTTTGCTCAAGCCAGATGAGCCCGTGCTCAAGCTGGCGACCTCGGGGTCTCGAATCTGGGTCCTCCGCATCGCAGTCCAATGCTCTATCCACTGTGCCACCACCTGGTCAGGCTTGATCCAGTTTTGAAACATAATTGCTTATCTTAACCGTTTTAAAACTGAATGGAAGTTTTGTTATTTGACTTTTATCTCAGCCACTTTATATTGGGTTCTAGCAATGGTAATTATAAAGCAGTTTTTTTAATTAAACTTAATTGGAGTGACACTGGTTACCATAATTTTACAGATTTCAGATGTCCAATTCTTCAACATATTTCTGTACACCATATTGTGTGCTCACCCTCCCTACATATAAAGCAAATATATAAAGAGTGAATTCTGTTTTCCTACTTATTCATTAAAAAATTAGATATACTTTTTTTTTTTTTTTTTTTTTTTACAGAGACAGAGAATCAGAGAGAGGGATAGATAGAGACAGACAGACAGGAACAGAGAGAGATGAGAAGCATCAATCATTAGTTTTTCATTGCGACACCTTAATTGTTCATTGATTGCTTTCTCATATGTGCCCTAACCGTGGGCCTTCAGCAGACCGAGTAACCCCTTGCTTGAGCCAACGACCTTGGCTTCAACCTGGTGAGCTTTTTGCTCAAACCAGATGATGCCGCGCTCAAGCTGGTGGCCTCGAGGTCTCGAACCTGGGTCCTCTGTATCCCAGTCCGACGTTCTGTCCACTGTGCCACTGCCTGGTCAGGCAAGATACACTTTTATGGTATAAAAATTTCAGCTAGACTTTGGATAAGGTGAAGTTAGGGTCATGGCTAACACTTTGGAAGCAATAGGAACAAAGAGCCATAAACTTACAGGAATTGTGGATTGGTAGAGCCTTCAAAATCATATGGAACAGTATTTGTGCCCAAGTCCTTAGTTTGCTCTGATGTTGATATTTGGGTTAGTCTTGCTTATCTCTTCATAATTTTCCTATACTTAGGTGGCTTTGCAAAGGTCAAGCTTGCCTGCCATATCCTCACTGGAGAAATGGTAGCTATAAAAATCATGGATAAAAATGCATTAGGGGTAAGTTTTAAATTATTTTTAAGATATTTATAGATTAGTTTTGTGAATTAAAACCTAAATTTTCTCTAATTACTACTACTATTCTAGATATTACTTTTATTTTTTTTAATCTTTTAAAAATTATTGATTGGTTTGAGAGAGAGAAAGACATGTTTTGTTGTTCCACTTACTTATGCATTCATTGGTTGATTCTTTATATGTGTCCTGATCAGGGATTGAACCTGAAACCTTGGTGTATCAGGACAACACTAATCAGCTGAGCTACCTGGCCAGGGCAGTACTCTTATTAGAATAATATTTCTATAGCTTTCTAAATTGTCAATTATGTATAATTGCCAGGTTTTTTTACAAAGCGGTTACTTTGTCCTTAATTTTAATGCAAGGCAATGGCACATATTTGAAGCCTATAGGGTCCAGTTTTCTGCAGTTGTTTCATAGTCTTATAGTATTTCTAGATATTAGTATTTCCCTTCTTTATCTTCTCATGATACTGTTACCCAGGGTTATTTTATAGTATAGGTAGATCTTACGCATCAGAATTTTATTCAAAGTGACCTTAGAAGTTATCTAATGAAATCTTCCTTTTCTTTCTTTACTTCTTTCTAAGAAAAAATATGGGCTCAGTTTCTGAGTTATGGAGCAACAGCCCCAGTTGGGCAGAGCATCCCCCTCTAGTGGGCTTGCTGGGTAGATCCCAGTCAGGGCACCTGTGAGAGTCTGTCTGACTGCCTCCCCTCCTCTCACTAAGGGAAAAACATAAGAAATTCTTTCAGCTTGGCTTATTCTTTTCCTTCCCAACTAGCATTTTATTTTGAAAAATTTCAAGCCCCTAGAAAAATTGGAGACTGAGACAGTGAATAAATACCCTCCTACCTTTCCTTTTTTTTTTTTTTTTTTTCATTTTTCCAAAGCTGGAAACGGGGAGGCAGTCAGACAGACTCCCGGATGCGCCCGGCCGGGATCCACCAGGCATGCCCACCAGGGGGCGGTGCTTTGCCCCTCTGGGGCGTCGCTCTGTTGCATCCAGAGCCATTCTAGTGCCTGAGGCAGAGGCCACAGAGCCATCCCCAGCACCTGGGCTATCTTTGCTCCAGTGGAGCCTCGCTGCGGGAGGGGAAGAGAGAGACAGAGAGGAAAGAGAGGGGGAGGAGTGGAGAAGCAAATGGGCGCCTCTCCTGTGTGCCCTGGCCGGGAATCGAACCCGGGACTCCTGCACGCCAGGCCGACGCTCTACCGCTGAGCCAACCGGCCAGGGCCTTACCTTTCTTTCATCTGCATTCATCGATCTTTAGATCAGCATGCCTCTATGGAACATTGCTAAGAATAAAAGTGGTTGCTCAGGTGTGGGCACTAAGTAGTGTTTCTTCATTTTCCTTGTTTGGAAGGCTAACCTATGGGAGTTTGAGATTGAAGAAATTTTTCTGCACTTTGTACTATTGACACACATTGAACTTGTCTTTCATAAAAACAGTCAAGGCCTTATGTACATACAAACAAGTTTTCTTTTATTTTTCTGTATTGTTAAATAATTGTTTTGAGGCTGTTGATTGCTTTAGCTACTTAGTGTTGAAGCTGTTGATACTGGTGCTTGGAACACTTCCCAGATTGGTTTATGGCACATTTAATACAATGTTTTGTCACAGAATGATTTACCACGGATCAAAACAGAGATTGATGCCTTGAAGAACCTGAGACATCAACATATATGCCAACTCTACCATGTGTTAGAGACCGCCAACAAAATATTCCTGGTTCTTGAGGTTCGTAGTATGTTACAGAGAACTAAAAGTATTTTATTGTCTTAGTCTGTTTGAGCTGCTATGACAAATATCATAGACTGGGTAGCTGTGAACAACAGAAACTTATTCCTCACTGTTCTGGAGGCTGGGAATTCCAAGATCAAGGCACCAGTATGGTTGAGTGAAGGCTGTCTTCTTGGTTCAGAGGTGACGCCTTCTCTCTGCCCTTACATGTTGGAAGGGGCAAGGGATCTCTTCAGAGACTTTTTAAATAGTTTAATTGAATATATTGGGGTGGCATTGGTTACTAAAATTATATAGGTTTTAGGGGTACAGTTCTATAATACATTATTTGTATATAGTATTGTGTGTTCACCACCCAGAGTCAGTTTCCTTCCATCATCACTTATTCCCCCCATTAACCTCTTTGACCTCCCTAGAGCCTCTTATTTATTTGTTTATTTATTTATTATTTTATTTTATTCATTTTAGAGAGGAGAGAGAGAGAGAAGGGGGGGAGGAACAGGAAGCATCAACCCCCATATGTGCCTGGACCAGGCAAGCCCAGGGTTTTGACCTGGTGACCTCAGCATTCCAGGTTGATGCTTATCTACTATGCTACCACAGGTCAGGGCTCTAGAGCCATGGTAGTGAACCTTTTTATTTATTTATTTGCATTTTTCTGAAGTTGGAAATGGGGAGGCAGTCAGACAGATTCCCGCATGCACCTGATCGGTATCCATCTGGCATGCCCACCAGGGTGTGATATTCTGCCCATCTGGGGCATCACTCTGCTGCAACCAGAGCCATTCTAGTGCCTGAGGCAGAGGCCATGGAGCCATCCTCAGTGCCCGGGCCAACTTTGCTCCAATGGAGCCTTGGCTGCAGGAGGGTAAGAGAGAGACAGAGAGGAAGGAGAGGGGGAGGGGTGGAGAAGCAGATGGGCACTTCTCCTGTGTGCCCTGGCCAGGAATCGAACCCGGGACTCCCGCACGCCAGGCCGACGCTCTACCACTGAGCCAACCCGCCAGGGCTGGTGAGCCTTTTTATAAAAACCGCCCACTTTTGCAGTGCAGGTCAACCTGGTCCCTTCCGCCCACTAGTGGGCGTTCCAGCTTTCATGGTGGGCCAATTGCAGCACCGTTTGGTTGCTTCGCTACCACCCACAATGAAAGCTGGAACTCCCACTAGTGGACGGGAGGAACCAGGTTGACCAGCACTGCAAAAGTGGGCGGTTTTTATGAAAAGGTTCGTTATCATGGCTTTAGAGCCTCTTATAAGAACACTGCTTTCATTCATGATGGCTTCACTCTTGTGCTCATCACCTCCCAAAGCCACCTCCTAATACCATCTTTGTGGGTTAGGACTTCAACATGAATTTTGGGTGGGAACAAACATTCATACCATTTCCATTCAATTTATCTGTAGTGAAGAGAATCATGTGTCACCTGAAAGATTAGAATAAATATTAAGTGGCTTACTTGTTTGACTTTTGTCTATAACAATATATATAGATCAAGTAGACATGTATAATAAATTGGGGATTCATGTAAACATACTGTTTCTAACATACTCCTCATGGAAGGTGTGGTTTAGTGGACAGAATACATTAGAATTTGTTCCTACGGGGAGGGATTCATTTCAATTTATTGTCTTACAGTTATGGAGGCTGGAAGTCTGAAATCCAGGTGTGGGCAAGGTTTATTCTGGAGAATATGTTCTTTGCCTCTTTCCTAGTTTCTGGTGGTTGCTGGTAATATTTGGCATTCCTTGGCTTATAGATGCATCACTCCCATTCTCTCTATCTTCAAATGGTCCACCCTAATCCAATATGACCTCATTTGATTTGATTACATCTACAAAGATTTTATTTACAAATAAGGTCATGTTTATTGGTACCGGGTGTTAGGATTTGAACATATCTTTTTGGGGAACATAGTTGCACCCAAGGCCTGTAGGTAGCTTTCATTGTATGTGTTACACGAACCAAACTCTTTTAAGTTTTAACCTGCCCTTTTTGGCTTGAAACATCAAGTCTTTAGAACTTGCATCATTCATCTCTGTTCATTTTTCTTATTCTCAGCCAAATAATTTGTAACTGTTCATCATTTTCACAGATTAGCTCTGTTTTTTGGTTTTTTTGTTTTTGTATTTTTCTGAAGTGAGAAATGGGGGGAGGCAGACAGACAGACTCCTGCATGCGCCTTGCCAGGATCCACCCGGCATGCCCACCAGGTGCAGATGCTCGGCCCCTCTGGGGTGTTGCTCTGCTGCAATCAGAGCCATTCTAGCGCCTGAGGCAGAGGCCATGAAACCATTCTCAGAGCCTGGGCCAACTGCTCCAATGGAGCCTTGGCTGCAGGAGAGAGATAGAGAGAAAGGAGAGGGGGAAGGGTGGAGAAGCAAATGGGCGCTTCTCCTATGTGCCCTGGCCAGGAATCGAACCTGGGACTTCCACACACCAGGCCAATGCTCTACTGCTGAGCCAACTGGCCAGGGCAGATTAGCTCTGTTTTTAAAGCACATTAAAATTTTATAATGCTGGAAGTTTTGGACCCAGAACTTTTTTCTTTTATTACACTGTAGATCCACTCACATGGTCAACAGTGGTGATTTACAAAAGCTAATCCCTTTGTCCAAATTAAACATTTAAAAAACACACACACAATAAAACTGAAACCAAGAAAACAATCTCCATGAACCTAGGACAAAATTTAAAATGCATGAGAGAGTATATATTAAAAAAGTAAAATTCTCTCTTGCCTGTATCCCAGTTATCCTGATTCTTTTCACTTTTCTCGTTTTCCTGTAGGTTTTCTGTGTACTTACAAAACCTATGTATACTTTATACATATGTATGTGTGTTTAGCTTATTGGTTTCTGTCATAAACGGTCACATACTATATTATTCTGTACCTTGTATTTTTTCCCCCATTTTACATTTTGGCCCGGAGACTGTCAATTTACATTTATAAACACTTTTTTTTTTCACTTTTGATTTTGTGTGTGTGTGTGTGTGTGTGTGTGTGTGTGAGACAGAGACAGAGGGACAGATAGGGACAGACAGACAGGAGGGAGAGAGATGAGAAGCATCAATCCTTCATTGCGGCACCTTAGTTGTTCATTAATTGCCTCTCATATGTGCCTTGACCAGGAGGCTATGGTTGAGTGAGTGACTCCTTGCTCAAGCCAGCGAGCAACCTTGGGCTTTAAGCCAGTGACCTTTGGGCTCAAGTCAGCGACCATGGGGTCGTGTCTATGATCCCATGCTCAAGCCAGATGAGCCTGCACTCAAATTGGCGACCTTGAAATTTCTAACCTGGATCCTCTGTGTCCCAGTCCGATGCTCTATCTACTGTGCCACCACCTGGTTAGACACTTTTTTGTGTGTTTGTGTGACAGAGACAGAGAGAGGGACAGATAGGGACAGATAGGAAGGGAGAGATGAGAAGCATCAATTCTTCATTGTGGCACCTTAGTTGTTCATTGATTGCTTTCTCATATGTGACTTGACCGGGGTGCTACAGCAGAAGGAGTGACCCCTTGCTCAAGCCAGAGACCTTGGGCTCAGGCTGGTAAGACTTGCTCAAACCAGATGAGCCCATTCTCAAGCTGGCGACCTCGGGGTTTCGAACCTGGGTCCTTCAAGTTACCATCCAACATTCTATCCACTGTGCCACTGCCTGGTCAGGCTAGTTAGGCACTTTTGATGTTTTTGTTTCACTTTATTTTGTATTTCTTTATTTGAAAATATAAAGTAGGCTTTTTAATGTAAATCTTTTTGGATAGCATTGAAAAAAGTAGACTATTAAGGTATAATTTATATATGATAAAATGCACACATTAGGTATACAGTTTGAAAAAGGTTCACACCTAAAAAAACCCAAAAAACAGAAAGAAAGGCCCTGGCCGGTTGGCTCAGTGGTAGAGCGTCGGCCTGGCGTGCGGGGGACCCGGGTTTGATTCCCAGCCAGGGCACATAGGAGAAGCACCCATTTGCTTCTCCACCCCCCACCCCCTCCTTCCTCTCTGTCTCTCTCTTCCCCTCCCGCAGCCAAAGCTCCATTGGAGCAAAGATGGCCCGGGCGCTGGGGATGGCTCCTTGCCCTCTGCCCCAGGCGCTAGAGTGGCTCTGGTCGCGGCAGAGCGACGCCCCGGAGGGGCAGAGCATCGCCCCCTGGTGGGCAGAGCGTCGCCCCTGGTGGGCGTGCCAGGTGGATCCCGGTCGGGCGCATGCAGGAGTCTGTCTGACTGTCTCTCCCCGTTTCCAGCTTCAGAAAAATACAAAAAAAAAAAAAAAAAAAAAGAAAAAGGTTCACACCTGTTATTTCCCACCTCAGTCCAAGTATAAAACATTTTCATCACACCAGCAAGTTTTCTTCTGACCCTTTGATATTAATACCTGTAACCCTGCCCGCCCACAGCGCTTCTCAGCAACGACTGATCTGTTTCCTGTCACATTGTGTCAGTTTTACATATTTTAGGACTTGGTGTAAGTAGAATCATACAGTCTGTACCCTTGTACAATTTGGCTTCTTTTGTTCAGCAGAATGCTGTTTGCAAGTCACCATATCAATAATGATTTCTAAACATGCAACTATGAAGTCAAAGGCTATATACTATAATTTTAATGGATCTTGCTAAAATGAAGTGAAGTCTTAAATGGAAACCCTAGTTTACAGAAAAAAATGGAGCTGCTCTGGAGAAGAAGGGTGGAAAGCCTAAAGCTCTGTGCTCTGGGATCTCTTGTCCACAACCTCCTAGGAGTCCCTATAGAACTGGGCTCCTGGTACAGATGTAAAATGACAGTCTTCGGGGTAGAGAAGCAGTAATTGCCACTGCAGTTCTTTTTTTTTTTTTAATTTTTCTGAAGTTGGAAACGGAGGCAGTCAGACAGACTCCCGCATGCGCCCGACCGGGATCCACCCGGCATGCCCACCAGGGGGCGATGCTCTGCCCACCAGGGGGCGATGCTCTGCCCATCCAGGGCGTTGCTCTGTTGCAACCAGAGCCATTCTAGCGCCTGAGGCAGAGGCCATGGAGCCATCCTCAGCACCTGGGCCATCTTTGCTCCAGTGGAGCCTTGGCTGCGGGAGGGGAAGTGAGAGACAGAGAGGAAGGAGAGGGGGAGGGGTGGAGAAGCAAATGGGCGCTTCTCCTGTGTGCCCTGGCCGGGAATCGAACCCTGGACTCCTGCACGCCAGGCTGACGCTCTACCACTGAGCCAACCGGCCAGGGCGCCACTGGAGTTTTTCTTTCAGGTAACTACGCTAAATGTGAATGCCTTAAGATGAGCAGGGGTTTTAGTACTTTGTCATAAAAATATAAAACCCTGAATGAACTTAAAAATCATAGTGGTAGTTGGTTCTTCTTCATGTACCTATAATAAAACTGCTTGAAACCAAGAGCTGCTGTTCTTTCCTGGAATAATTGTTGACTTGTTTGATCCTGAGAGTGTATTTTTGAATATGCCTCACTCAGTTCTCTGACATATAAGTTTTTTATTGTAAATTTCTCTGATGTGAGTTTTGTAAGCAGTGACAATATCTGTGTGACTCTTGCTGTTGAAGCATTGCCCTGGAGGAGAGCTGTTTGACTACATCATTTCCCAGGATCGCCTGTCGGAGGAGGAGACTCGAGTCGTCTTCCGTCAGATCGTGTCCGCAGTTGCTTATGTGCACAGCCAGGGCTATGCCCACAGGGACCTCAAACCAGTAAGTGACTGAGTCACAGATGGTCACCTGAGAGTTCAGCATCATTTACTTATTACTACTAGGCTCTTACTGTTTAGAATATATCTTTGCTACCCCCTCCCCCCCCACTGTAATGTATCACTGTTTTCTCCCTCCTTTTGACTTCTGGTAGGCTTTTTTCAATGGACTTATTATTGACATTCTGTTTATCTTCCAATTGCATGTAACATTTTAAATGTCATTGTAGTCAGCTGTGGAATGTAAACCTCAGGATTTTATCTCTAGGAAAGAAGAGTTTTAAGTATTTTCTTTGAGTATATTTTCATCGAGTATTTTCCATTCCTTATTCTTCCTAACCCCAATTTCCTTTCATTTTAATTCCATTATGCCTCAGAAAGGAAAAATTTAGTGCATGGACAGACTGTGCTTTTTAAGGACTTAATAAAAATGTGAATACTCTTCAGTCTGCAGGCTCTGACTAATATAGATGATGGTGAACTTGGATTTTAATGTTGCTTGGAACTAGGGTCAGGACCTAGAAATGGTGCAACAAGATATGGCAGAGGTACTATCCTTTCCCTCTGTTTGCACCCAACCCTTTGTTTTTTATTTTTATTTTTATTTTTTTTTCATTTTTCTGAAGCTGGAAACAGGGAGAGACAGTCAGACAGACTCCCGCATGCTCCCGACCGGGATCCACCCGGCACGCCCACCATGGGGCGACGCTCTGCGCCCACAGGGGCGATGCTCTGCCCATCCTGGGCATCGCCATGTTGCGACCAGAGCCACTCTAGCGCCTGAGGCAGAGGCCACAGAGCCATCCCCAGCGCCCGGGCCATCTTTTGCTCCAATGGAGCCTTGGCTGCGGGAGGGGAAGAGAGAGACAGAGAGGAAGGTGCGGCAGAGGGGTGGAGAAGCAAATGGGTGCTTCTCCTGTGTGCCCTGGCCAGGAATCGAACCCGGGTCCTCCGCACGCTAGGCCGACGCTCTACCGCTGAGCCAACCGGCCAGGGCCTGCACCCAACCCTTTGATTTGAGCTCACTCCTTTGGTTTAAATTCGCCTTTAGCACACATTCTTTGCTTGTGGTCAACCTCAGAGCACCAAGGAGAAATGGTTATACTAGTATGTCTTGAGGGGAAGAGGACTATAGTTATCAACATTTCTCCTCTCTTGTTTTCTGTACTTGTCATTTCATTCTTTTTATTTTTATTTTAAAAGATTTTTATTTATTCATTTTAGAGAGGAAGGAGAGAGAGAGGGAGAGAGAGAGAGAGAGAAGGGGGTGGAGCAGGAAGCATCAACTCCCATTTGTGCCTTAACCAGGCAAGCCCAGGGTTTTGAACTGGCAACCTCAGCATTTCCAGGCCAATGCTTTATCCACTGCGCCACCAACAGTCAGACTCATTTCATTCTTTTTAAAAATGATTTTCACTCTATTGTACCTAGGTTTTTAAGTATAAAAACCTTAAATCATTTTTAGAAATGGCTAGAGGTGGGATATATTAAAAGGAAGTCATTATGTAGTTATGAAAATATCTTTGTTTTTCCAGGAAAATCTGTTGTTTGATGGATATCATAAATTAAAGCTGATTGACTTTGGTCTCTGTGCGAAACCCAAGGTATGTGTAGAAATAAAAATGTATCTGTTTCCTTTGTAAATGTATATACTAAGGTGTGTTATCTTGCCCTGACTTTTATTAAGATTTGATTAAGCTTGTTTGCCTCCACTGAGAAGAATGTTAAATTTTATGCTTTTTCTAAGTTTTCTGAATGACTTTAATATGTAGCTGAGATAGAGAACTACTGCTCTAGGTCCGAGGTTGGTCCTGCTGAAGACCCAGAGGGCAAGCTGTGAAAATTTGCAGTGCTGGAGTGACACGAGGACATCACAGCACGAATGCTGAGTTGGTCATGTGCTGACAGTTTGAATGTGTTGCCACTAGATCAGGGGTCCCCAAACTTTTTACACAGGGGGCCAGTTCACTGTCTCTCAGACCGTTGGAGGGCCGGACTATAAAAAAAACTATGAACAAATTCCTATGCACACTGCACATATCTTATTTTAAAGTAAAAAAAAAAAACGGGAACAAATACAATATTTAAAATAAAGAACAAGTAAATTTAAATCAACAAACTGACCAATATTTCAATGGCAACTATGCTCCTCTCACTGACCACCAATGAAAGAGGTGCCCCTTCCAGAAGTGCCGCGGGGGCCGGATAAATGGCCTCAGGGGGCCACATGTGGCCCGCGGGCCGTAGTTTGGAGACCCCTGCACTAGATGATGCTTTTGCTCATACAAGTTTTGGGAATTTAGTGCAAATCTATTCTTTGTTACCCAGAAGGTTATATAATACTTACATTTTGAGAGAAAGTCCCCTTTCTCTACAAAGGGAGGAAAAAGTCCCTGTGTGTTTTAAAATTTATTTTATGTATTTTCTTGGTTTGCACTCTATAGTTAAGACTGTCATTTTCCAGCGCACTCGTTCTTAGAGGTGTCTGAACTTTCCCCCTCTGCTGTCTGCAGCAGAGCTCCTGTGTGGCTGCCTGTTGGATGCTTCCTCCTGAGCTCTCTGACGATGGTACTCACAGTCTCTAAAGTGGGCTATACTCATTAAGAGTGTTGAAATTGTAGACCTATCTTAGCCTTCTGTGGTCCCGTGATTATTGTCTACCCCAGTCAGAATTAGCTAGGTGCACAGGAAGTCAGATTTTGCCCCTTTGGCTGAATGTCTGATTCTTTCTGATTTTTCTCTCCTTCCCTTTGTTCCACAGAGATTGTTAGTGAAGCCTTGTGTCTGGGCACCAAATGGTAGAGGCATATTTTTTAATTGGCAGGTATATAGAGATTAAAACATACTTGGAGCAGATAAACTGCTTCAAGTCATGTTCTCCACAGGAGGCAGTGGAAAATGTTTGTGACAGACGCCGTTAACCTTTGACACACATCAGCACCATCTGAAAAGCAGGGGTTGGCTGGGAGAGGGCTGCCTCAGCTCTCTGCTGAGGAGCTCGCTGTGGGCATGTTATTGCAGTTATCAGTGAAGTCTCACAATTGCGCAAGTCACTTGCCCGTTGTAGAACTCTGTACCACAAGTGTTGGGCAGTAGTATCATTTTCAGTCTGTCTTGATATTTCTGTGGGAAAGCAGAGGAGGTTGAGTTGATTCCTCATTTTGCTGAATCTGGAAGCTCAGGTTGTGATAGTTGTTACAACTGAGACTGGGAACCAGACTCCCAAGGCACTGTTCTATGTAACATATTGCTCTCTTTTTCTCTAAGGACAAAGAAAGCTCTTCTGTATTTACAGTAAAGGTTTGATAGTAGAGATAGGACCCAGTAAAGAAGTAATCCGTTTTCCTTGAGTACTTGGGGGTGAGAAGACATGAGTGCTTGAATGTATGCTAAGCCAATTATTATGCAAATAGGTGTCTAGGGACGTATGAACCTGACTTGGCTGAGCTGAGGAAGGAAGGATTTTGTTCGTGCCAGGTTGTAGTGGGATTGGCAATTCAGAGAAGGTAGAAACCACATATGCACGCATGCGTGCAGGTAGAGAGTTGGCCCCAGAAATATTTTATTTGGGGTAATTCTTCATCATCTAGCTTTTCTTTGCTTGTGCTGCAAGAATGTTTATCAAGGTTTTAATTTTCTTAAGAGCTGTAATTAATAAGTGTTTCATTTGTAACTTATTGGCAGGGTAACAAGGATTACCATCTACAGACATGCTGTGGGAGTCTGGCTTATGCAGCACCCGAATTAATACAAGGCAAATCATATCTAGGACCAGAGGTAATTATTTATTGGTTAATTCAGTATATAATCAATATATATTTATTGGTGACCTGTAGTAAGTCCGGCACTGTGTACTGGGGATATAATGATGAGGTAAGAAGTAATCTTGTCAGTTAATGAGTGCAGTCTGTTCAGTGGGTGAGATATATAAAATAACAAATGAACAACTTGCAAAAAATATAATAATACATTGTATACTTACGAAGCAAAGATATATTTCTGGAGTCCTTGTTGTGGTTGCTTTTGTGTTAAACAGTGCCATAGGTTAGACTGTCTAGTCCAGCCAGGTAGAACGCAAGGCCAGGGTTGCAGGCTCGGTTTTCAGAGATGCTGGTTAGCACAGAGACAAATCTATACTTTGTCCATAGCCAACTACCATTCAAGGCCAGCTGTCCTGTATAGGAGGAGGCCCAGGCTCAGGCCTCGTCATTTCCTGCTTTACTCCTAGCTGTAGCAAGCTAAGCAGCCCCTTCCATTCTCTGGAGTACTAATTTTGCTGAGATTAATATTGTAAGAAAAGTTTAGTCATCAGAAACTCAGGAATAACTTGCTGGGATGAACAGTTTTTTTTAGTTCAGAATATCTCCAAAATTTTAATATGTTCTTGTTCTTGTACAGTGTGTTCCTTTGGGAGGGGACCAGTACAGATAGCAGCTGGTCTCAATTTTACTTGCCTGCAGAATCCACTTTTTATGTGGTGTATCTTTTGGAACTAGTATTTATGGGAGAAACTTTGAGATATGCTGTTCACTTAATTTGTAACACTTAGATGGGAATTAACTTGTTTTTCGTGACATTTTAGTTGGATATAATCTCACACTTAGTTAGCAGTTGCAAATATAGAATGAGACACTTGTATGTATAATTAGTCAAATTCACAACTGTTGACATCTTTTCCTATTTGCCTTATCATCTTTCTCTGTGTTTATGTATATGGATACTGTTTTCTGAACCAATTGAATGAGTTGGAGACATATCTCTTTATTATTAAATACTATATATAGGTTTCCTAAAAGCAAGGACCTCTTTTATAACTGTACTTTAGTTGTCAAAGTCATGGAATTTAACATCGATACAATTTATTTAATCCACAATTCATATTCAAATAGTGTCAATTGTACCAATAGTGCCCATTACAGCTATATTATCTCTTCAGTTCAGGGTCATGCATTGCATTTAGTTGTGTTTCTTTGGTCCTCTTTAATCCAGAAGAGTTCCTTGGGCTTTCTGTCTGTCCCCTGATATGGGCATATTTGAGGAAGTCAGTTATTTTGTAGGAATGTGCCTCAATTTGAATTTGTCTAATGCTCTGTTATGATTGGATTCAGGTTATTTTTGGCAGAAATAGCACAGAAAGTGTTGTGGTGTTCTCAGAGCGTCATAAGAAAGGGAAAAAGTTTTAATGAGTAGGTATCATACATAGTCTTGGAATTATGCTAGATCCTTTTTTATTCTTTCAGTTGTGGTAAAATACACATGACATAAAATCTGAACATTTTTTTGAACCATGAGAACCATTTTTAAGTGTACAGTTCATTAGTGTTAGGTATATTCACATTGTTGTACAATCAGTCTCTAGAACTTTCATCTTGTAAGTTTTCATCTTGCAAAACTGAATCTATTATGCATTAAACAGCTACTCTTTATTCCTCTCTTTCCTTGTAACTACCCTTTCACTTTCTGTCTCCATGAATTTGAGTAGCCTAGGTACCTTAGTGGAGTCATACACTGTTTATCTTTTCGTGAATGGCTTATTTCACTTAGCATAATGTCCTCAAGATTCATTTATGTTGTAGCATGTGACAGGGTTTCCTTTCTTTTTCAAGTTAAATAATATGCCATTGTATGTGTATACCACATTTTGTTTATCCATTCATCCATGGATGGATGCTGAGATTGCTTCTACTGTTTGGTTATTGTGAATAATACTGATAGGAATAAGTATCTTTTTGAGACCTTGCTTTCAATTATCTTGGATATATACCCCAAAATGGAATGACTGGATCATATAATGCTATAATTTAATTTTTTGAGAAGCTGCCATACTGTTTTTCATTGTGACAGCAACATTTTGCATTCTCACAACAGTGCACAAGGATTCCACATGCTAGATGCTGTTTATAATTTTTATTTAAGCCCCACAAAAATCCTTTGAATGAATACTGTTATTTCATTTCATCAGATAAAGAAGATGAAGAATTTGAGACACAGAAATTAAATGCCTTCAGAGGGTCACACAGCTGGTAGCTGGTAGCTGTTAGGTCAGGATTTGAACTGAGAAAGGCTTTACTGCAGTGGTTTTCAACCACTGGTCCACCAGAAATTTTGTGCCGGTCTGCAAAAGAGTTAACCATCTTGATGTTATGTGAAGATTCTAGAGGCTATAACCATTGGGTCTATAATCTTCATACAATATCTTCATACAAGGGTGGTTAACTCTTCTGTAGATCTGTGTGGAATGTCTGGCGGACCGGCACCAATCTGCAGACCAGCAGTTAAAAACCACTGCTTTACTGCATACCTGTACTCTGCACTGTTCCAGCCAGTGTTTTGGAAGGACTGATAATCATATGCCTCATGCTCATAAGATTCCTAGAGGACTGTGATGAGGTCCTCCTGGTTTGAATGCATCTGAAATTTTCTTACAGTAGCTTTAAATCGTTTTATCCATTTCAGTTTGACTTTCTATCCTTTTATTATTTAAAAATAAGATGTTGCTTACCTGTTAAAATTTTCCTAAGGCTCAAATGAGGATGGAATCTGTGACTTCTCAGCCAACAGTGCTTCATTATTGACAAAAGCCAAACACTGTTTGTGTAAGTAGTTAGGGCTTAGGACTCATGGGACACATGGATACCTTATGTAAAGGTCAGACTTCTTTCTGGGATTTTGAAACTTGTAGTGCTGTTTGTGCTGGCAGGCTCATTTCTAGCCTCTGTATTTGAAAAGTCAATCATTGAACTTTATTAAGGTTTCCCTACATAGAGAGGACTTTACAGTGCAGCTTATCACATTTGCAGGTTATCAGTAGGAAATTTTAAGGCTTGTTTCGATATCCTCATGTGTGTTTACATAACCCTCATAAGTCATAAACCCTCAGTAGCACTATACAATTGTCTTTGAGAATCAGATACCTGGCCTCATCTCCTTTCTTATTGTGCCCAATTCAGCCCAACCAACTGGAATTTATTTTCTATAAAGCGTTAGGGTCCTGCTAAAGGAGAGTGCACTGATTTGGATGTCAGGTGGCCTGACTTTGGAAAAGCCTTTCTTTCTGGGATTTAGCCCCCCTGTCTGTAGAATGAACAGTTTTAATTGGATGATCTTAGAGCTTTTTACAAGCTCTGTGAAGATTCAGTTATTCTATTAAGTGTACTGCTGTTCTCAGATATGTTCTAAGTTTTTTATTTTTGAGAATTGTTATTTTTCTCTCCCTCTCAGGCAGATGTTTGGAGCATGGGCATACTCTTATATGTGCTTATGTGTGGCTTTCTACCATTTGATGATGATAATGTCATGGTTTTGTATAAGAAGATTATGGTGAGTATGCCAAGGCATAAATTTCAATGCGTACAAAGTGCTTCTATTTATAAAAGTGCAAAAACAGACAAAGGTAATGTATGCTGTTAGAAGTCAAGGTAGTGGTTAGTTTTTGGAGGTGAGAAGTGACTGGAAGAGGGGCATGGGGACTTCTCTTTTGTTTCTTGATCTGGGTGCTGGTTCTACTTGTGTTTTCAGTGTTTGAAAACTATCAAGGTGTACCCTTATGAGATGTGTACTTTTCTATATGTATATTATATTTCTTCACTAAGATGCTTAACAGAACAAAAACAAATGGGAAAGTAAACATGTAAGAGGATTTTCCTGGTAAGAGTTTTTGCTTTGAATCCTGAAATGGTACTTTAGAATCTAGATAGTTGTGTTAAATCACATTTTTCTATGGTGAAATAGTGAAAGTGTTTCTTTTTTGAAGGTAAAATTTGGCTTTCAGGTATAATAAAACCACCATAAATTTTGTTAAAATCATATACATCAGAGATAGAAAATAGATTTATGGTTGCAGGGTCGGGGGAGGGGCAGAGTGCCAGTGAGTAGTGACTGCTGATGGGTACAGGTTTTCTATTTGGGGTGATAAAATATTCTGGAATTAGGTAGTGGTGATGGTTGCACAACTTTGTGAATGCACTAAAACCATTGACTTGTACATTTTAAAAGGGTGGATTTTATGTTGTGTGAATTATACCATTCAATAAAAAATATACCCCAAATTATATATAGCAAGGAAAGTAGTAAAATTCTCTTTAAAGAGTTAATATTCAAAGCAAGGTAGCAAAAGCAGATATGCAAAGAGGACAAAAGAAGACTGTATTGTGTCTGTAGCAAACCAGGGTCAGACCAGCAGAGCAGCTTCTTTGAGTATGGCTTGAATTCAGTTCTGCTTAACAAATATTTCCTGAAGGCCTTCCTTGTATGAGATACCAAAAGGCAAGAACAAAGATCTATGAGACTTGATCATTGTCCACCAGTTCCTGCTTTCTTGTTGGAGACTGATCCAAGGCTGTCCATCGCAAAAGAGCAAGGGGACAGGGATGCCACATTATAGCAGAAGTATAAATGAAGTTAATACAGGAGTGGGCATGGGGTTCAGGAGGAGGTGAGATTTGAACAGGGTTTTGAAAGGAAGGTGAAAGTGCTTCAGAAAGGGGTATGAGAAAGAGCGTGCCTGGCATAGTATACAGGGTGAGCAGAGGCATAAGGTGGGGAGAAATTGTAAGAAGTTTTAAGTGGCTGGACCATTGGGTCTGTAACATACTTTTTTTTTTTTTAACTTTAGACAATTATGTAACACTCTTTAGGTAGGGAGACTACTTAAATCAACTCTCATATCTGGGTAGTTGCACAGAGTTAAAAGTGGTAGCCTCCAGTGGCCTTTTTCCTACCTGATAGAAGTCTAAGGGCACAAGTTCATTCTTCAGGTTTTAAAATTTGACCTAAAAAGTTTTTCCTATATCTCACCAGGAATTACAGTAATGTTTTTGAGTCTGGTAGCCATCAGTGCAGTAGTTTGTGCCATTGCAGCTGAAGCTGTTTTTTAGCATCTGAGGCAGAGGCCATGGAGTCATCCTCAGTGCCCGGGGCCAACTCACTCCAATCAAGCCATGGCTGCAGGAGGGAAAGAGGAGAAAGAGGGAGAAGTGAGAGGGGAAAGGGTGGAGAAGCAGATGGGCACTTTTCCTGTGTGCCCTGACAAGAAATCGAACCCAGGACATCCACACACTGGCTGATGCTCTACTGCTGAGCCTACTGGACAGGTCTCTCTTCATTCTTTTTAATAACTGCATAGAATTGCAGTGTATTCATGTACCTTAATTTATGTAACTGGTCCTAGGTTAATGAACATTTAAGTAATTTTCAGGTTGGCATTTTATACATTATGACTATATCTTTTTTTTTTTATTCAATGAGAGGAGGGGAGGTAGAGAGACAGACTCCCACAAGCCCCCTACTGGTGATACTCTGCCCATCTAGAACAGGGGTCCCCAAACTACGGCCCACAGGCCACATGTGGCTCCCTGAGGCCATTTATCCAGCCCCCACCGCACTTCCAGAAGGGGCACCTCTTTCATTGTGGTCAGTGAGAGGAGTCATCTTGGAGTACTGTATGTGGCGGCGCCACAAAGTGTGGTGTTGTTCACGTACAGTACTACTTCTGGTGTCGCGGGATGCACGCTTCACAGCTCCGGAAGTGCATCATGTCACTTGTTACGACTAGCAGTGACAAATATGGAACCGGACATTGACCATCTCATTAGCCAAAAGCAGGCCCATAGTTCCCATTGAAATACTGGTCAGTTTGTTGATTTAAATTTACTTGTTCTTGCCCTGGCCGGTTGGCTCAGTGGTAGAGCGTCGCCCTGGCGTGCAGAAGTCCCGGGTTTGATTCCCGGCCAGGGCACACAGGAGAGGCGCCCATCTGTTTCTCCACCCCTCCCCCTCTCCTTCCTCTCTGTCTCTCTCTTCCCCTCCCGCAGCCGAGGCTCTATTGGAGCAAAGATGGCCCGGGTGCTGGGGATGGCTCCTTGGCCTCTGCCCCAGGCGCTAGTGTGGCTCTGGTCCGACTCCCCGGAGGGGCAGAGCATCGCCCCCTAGTGGGCGTGCCAGGTGGATTCCGGTCGGGTGCATGCGGGAGTCTGTCTGACTGTCTCTCCCCGTTTTCCAGCTTCAGAAAAAAAAAAAATTAAATTTACTTGTTCTTTATTTTAAATATTGTATTTGTTCCCGTTTTGTTTTTTTACTTTAAAATAAGATATGTGCAGTGTGCGTAGGGATTTGTTCATAGTTTTTTTTATAGTCCGGCCCACCAACGGTCTGAGGTACAGTGAACTGGCCCCCTGTGTAAAATGTTTGGGGACCCCTGATCTAGGGCATTTCCTGTTGCTCAGCAACCGAGATCTTCTTCGTGCCTGAGGGAGAGGCCATGGAGTCATCCTCAGCACCTAGGCGAACTTTGCTCCAGTTGATCCATGGCTGCAGGAGGGGATGAGAGAGAGAGAGGAGCAAGAGGGTGAAGGGTGGAGAAGTAGATGGGCGCTTCTCCTGTGTGCCCTGACCGGAAATTGAACTCGGGGCACCCACATGCCAGACCTACACTCTATCACTGAGCCAAACGACCAGGGCCCATTTTGACTATATCTGTAAGAAAATTCCTAGAGAGGAATTACTGAGTCAAAGGATATATGAATCAGTAATTTCGATATTGCCAGAATGCTTCCCAGTGAAGTTCTATCAGCTTATACAACTACCAGCAATAATATGAAATGCCTATTTCTCTATATCCCTGTCAATACAGTGTATCCCATTTTTTGATCTTTATGTTTAAGATTTTTTTTTTTGCTATGCAGAAAATTTTATTTATTTTTGACAGAAACAGAGTCAGAGAGAGGGATAGATAGGGACAGACAGACAGGAAGGGAGAGAAATGAGAAGCATCAATTCTTCATTGAGGCATCTTAGTTGTTTATTGATTGCTTTCTCATATGTGCCCTGACTGATGGGCTACAGCAGAGGAGTGATCCCTTGCTCAAGCCAGCGACATTATTGGGCTCAAGCTGGCAACCATGGGGTCATGTCTATGATCCCATGCTCAAGCCAGCAACCCTGTGCTCAAGCTGGTGAGCCCCTGCTCAAGCCATGTGAGCCCATGCTTAAGCTGGCGACCTTAGGGTTCTGAACCTGGGTCCTCTGTGTCCTTGTCTGACTCTAGCCACTGTGCCACCTCCTGGTCAGGCGAAATTTTAAATTTTTATTCAGTCAAATTTATAAATCTTTTATTGCCATATTTGGAATGGCTTTCCTACTTATTTTTAAAAGTTCTCATGTTTTCTTCTAGTATTTTTATGACTTCTTTCTTTTTTTTTTTTTTTTTTTTTTTTATTTTTCCGAAGCCAGAAATGGGGAGGCAGACAGACTCCTGCATGTGCCTGACCAGGATCCACCTGGCACGCCCACCGGGGGCCGATGCTCTGCCTATTGGGGCGTCGCTCCATTGAGACCAGAGCCACTCTAGCGCCTGAGACAGAGGCCACAGAGCCATCCCCAGCGCCTGGGCCAACTTTGCTCCAATGGAGCCTCGGCTGCGGGAGGGGAAGAGAGAGAGAGGAAGGAGAGGGGGAGGGATGGAGAAGCAGACGGGCGCCTCCCCTGTGTGCCCTGGCCGGGAATCGAACCCGGGACTCCTGCACGCCAGGCCAATGCTCTACCACTGAGCCAACTGGCCAGGGCCATGATTTCTTTTTTAAATGTTCAGTTCACCTGGAATTGGCTTTGGTGTCCTTCCCAGGAATTGGTGTGGGTATGGTTTCTTGACTTTAAACATTACTAAAAAAGTTGTAGAGTTTTGTTTTCATATTCTGGGTTCTGGTTTTTTTTTTTTTTTTTGTATTTTTCTGAAGCTGGAAACGGGGAGAGACAGTCAGACAGACTCCCGCATGCGCCCGACCGGGATCCACCCGGCACGCCCACCAGGGGCGATGCTCTGCCCACCAGGGGGTGATGCTCTGCCCCTCCGGGGTGTCGCTCTGCCGCGACCAGAGCCACTCTAGCGCCTGGGGCAGAGGCCAAGGAGCCATCCCCAGCGCCCGGGCCATCTTTGCTCCAATGGAGCCCCGGCTGTGGGAGGGGAAGAGAGAGACAGAGAGGAAGGAGGAAGGGGGTGGAGAAGCAAATGGGCGCTTCTCCTATGTGCCCTGGCTGGGAATCGAACCCGGGTCCCCCGCACGCCAGGCCGACGCTCTACCGCTGAGCCAACCGGCCAGGGCCCTGGGTTCTGGTTTTTAAAAAAATCTTGTAATTGTGATGGCAGTATAGCCATGTATACTTAGATTTTGTGGCTTATTGTTAACAATAATGTGCATAAATCTGTATTTCAAAGTTTTGATAATTTCAAGTTTTGAGATAAATTATTAGATCTATAAATTATTTAACCTGGTGTTTTGGCTGATGGGTTCACGCTAAAGCAGTGGTTCTCAACCTGTGGGTCGCGACCCCAGCGGGGTCGCCTAAAGCCATCGGAAAATACATAATGCATATCAGGTATTTACATTCCGAATCATAACTGTAGCAAAATTACAGTTATGAAGTAGCCACCAAAATTATTTTTTGGTATGGGGTCACCGCAACATGAGGAACTGTATTGCGGGGTCACGGCATTAGAAAGGTTGAGAACCACTGCGCTAAAGGGAGGGATGTCAGCTCTTTTTTGTTGCTTGTGTTTGTGTTCACAGTCTTCTCTTTAAGCTGTGTTTCTCTGCAAGAATCTTCTTAAGCCACTTTTCTATTTTGTGGGGATTTAGTTGAGTTAAATCAGATGCTATAATCTGTTAATCCATTTAAATGGACTCAGGTGAAACTACTTCACAATATAGAGAGAGTGGTGCAGGATGGAGCCACTGTCATCTGTTATGCATCACTGTCCCAGTCAAGGAAGAATTATCTCATATAGGTTATATAGGGACTAGTGAGGGTGCCACTGCCAATCTGCATACTAAATATTAATAGAGCTTAATTTCTGTATGATTTTTTAGATAGAAAATGAATATAAATAGAAATCCTAATATATTCTTCCCACACCCTAGTATATATTCTTTTTTTTATATTTGCAAATATATTTAATTATAGAACATTGAAGCAACAAATTCTTAATTATATATACATATAAAGGACAATAAAAATACAAGCAATAGTAATTCAAAATAGTTTTGTTGAATCTAGTATATATTCTTGCATACCTGCTGGGGTGTACATACACCACATAGAAGACCACCAATCAGGAAGAATGACTGCTCAACTCAACATATTCTTTAGGTAACCCCTCAATTAATATAATCTCTCTCAGCCAAGTTATTGAGCATCAGTAAATTAGGGATTATTTTTACTGAAAATTTCATGAAGTATGGCTATACTGAATAAGGACAAAAGTGACTGTCAGTATAGTAGGCTAGGAACATCCTTTTGTGAATATGGGGCCTTCTAAGAATGCTTGACTTCTTGGTTTTGAGTAGTTGGGGAATTACTCTACCAACCCTGACTCTTAAGTAAGGAGCTGAATGCACAATTCTATAGATGTGTAAATAGCTAGGCATCTGTATGGCAGTTTAACTTATTCCTTTCTGGAGTGCTAAAGGCAAGGAAAGATTAGTTAAAACCTCAGTCAGTCTTCTTGGGTAGGAGATAGCAGAGATTGGCAAACTATGGCCTGGCCAAATGTGACCCAACACCTCTTTGTTTAAATAAAATCTCATCGGAACACAGCTATACTTGTATGTCTATTATTGTCTGGGGCTGCTTTTGCACAACAGTGATGGAGCTGAGTAATTGTGACAGATTATATGGCCCACAGAACCAAGAATGTTTAATATTTGTCCCTTTACAGAAAATGTTTGCTGACTCCCTGGAAAAGAGTTAATGATCTCTAGTGAAATGGTTGTCCCCAGGGCTTGCCTGCTTCTTTCCTAGAACATTGGCCTGATATGCCTAGGCTTGCAGTTTGTCAAGAAACTTACATCCAGTTAATTGTGTTTATGATGAAAGACAAAGTATGTATAGTAAAAACTCAAAACAGTACTAAGGAGTTTAAAATAAAAAAAAAAAGCTTCCTGCCCATCTAGCCCTTTGGTTTTTTCCACAGATGCAACTATTTAGAAATTTAGCATATATATTTGCAGGAATTATCTATACTTATATAAACCTTTATGTGTATATGTCCTTTGGACTTAAATAATCCACACAGTTAATGGACCTTGATTCCTCTTCTAAAATTTAACACTTTCCTTTGAAGATTGTTTCATATTAATACATAGCAGCATGTATAGGTTGTTTAATGGCTGCATGGTATTTATTGTGAAATTTTCTTTATTCTACATTTGTGTATATCACTTAAAATTAATTTTAATTATACAAGTAATACATAAAAACATTTTCTGTGTAAGAATTAAAACATTACAGATAACTAAACTTATCTTGACCTCTCTCCTTCAATATCTGTTTCTCACCCTGCAGCCTTTTTTTTTTTTTTTTTGGTTTTTTTTTTTGGTTTTTTTTTTTACAGAGACAGAGAGTCAGAGAGAGGGATAGACAGGGACAGACAGACAGGAACAGAGAGATGAGAAGCATCAATCATTAGTTTTTCATTGCTTATTGCGATACCTTAGTTGTTCATTGATTGCTTTCTCATATGTGCCTTGACTGCGGGCCTTCAGCAGACCGAGTAACCCCTTGCTCGAGCCAGCGACCTTGGGTACAAGCTGGTGAGCTTTTGCTCAAACCAGATGAGCCCGCGTTCAAGCTAGCAACCTTGGAGTCTCGAACCTGGGTCATCTGCATCCCAGTCCGATGCTCTATCCACTGCGCCACCGCCGGGTCCCTGCAGCCTTAACATTGGTAACGACTATTATCAGTTTGATTCTTCCAGATCTTTTATTTTTATTTGAAATATTTTCTTTCTTTCTTTTTTTTAACATAAGTAGTATACAGTATTATTCAGAATCTTTTTTTCTTTACTCAACATGTGTCATAATACATATATCACTAATTCTCTTGTTGAACATTTTGTGATAGAAGAGTGACTTTTTAAAATTGAATTTATTTGGGTGTAATTGGTTAATAAAATTATATAGGTTTCAGAGGTAGGGTGACTTTTCATTCTTTTTTCTTTTATACCTCTTAAATTTTAAATCATGTAAAGTTTTTACTACTTGCCTAATGCTCTTGCTAAGACTTCTGTTACTATGTTGAATAGAAGTAGGATCCTTGTCTTGTTCCTTTTTTGTTGTTGTTGAGAGGAGGGGAGATAGTGAGAGGTAGACTACCACATGTGTCCTGACCAGGATCCACCCAGCAAACCCACCTGGGGCTGATGCTCGAGTACCAAACTATTTTTAGCACCTAAGGCTTACTGCTTGGACTAACCGAGTCATACTCAGCACATGGGGCCATGCTGGAACCAATTGAGTCACTGGCTATGGGAGGGGGACAGGGAAGGGAGGAGAAGCAGATGGTCATTTCTCCTGTGTGCCCTGACCAGGAATCAAACCTAGGACATCCATATGCTGGGCCAATGCTCTATCCACTTAGCCACCGGCCAGGGCCCCTTGTGTTATTCTTGTCTTAAAGGAAAAGCTTTCAATATTTCACCATTGAGTAGTATAATGTTAGCTATAGGTTTTCCATATATGGCTTTTATTATGTTGAGGTAGTTTCCTCCTACTCCTAGTGTGTTGAGTGTTTTTTATCATGAAAGGGTATTGAATTTTGTTAAATATTTTTTCTGCATCAATTGACATTATAGTTTTTTTCTCCTTCATTCTGTTAATTGGTATATCACATGTTATCACATATACTGATTTGTGTATGTTACCATCCCTGAATTCCAGAAATAAATCCCGCTTGGTCATAATACATAATTCTTTTAATAGATTTACTATGTTGTTGAATATAGTTTGCTAGTAGTGATTTTTTAAAAAAGTAGACTGATAAAGTTCTGTGTGAGTTTTGAACCCCAGAACAGATATAGAAAGTGGGTAAGGTACCTTCTGAAAGCCAAGTCTGAGTTTCCATCTATAGGTGTGTAGTAGCGTTCTGTGTTTGAGTTGTGCTACAGTTTCTTCTGCCTAGAGAATCTATATCAGTCTTTCTGTTGTTGATTATTTATTTACTTTTGCTTTATTCCCCCCCCACTCCCCCCTTTTTTTTTCCCTCCAGGGAGATAGGACATTCAGAGGTATATATGTTTCATATTGTCATAAACTGTTTCACATGTTTGCTCAAAAAAAAAAAAAAATCTGCTGACATGCTTTTCCATTCTATTGTAATAGAAGTAATACATTCATGAGTTTTTCTTATTTGCCAGACTCTGCTCTAAGTAAGGTAGTTGCTATTGTCCCCCTCTTATAGCTGAGGAAACTAACAAGAGACTTTAAACAACTAACTCAGGATCTCATAACTAGTAAGTGGTAGAGCTTGGGTTTGACCCTAGCTAGTCAAACTCAGAGCCCATTCTTATAACCATTGTGAAACATTGTTTCTTAACTCTGTAGCAAGTCTCAAGAGAATCATAGACTCCTAGAGTAGAGAGTGATCCCCATCCTGAGCTTTTTTGTGTGTGCTTTCTCTTGGGGATATTCCCGGACATCCCAACTTTCAGACTTATTAAGACTACCAGTTTGTTCTTGTAATTCATAAAAGGTATTGTGCATCAGCTTTTCTACTCACTTTAGGCGTCCCCCTGGTAGAACAACTTACTGGTTCTCATTTTCTTCATCAGTAGTGTTAGAGCATTGCAGTAATCTATTTCCAAGGTCCATTCCAGCTCTGAGTAGCAATAAATTCTTTGACTTCTACTTACTCACATTCAATTTTCTGTTTGTTTCAGCCTAGAATTCTCCTCTCTTGAAATTTTGAATCGTGATTCTAATTTCATGTAATATCAGCTGTCCTTGTAAGAGTTGTGCTATTTTGCACATTTTTAAAATATCTCTAATCCAAGTTAATTAAAAAACTGAATAGAACAGGACCCCCACCCCCACATTGTTCTGGGTATTCCCTGTTAGACTGAGTCAGATACACTTAACTTAGATTTTGTGGTTTTATCTACAAAGATACAATAAGAAAATAAGTGACCATTGAATTACCTAGTACCCATGGTCTTCTTCATTTATCGACTTAATTCAAACTTCTCTGTTGTTTTTTTTAATCTATCCAGACCTAACTTCTGTGCCATTTATTAGCCTTCAGTTGCTGTTAGTGCAAGTTCACATTCATATTGCAGCCATGGAATTATGCTCTTAATTATTAATGTATTGCTTCACCAATACAGGGTAAACTTCAGTATTTTCTCCTTTTATTATTTATTTGAGTGTACTAGTGGATCTAGTATTAGTCCTCTGGGGGAGGAGAATTAACTTAAGATAATATAAAAGAATTACATACTAATAGTAGATATTTGATATTTTGGGTAAATCAAATATTTCTGCAGTGGAATGAATATGGTACAAAACATCTAGTTCTTGTTCAGTAGAGATTTAGCCTTCCTAATTAATATTATTTACTAATACTGTATATTCTTTGTTTCTCCTCTGAATTTCATTTTTTAGTTTTTTGTGTGTTTGCAAGTTGAAAATTGATTCAAATTAGGATTTTTATGCATTATTGTGGAATTTAATTTCACACATTATAGATTTTGAAATTTATTGTAATCTTGGCTCAGAACTATTGTTCCGAGTCGCAATGTAATAGTCTACTGGTTGAATCTAATTAAGGTGTCGTATCACTTGCATGCAGTATGTATTTTTGCCTAGAATGTTCTAAAATTTCTCACTTGGGAATAATACTTCCCTTAGTTCTTGGTTTGATTGAAAAACCCAGCAATATTTGACACACTGTATGTAACTCTTGTTTAGGAGGCAGACTTTGTTTATTCTTTGCATTTGTTAACTATTTTCACCAAAATGCTCAACTGCAATTTCTAGCATAATTACTAATAGATTGAATATCAATCTTATTAATGTCACCTATATTCATTCGCCATCCCTGCATTCAAAGACAAGCATGACGGTACTCCAGTTCTGGGTACACAAATATTAGGGAAGTATAAATAATTTAGTAAATGAAAGTTGAATAGCTTAAAAGTAAAATAGCTTTCTAACAAGTATAATTTATAATTTTAAAGAAAATGAGCAAATTATCTCTTAATGAGATTATATTTTACAATTATAGAGCTGACTACAGTACGGTGATTATGTGTTGAAGCAATTGTCTGCCGTTCTTAGCACCATGTGAAAAATGAACAATTTCAAGCCCATTAGAATTCCTAGGATTATTTTATTAGCTCACAGATCTTTTTTCTTCTCCCATTTGGTTTCTCCATCCGTTACCTGTTTCTTGCTCTCTTTTGCAAGGTAATCATCCCTTAAATAAACAAGAATTCTCCAAAGACTGAGCTTACACCAGGGTGAAGGGGCACAGCCCTGGTTGTCACAGGGCCTTTTAAAGAGGAGCTCTTCCTGAGAAGAATTGTTTCTCTCAAAGGTCTTTTCTGTCAGATCCTTAGACAAATACTTTCAATATTTAAATAAGGAGCCTTTTCCCCTGTCTGCTTCTAGGCTTCCTTAGATCTTCTAGCACAGTACAATAGAAAAAGTATTGTTATCTCTCTTTTATTCCTATCTCTACCCCTTTTTTTTTGTCTATAACAGTGCTTCTCAATTTAAGTGCTATTGACATTTGGAGTAGATAATTCTTTGTTGTTGTCCTGTGCATTGTAGGATGTTGAATAGCATCCCTGTCCTCTACCCACTTTGCCCATAGTAGCCCCCAAGTCATAACAATCAAAAATGTCTCTGGACACTGCCTGATATACCCCGGAGGACAAAACCACCCCTAGTTGAGAACCATTGCCTTATAATATTGAACAAGCATTTGATTTCTTTGACTGAGATGTAGTTTTCTCATCTGTGTAATATGGTTAATAATTCCTGCCTATAGCACAGGACAAAACTATTTTTACAAATGGCCTGTGGTTGGTTTGTTTGTTTGTTTCTTGTGATAGAAAGAGAGAGTCAGAGGGAGAGACAGGGAAGACAGACAGGAAGGGAGAGAGAGGAGAAACATCAATTCTTCATTGCAGCACCTTACTTAGTTGTTCATCGATTGCTTTCTAATATGTGCCTTGACCAGGGGGCTGCAGCAGACTGAGTGACCCCTTGCTCAAGCCAGCGACCTTGTGCTCAAGCTGGTGAGCCTTGCTCAAATCAAATGAGCCCACACTCAAGCTGGTGACCTCAGGGTTTTGAACCTGGGTCCTCCGCGTCCCAGTTCGACGCTCTATCCACTGTGCCACTGCCTGGTCAGGCCCTGTGTGTTTTAAAGTACTGTGTACAAATAAGATGTTGCATTAAGCCTGGCAGCAGAATTCAGCTCTGGACTTTATTTCTGCCAGTATTTCAGTGCAGAGAATGAAACTGAGAATGTCAAGTGATGGTGATGGGTCACTGGCTTTATGACTTGTGGAAGGTACTCTACAGAGTTGTTCTGTCTAAATTGGAAGTGGATGGGTACATTTCTGGAGCTGATATGAGCAGGACGTAGATAGTTGATGTGTTTCTTGCCAGGCAATTCTGCGATCCTGAGGCAGCTGCATTGGGGCAAAGCTCCATTAGGAGGGCATGTGGCATTCCTTAAAATGGCTAACCATTTTTTCTTCCTTCCCTTCCCTTTCCTTCCCTTCCTCTCTTTCTCTCTCTCTTTTTTTTTTGTATGTGGCAGAGACAGAGAGAGGGACAGATAGGGACAGACAGGAAGGGAGAGAGATGAGAAACATCAGTTCTTCGTTGCGGTTCCCTAGTTGTTCATTGATGGATTTCTCGTATGTGCGGTGATGGGGAGGGGGGCTACAGCAGACCGAGTGACCCCTTGCTTGAGTCAGCAACCTTGGGCTCAAGCTGGCGACCTCGGGGTCTCGAACCTGGGTTCTCCACATCCCAATCCGACGCTGTATCCACTGTGCCATCGCCTGGTCAGGCTCTTTCTTTCTTTTTACTCTACTGACTGTTTAGTGCTCTGGCACGTGTGACTTTTGGTGAACATGCCATCTTTTTGGTCTGTCACTCTTTTGAATATCCCGATCTTCCTCTCCTGTTTATTTCAGACTGAACAAACATTTACTGTCTCTTACATGCAAGGCATTGTGCTGAGTGCTTTCACATACCTTCTCTTTTATTTCTTTTGTGAATCTATAAGTGACATTACTTGTTTTATAGATAGTACAGTAGCAGTGGTAGTAATGGATACAGCAGCAGTAGTAGTAGAAAGTAGCATATACCGAGTTCTTACTGTTAGCCCAAAGTGCTTTATATATATTGAATCATTGAATCCTAGCAAGAATTTTGGAGTAGATACTATTATTATACTTCCTTGTACAGATGAAGAAAGTGATAAGGTACATCAAAGTTAAGTAGCTCTTCCACACACCTAGTAAGTGGTAGATCCTGGATTTGAATCTAAGAAAACAGAGTCTGAGAGATTAAATAATTTTTATAAGTTCAAAGAGCTAGTAAGAGGCAGACTGGGATTCAGACATAATGCGTGCCTCCAATCCGTTGCTGTTCCCAGGGTGCGGAGCACTGCACTTCTCACTTGTTCTCTCTGCCTCCTTCTGGGTAAAACTGCTCCTGTGGTGTGAGCTTGTTACAGCACAGCACAGGAGGTTTATTAAAAGTTGCTTCAGGAATTCAGGGATGATAAGGGCTGATAAAAAGAGACAAAGAGGAACTTGGAATCAGTTTGGTGGAGCACTTATTCAGTATGTTGGTCTGAATATTTATTTTTCAATCTGCTTTCTATAGAATTCTGCTTTTAGATAGTACTTTTGTTTTGGATGGTAGTTTCTGGATTTTTTTTTTTTGTGGCAGAGACAGAGAAAGAGTCAGAGAGAGGGACAGATAGGGACAGACAGACAGGAACGAAGAGATGAGAAACATCAATTCTTTGTTGTGGTTCCTTAGTTGTTCATTGATTGATTTCTCATATGTGCCTTGCCCGGGGGGGCTACAGCAAACTGAATAACCCCTTGCTCGAGCCAGCGACCTTGGGCTCAAGCTAGTGAGCTTTACTCAAACCCGATGAGCCCGTGCTCAAGCTGGCGACCTCGGGGTCTTGAACCTGGGTCCTCCATGTCCCAGTCCGACGCTCTATCCACTGTACCACCACCTGGTCAGACGGTAGTTTCTGGATTTAAAGGCATAATTTTTTTTTAATTATCATAGGATTGGTTATGGGCTGTTAGCTGTATGTTAGGGCCAACCAGAAAGGGCTAGAACCTGGCAACAGACTTATCCTTGGGGTGGGCAGGCGCTGGCAGGAGAGAGGTGATGCAAGGAAGTTAAACCCTTATAAATGGTATAAATCACCAAGTACTACAAGGTGGTGGCTTAAAACAATAGGTATTTATTCCCTCATAGTTCTGGAGACTAGAAGTCAAAAGTCAAGGTATCAGAGGGTCGTGTCCGCTCTGAAGGGTCTAGGGGAGAATGCTTCTTTACATTTTCCTGGCTTCTGATGTGTGCCGGCAACCCATGGCTTTCCTTGTATTGTAGATGCCTTGCTCCAGATTAGAGGCCTGTCTTCACGTGGCCTTCTCCCCCCTGTGTTTGTGTCTCTGTGTCTAAATTTTCCTCTTATAAGAATACGAGTCATTAAATTCAGGGTTCACCTTAACTCAATATTAGCTTATATTAACTTGATTACATTTAAAAAGACCCTATTTCCAAATAAGGGTATATTCACTGGTTCTGGGTGAACATGAATTTGGGGGTGGGGGTGCTATGCAACCAGTGCAGATGGTATCCAGAGAGTAAGCAGCAAAGGCTCTGCACACAGCCCCATGAGGGAAGACCTCTTGGAGTACCTGGGTTTCTGCCCAGTGAGTGAAGCATCGTGGAGGACATGGCGGAGGACACTAGGGGCAGGTTGTGATTGGAGATGCAGGTGGGTCTCACCATCAGTAAGCAGGCAGGAGAGCCCTGACCCCATTTTCTGTGGGACGCTGGCAAGAAAAAGGTAAAACCTTTGAAGTACCAGGTAAATGGTCAGTTTGCCAAGAAAGAGAGCAAGTCAGGTACTCAGGATCTGAATCAGACAGGAGAGTGGGGCCAGTTAGGTTAGGACCAGGGTTACTGTGACTTATTGCTGAGTCTCAGGGAGTTGGTTGAAGCATCTAGAAATCCCCCTTCCTGGGGATGGCCTGAAACCCAGGCAGCACTGAACTTTTAACTAGGGGTTCAGTTGGCCATGGAGGAGGGACAGTAAAGAGAAATGGACTAAAGGCTTCATTATTATATAAAATTATAATTCAAAAACAAACTTAGTTTCTGACACTGGCAAGTGTTAAGGTGCCCTGGCAAGGTGTAAATAAGAGTGGGCTTTCTGGGTAACAGTGGGCGCTGTAGATAAAGGAGAATGAAAATCTTAATAATAAATGTCATTCGTAAAGTGAAAACTCTTCGGAAACACTTTGTGGGTCAGTCTGTCTGCTCTCATCAGAGAGGCTGAGTCAGGGGTTGAGTTATTTTGAGGTTGACGCTTTCTATTTTTAAATTCATTGCTTCATAAGGCTTCTTGGAAATTTTGATTATTTCTTTAACATAAACAAAATCTATACCTGTCTGCTTCTTCCCTCTCACCTTTAAGTTGAACTGATTTCTGGTAAGAATTATGGCTTAGACAGTTCATTAGAGCAGAGAACCCCAATGCTGGTGATAGTCTATGGCTCCTCCACCTACCTGCCTCCACCACTATTCTAGCCACGTTCAATTACTGTTGATCTGTGTGTGTGTGTATGTGTGCATATTGCATGCACCTTGGCCATGTCCCCCTGGGCCTATGTTAAGTTGCTTTTTTAAAAAATAATTTTTCCCCCTTCTTTTCCAAGTGAGAGGAGGGAAGATAGACTCCTGCATATGTCCCAACCAAGATCCACCCAGCAATCCCGATGGGGCTGATGCTCTGCCCATCTAGGGCCATGTTTGTAATCTAGCTATTTTTAGCGCCTGAGGCGGAGGCTCCATGGAACCATCCTCAGCTCCTGGGGCCAATGTGCTTGAACCAATCGAGCAATGGCTGCAGGAGACGAAGAAAAAAGAGAAAGAGAGAGAGAGAGAGAGAGAGAGAGAGAGAGAGAGACGGGTGGGGAGTGGCGAAGCCTATGGTTGCTTCTGCTGTGTGCCTTGAACGGGAATCAAACTGGGACATTCACATACAGGGCTGATGCTCTACCACTGAGCCAACTGACCAGGGCCCTATGTTATATTTCTAACCCAGAGTCTTTATTCAGTTAATTTTGTCTTACATTAGTTTTGGAGACCATCTGAAGTTTGTTCTATCAGACTCTGCTCCTTAGTTCCCAGAGTTACCATAGACAATTCTGTGCTAATGTTACTATTCATACATTTGAGCATACCACATTATTTGCTGAGGATAAATTGCTAGAAGTGAAATTGCTGGATCAAGGATGTGCAATTTTGACTGCTTTTTATACATACGTATTTCCAAATTACTCTTGTTCCTGAACTTTTAGTAATACTGAGTGATTTTTTTTAAGTTTGATAGACAACAGATATTCTATTTTTGTTTAATTACTTTTTTGTGTGTGACAGAGACAGAGAGGTACAGATAGGGACAGACAGGCAGGAAGGGAGAGAGAAGAGAAGCATCAATTCTTTTTTTTTTTTTTTTTCTGAAGCCAGAAACGGGGAGAGACAGTCAGACAGACTCCCGCATGTGCCCGACCGGGATCCACTCGGCACACCCACCAAGGGGCGACGCTCTGCCCACCAGGGGGCGATGCTCTGCCCCTCCGGGGCGTCGCTCTGCCGCGACCAGAGCCACTCCAGCGCCTGGGGCAGAGGCCAAGGAGCCATCCCCAGCGCCCGGGCCATCTTTGCTCCAATGGAGCCTTGGCTGCGGGAGGGGAAGAGAGAGACAGAGAGGAAGGGGGGGGGGGTTGGAGATGCAAATGGGCGCTTCTCCTATGTGCCCTGGCCGGGAATCGAACCCAGGTCCCCCGCACGCCAGGCCGACGCTCTACCGCTGAGCCAACCGGCCAGGGCCAGGAGAAGCATCAATTCTTCATTGTGCCACCTTAGTTGTTTATTGATTGCTTTCTCATATGTGCCTTGACGAGGGGGGGGCAGGTTTTGTTACAGCAGAACAGAGTGACCCCTTGCTCAAGCCAGCAACCTTGTGCTCAAGCCAGAGACCTTTGGGCTCAAGCTAGCAATCATGGGGTCATGTCTATGATCCCACGTACCAGCGACCCTGTGCTCAAGGTGACAAGCCGTGCTCAAGCTGGCGACCTTGGGGTTTTGAACCTGGGTCTTCTGCATCCCAGTCCAATGCTCTATCCACTGTGCTACCACCTGGTCAGGCTGATTACTTTTTTACTGCTACATTAGTTTAACATTTTCATGTTTATTGGCCATCTAAAAGTTCTTGATTTGGACATTACCTGTGACTATTCTCTGCTCATTTTTTCCCCCTGGAATATATGCTTTTTTATCCCATTTCTTTATTTATTTAACAAATATTAATTGAGCACCTTTTATATGTTAGGGCCAGATACAGTCTAGGTAAATAGCAGAGACAAAATCTCTGTGATTAAGAAGCTTATATTCTAGTATAGTGAGGCAGAAAATAAAACAAATAACTATGTCATTTGACAAGTGGGAATAGGATTATGAAGAAAAGTAGGCATGAAAGGGAGGTAGAGAATGATGGGATGGAGGTGGGGGATGCTATTTATAGAGGTGGTCAGGGGAGGTCTTCCTGACACCACTGGTATTGAAATGTAGATCCAAAGAAGATTAAGGCACAAGCATTGTTGATATTTGAGGAAAGCATTATAGGTGGAGGGAACAGTGCAAAGGCCCTCAGGCAGCACTGTTTGACTTGTGTTTGATATGTTTGATGAATGAGGGGAAGAGTTAGGTGAATTGGAGAGGTAACAAGGAGTGGGCTAGAGGTGGGGATACAGCTTGGGCAGGACCTTAGAGCAAAAGTGAGGATTTTGGATTTCATTCTGAGAGAGGTGGGGAGCCATTGGAGAGTTTCGAGGATTGAGGTGACATGATTAGATCCCCCCTTACCTTTCTTTAAAAAGATCTTTATTAATTTCTTGCTTATCTAGCAACTCATAAATCGACAGCATCTCATCTAGCAATTATAGAAGGGTGCTCCCAGGCCAAATGTTTTGAAAGAACATTGGTGGTGGTAAGTGGAGCTGGACTGCAGGGGACAGCAGTGGAACTTGGGACACCAGTTAGGAGCCCTTTGCAGTGATGTGGAGGCAGTGACAGGTGATTCAGGATATATTTTGAACCAATAGATTTTGCTGATAGATTGAAAGAGAAGTGTGAGAGAAAGAGGAGCTAAAGATGACTCCAAGGTATTTGGCCAGAATAACCGGTCATGCATTTGTCATTTGCTGAGATGGAGGAAATATGGTGTTGGGCAAATGAGTTTGTAAAATATGATTTTTGAGTTTGCTCACTTTTACTGTTAAAAATGGTGCTGATCTGTGAAATTGTTCATTACCTTCCTGCTTGGGAAGGGCCATTGTTATGCTAATGT